>NC_135049.1:2400000-2734583 GCF_051014685.1 Ptiloglossa arizonensis
GGAATACGTGGGTGTTCTCTGAAAGCAGAGTCGGGCATTATTGGAACAAAATTGTTTTGAAATTGTTTTAAATTGTAAAAATGCAACATAGATTCCCTTAAAATACGTATCACATATATTTATCGCGCGAATACTACAAAAACATGCCACATCGTACGATATACGCAAATACGCGATACATTGCGCACAAATCGTGATACACTCGGCACAAAAATACTACACACTTAGCGTGTACCTATGTTACGCATGCACGCCAACACCCGCGCGCACGGTGAATTTTGCCGTTTAGACAACGAACGAAGATGAATATTTTCCCATCCGCGACGCTCGAATATTCTTTATTTCATCCGAGTAAACTTTCATTCGGAAAAAGATTGATTTCCGAATAAACTGTTACTTATCGCTCGGATTCAAATATGTCCCGATACCGCCTAGAAGCGACGATTCCCGATCTCGTTTTTCGTTTCCGGAGCGATGTTACCGCGATACGAACACAAAACACGCGCACGGATGTCAAGGTTTCGTAAAAACGCGGCGAAACGTCCGAGGAATCATCGATTATCGTCACGATCCTGAGGTTTCTTCAATTCCGGAGCGATGTTACCGCAATACGAACAGAAAACGCGCGCTCGCGGATGTCAAGGTTTTTTTAAAAACGTCGATTATAGTCGTCGCGATTTCGAATTTTCTTCCCTCGACGAAACATTGAGTTTTCGTCGCGAGTACGAGCGTATCCCCCCCCCCCCCACCTCTCTAACAACCCTCTCCACTCCATTCCTACCAACCCTTTCCCCACAGGTTGTTCTCGGATGCAACGGCGTCGTTCCCCGGAAGCGGCGCGATATTTCCGAAAATCACTGACATCGGCGACTCCTGACGTCGCTGTAAACGGCTGCTCCGGGCGTCCAAGGAAAGAACGAAGGGAGGGATGGATCACGGCAGGGCACGGGGGATGAGCAGGATTAGACGGAAAAAGAGGGAGATCCTGGTCGTCCGACTATTCCGTACACGGCACTGCCCCGCAGGACACGTGATTCGACGCTTTCGCGAAATGTGTAACGCGGTGCTCTAACACACGGGGCTTCCCTACACGGCCTGTCTGTTCGCCTCGAGGCGTCATCGAGATTTTCCTGGCGTTCCCGAGGACTCGTTTTCCCCGTGCGCGTGAGCGCGCACCGGTGCGTCCATCCGGCCGGCAGCTTCCGCAACGAGTGACGCAAGTGAAGTGACATTGCTCGGTAACGTTGGACGAATCGTTCTGGAAGTCCGCTCTTAATCGGTAATTATTCATCATTACTGCCGAAAGAGGGTAACCGAATTCATACTATGTTCCGCGCCGAACGTGGCGGCCTACACACGAGTCGCGTACACACGTTTCGGAAACCTCGATAGAGATTCTCGTTTCCGCGCGTGAATTCCTCGCGGAACTGTACCTATCGCATATTTATCGTATCCGTATCGTTCTTTCGACAAAGATGGATAATATTGTTCTCCGGGTAAAAGCTGCTAGCAACGGAGAAAAGAGTCGAACGAAAATTAAAGTTTTGATCGTAGAAATCTTTTACAACGAACGGAAGTTAAAATTTGGATCGTAGAAATATTTCACGACGAACGGGAATTAGAATTTTTATCGTAGAAATATTGTCCAACGAACGAAAATCAGAATTTGGATAGTAGAAATATTTTACGATATAAAATTACAATTGTGCAAACCAGAGTAAACGTAATTTAATACAAATAATTAAACACTCCGAATTACAATTATCGTAATAGATTATTAAACTTGTTATAATTACTGTTTTGATATATATTTTTTAAACACATCGCTCGGATGGTTGAAACCAACAAAAGTTTCCAATTAAAAATTGAATACATTATTCGAAAACTTCTGTATACTTGTTGAATATTTTTAGCGCAAGTTAAATGTACAACAGTTTTCCCTCCTTTTTCTTACAAAAGGGATCCTTTGTTAAAGGCCAAAGATTTTTTAACAGGATTTGGAAGTGTTAGCAAGCTAGTGACTTTAAATATATTTCAAATAAATAAAAGTTCCGATTACTATGAGAATTATTTCGATATCTTTTGTACGTGGTCGACGTATGTTGCTGGAATACATTTATGATGTGAACTTGAAAATACCAAGTATTCAAGACATGCTTTATCGTTATTGTATGTGATTCAAAAACATAAATACAAAGCGAGCGAAATTTTATGGCAGAGCATTCATCAAGTAACCGGAGCATCCTGGAATTGCAGATTTACCGCGAAAAACTTTGAAGAAGATGAAATTCATGAATGAAAAATGAAAAAAGAACCTCTCAAGTAAAATATCGACTTTGTGGCACAATATAATATTAACTTTTATGAATTTTTAGAAAATAATTAATTTAACGCATTGGTAAAGGATTAATCCGCCAACTATAAAACAAGCGTTTTATATTCTTAAGTCATGTTTAATGAAGTTGTCTCGATTTAGTTTCATATAATTGAAATTTTATAACAGAGCTTAATTTTAAAGCTTTCGCTTAGAATAGGAAAATACAAACTTGATCTTTGTACGATACATTGATCTTCGGATAAACTTAAATAAGAAAAATTACGTTTATTTGAGAAAACCAGAAAGGTCTAAAATGTGTGCATTTTGCTAGGAAATGTACCGTCAAAACTGTTCGAAATAATTCTCGTTCAAATATTTGGTTTTACTCTTGCGACGATTATTTTTTTTTTAAGTTCATTAACAGTGTTTGGTGGTAGTTATTATTAATATACTTGAAGTATATTAAGAATCGGTAAGCTAATTGTTCTAATTTTTAATTGATTATTTAGTAAAACAGGTTGAGTTCGTGCAACTGTTAAACCGAATGAAATTAAAATAGTAGAATTTAATAAAGGAATATCGTAAGAATTAAATATAGTAATTACTATATTTTCTGGTAGAATTCTTCAAATTTCAATATTAGGTGAAACGGATCTATAAAAATGTGCCGAGAAGAACAAAGTAAAAATATATATTCTTAAATAATAAATATAATTACATCAAATTTTATCAATTTAAGTACACTTAAAGTGTGGCGCATCGACTCACAATCAGATCTGCTAGATAAATTCTTGGGTAAGGTTTATCTAGCATATCCTGCCTTAAATTGCCATTCACCTCTTGGTCCCTTTTAATTATCTCATCTCTCCAAGTCGTTTCGCGAATAATTCCCACAGGTAAGAATAAAATTCGAAAACTAAAATCAGGTCCAATGGACACGTATGGCATACCGAGGAGTAATCGTTCGGACGTCGATGATCTCGGCGATGGTCATCTAGTGGCAGAAATTTGAAACGAGGAAAGGAAGGTTGGAATTTAATTTAAGATCAGTGAAAGAACAGAGCCGTCGGTAGAGTATGTTTCTGAATAGTTTCTTCGAATATGCAAATGTTTCGAGATCGTTGTTTCTTCCGAAATGAGCGAAACATGGCGGACAGCGCGTTTCACGATTCCTCGGTCTATTCGCGGTTACCAGTTTCTCGAAATCCTCGAAGCCATCGAATGGTGGTTTCGGTGATCGAACTGGCCGCTCGAAACAGTGTTCGTTAGAGCAAAATCATTAATCCAGGGGGGGAGGGGGTATTTATTTCAGGATATTTTTCTAGTGACTCCACGGTCGTCCGCCTAGCCGATCGTATAAATAGAAGTTGCAGATGCGGCCGCGAGATATGTGTGCTTCCGAATGCACCGATCGTTAGAAATTTACCGCGAAAGAGAGAGAAACCGAGGGAAGGTGCACCGATGGTATTACGAAATTCGTGTGACCACCGTTGTACTGCGACAATGCAGTAATTTCATCCGGAAACGCGTACGAAACGTGAGTGCGACTGTTTTTCATTTTTCTTTCTTCAGTCGTCGATCGGTTTCTGTTCGGTGTTGGTGATACCGCGCGTCGCGTCGCATCGCATCGCGTCCCGTCGTGTCGCGTCGCGTCGCGTCGCTCACGATTTTAGGACCGATTTCGTTGAACTCAAGTGGAGTGATTCGATTCCTTTAACACTAGAACTACCGACGGTGAACGTATTACTATTTGTACAGGACCACGTACGTATCTTCGAAGTTAGATGGGGAAAAGAGAAAATTAATTTACGCGTACCATTAGTTGCCTATTTTGATAACTCTCCACGAATATTGTAGACAAAGAGAACCGGTAATAATTAGTTCATTTTAAAAAGAAGTTCGAAACAGGTGAAATTTACCCCTTTGGCAGTTCTAGTGTTAAAATCGAAACGTCGATCTACACTCGGGACGAAACGAGCGGTACACAAATATCGTCGTAGATCACGCAAAGTCCCCCGAATTACGAAAAATTATGAAAATCGCGTCGCGTCCACTTGGATCGTTCGAATCTCGGTACGATTTGCATCATCGCCTCAGAGAATGTCTATTCCTACGTTCGATGGTTCTTCGACGACGAAATGAATTCGAATCGTAATAATTTGGTGTGCAATTGACAATGTACGGGGTTCGCGCGTAATAACGGTACAAAAGCAGAAACGTACAGTGCTAACATTGGAAACCAAATACGAGACAATTTGTAAGTTTATCGAATTAACGAGAATACACTGCTCTTGAGAAATTTGCCATTATTGGCATTAATTTGTGGATCGGGTTGGCTGACCGATCATTTTAAGCAGCTTTAGATCGATCGTGAACTTACGATGTTAAATATATGGAGAAAAGATCGATGCATAGTTCTTTTTAAATACGCACGTATACGTGACACCTGCGAATGTATATTATACCTACACACGTCATAAAATTATAGTACTTTTAAAGATCGTATACACGTATTGCATAGGATAACTTTCAACAATTACTCGAAGGACTCGAGGAACAGTTGGAAAATCGAAACATCGATACATGGTCTTTGAACACTGAGATACGAATTGTTGATAAATTTACGAATTCGAACATTTTAGGACGGTAAACGATTTCGATATAAATAAATGTTTTTCTCTCGTATTAGTTTTTTAGCTTTTTTTTTATATTTTCGAAACAACGTTCTGAGGTTGGTTTTTGAATGTCGTACGTAATTCGAGTACGGAAAAATTTGTAGGATACGTATGGAAATAATATAAACGATTCGAAACAATATTTTTCATTGTATTCGACGATGCAGCTAAATGCACGAAATGAAATTAAACTAGTTAACGTATTCTGGTATACTGTTCATCCCCTATAGAGATATACCCCCGAATGTTCTAAGCCCCCGTATAACGATTAATCACCATTTGTACTAATACGAGCCAATTAACTCGAATACAAATGACTAAAGGTAATTGATTATTTATTAACATCGCCCTTGCGGAATATAGGGAACATTTACGGTCATTTGGATAAAAATGCTACCGTAATTTACCGAATGTATTGCGAAGCTTTTAATTTTGCCTTTTCGATCTTCGTCTTTCTTTTCACAGATTCAAAATTTGTTACTAAAATTGATTAAAAGTTGGTCGAGTGTTTCAAACGATACACCGAATTTGATAAATAAAATCGCACTTTACAAATCGTTTGATCAATGGTGTAATAATAAAAGTCATTATGGAAGGATATTTATATTTACATTGTATATTTAATTTATACAATGTCGATGATAAAATATACCGGTCGTAACTTCTAAACGGATTTTTTTTATAATTTTTCCAATTAGAAAAATTCTTTTCGCGTGTAAACACCTTGTAACGCGATCCAGTGACAATAGATCGAAGAACACCATATTGGTTGCGAGAAAAAGACTCCTCGAAGTCGGTTGGAAAAGCGAGCTCACAAAGCAGGACTCCCGTTTTTCATCCGTGGGCCGAATCTAGCCGCGTATATCCATCGGTGAAGGTGCACACGTGAGCGAAATTGTGAACGGTCTAATAATAACCTGCGCACTTACTTATATGGACGCTTGATTTTAATTCAGGCAAAAACGTCGGCAAGACCTCGTCCTTTTGGTGCGCGGGGTCAGTGATCATCATAACCAAAAAACGCGACGAGCATCTGAAAGCGGTCAAAATCGCTCCGCGAGTCCACACGTAACGCTCGGGAAAGATCGTTCCACGCGAACTCCTTGATCTTGAGTTATTTTCGTCGGTTATGGTAAAGACGCTTCGCGTCGCCGATGAGACAGTACATACGATCCGGAATAAATCGTGACCAGTATCGCGTGTCGTTTTCAAGTACAAATAGCCGACGAAGCGTTTCGAAAAATCAGAATGGACGACTAGACTGGTCCTTAACTGTAGAGGTTGAGATCTTTTCTCGAGTTTTTTCATCGCTCGAGCCGCAAATCCGTGACATTGGGCGAAAAAAATTATTCGTAAAATATTTGTAATTGATCGAGCATTGGGAACTTGTGCTGTATTTTGATCAAAGTTTTGAAATTTTATCGATTTCGTATGTCGATCTCCAGCGCAACTTCACACTACTATTATAGAAGAATGACGAATATTTATGCGCGATTTTGTACTTTTAATTTATATTACATATTTAAATCTTAACTAATATAGTTTTTGTTCTACAGTGTAATTTGTTAATAGTTATTACCTAATCGTTCAGATATGTCAGTTAATAAAGTACATACATATGTATATATGTGCTACTTGATTATGCACTGTGCCCTGAGCAATTAAAGATAGTAGATGAAGATAATTTACCAACAAGAATTACCATAAATCGTTGTATCGTTAATGGAGACCTCACGATAAAGTTTAATCTATCTCAAATATGCATCGTTGAATCGTTTTATAAGTTTGTAGTGGTTGCGAAATTCGATTTCCAGGTCAAAATGAAGTAAACGCAAATTTAATTGCAGGTCAAAATGAATTTCTTTTCGAGAAATCGTCACCAGTTACCTTAAATATAGGTAAAGGACAATGATAGAAAATTATTAAAATCTAAGTTTGTCCGGCAGCTAAAATATTGTATGTCTAAGTATAATTTTGGATGTCTAGATCTAAGTGTCTGTAAGTATAATTTTGTATGTCTAGATCTTGTAAAAGCACAGTATTATATCCTGCAAATGATGGAAATTTTTGATTTAAAATGAGCGTATATTTTAAAACGAATGCAAGGAATATGAAAATTCAAACATTATTTTATCGCTAATAGTCGACATATATGTCTTACGTGAAAAACAGATATTAAAAATATTAATTAGCAACCACAAAAGTATTTATTCAAAGAATTATATGTTATGACTTATGTACTAACGGAATAGAACTTCTTTAATGTATTATGTTATAAATTCTCTTCTGTTTGGAGCGATAACAAACAATCAGTCCTTAGTAAACGAATATGATACTTCCGTGAATGGTCGCTTTGACTTGTTTGCATTTCAAGACAGAGTACTCTTAGCCAGAAATGAAATACTTACATATATAGTACGATAAGGAAATTGTTTTCGACTCTCTTTTCGTCTTTAAACAAACTATACGAGTAGTTGGAAAGATTTATATAACTTGAAAAATATATGTATGGGAATAGTATTGTTAGAAAGTGTGCGTTGTACCGTTTCATCGTTTTAGTTTTTAGTTTAAATAGTTTTGCCGGGCAAACTCAGATTTTAATCATTTTCTACTATTGTACTTTTATTTTCAACATCTTGTATTTTGATACGACAAACAATCGCTGGGGTTTATTGTTGAAATAATTAACAAATATTGAATTTCTAAAACTGTTGTCTTTAAAATTTTATCAATTCTGAGGCAGAAAGGTAATACACAATTAGTATCTATTTTGTTAATATTCTATATCGATTGATTAATTTGTAGTACAATAAAACTCTTTTCTTAAGAATTTAAAATTCCAACTTCTGAGTTCATCTTTGTTCTGAGTATCTGTTGCTTTCTGCACACGATGCACCAAGTATTTTAAGAAGATTAAGTTAACGGATTTGAAATGTAAAACATTTCGAAAATAAATCAAACGCTCTGTGCTCATATCTGACAACCGTTTCATTCTAATTCCATGCTGCATCATTATACACATACAAACAGGTAAAATATTACAAACTTTATGTCATCAATTTTGTGGATTCCATTCGTGTAGAAATTTGCGCTCTGAAATTTCTAAATTTTCGATGATTTAAACAATTTTTTAAAGATTACTACAAGTGTACAATAATATCTACAGTCAATTGCAAAAGCTGCATATATAATAAATGGATTGCACAATTAAGGACAATATGAGTTTCGATAATTCAATATGTATTAACTTGTTTTTCAGTTAAAGTAAAAAATATTAAAAAATAGTAATATTTACTAAACATATTTGTGAAAAAAGATATAAATGAATATTTTGTTGGTTCTGCTTCTCAATCGCACAGTTTTTTAGCTTTCATGTTAATTCAGAAGTAATTCAGTTACAAAATGTAAGGAAATTTACATATAATATTATTCATCACGAGTAAACACATCTTTTTGAAAACTTTGGTGTCTCAGGCACACGTCTGAAGCGCGTTTGATAAACATTTTAAAGTACTATAGATGCTATTTAACAATATTGTCAGTTGTCGACGAAAGTGCGTATATTTAATAGCTAATAATTCTGTAATTAATTCGAATACACAAAGTTAAATTCGTTATTTTACTTTATTTAAATTCGACGAACACGGTTCAATGAATGTTTCTTTGTTACGACAGGAAGCGAGAGAAAATTATCAAAGATGTACGGCCTAATACTAGAAAACATGTCCGAGTACATACGACAGGTCTACGGAGAAGATAGATGGGAAGAGATTCGACGACAAGCATCGGTGGATCAACCTAGTTTTAGCGTTCATCAGGTTTACCCTGAGAACCTTATACCGAGATTAGCGAAGAAAGCTATTCAGGTAAGTATCGCGTTTAATCAATTTTCATTCTGTACGTATTGTACATCTTCAAGAGTATCGCAATTACAAATGTTCTGTTTCATAGTTTATTCTCGAGTTTATTGTTGAATTTGATGTTTTCTTTTTTCTGTATTTCCATTAATAATTACGTAAACCGTTTAAAACAAACATGGGATTACATTTGCCAACAAATCGCGTTAGAAGACACTCGTAATGTGAAACGAACTCATAACATTTACTTTGAATAATTAAATATTTTATTTCGAAAGGCTATCGAGTCTATCAGAATGTTATAATTAAGTGTAATTTTGAATAGACTTTTAATAGACTTTAATAATGATTTAATAAATTATTAAATACGTTTTATGATTCTTGTAAGATATTAGGGTACTTTGATTAAACGTAAATTAAGATCTAACATTCACTCGAAATAAACTTATTTTGATTTTCTTAATATATTGTGAGAAAATTCAATTTTCAATAAAATTTTTAACGAAAGCCTCATAAACAGTTTTGACAGTTTTTCTAAGTACAGCCCAAAATCGTTTAAAGGTAAAAGAGTTAATGTAATATTTTTTAACGAATGTCTAATTTATATGGTATATTTGAGATTTTAAACTATCCAAATTGAAATAAAAAAGAATGGTACAAACGATCCAATTAAATAAAGAAAAGGATCAATCGTTCGAATAAATTATGATGGTTGCAAATTGAGTAAGTTACGATTAAGTTGAGGAATGTAATGTAATCTAATACTATCCTTGGACACAGTATACGGTATTAACGTGTACATAGGTTCTAGATAGATATATTTATAAATAAGAGAAGTAAATTGTTACAAGTAAGATACTCGATGATAATCGTAGACATGTTAATCTATACTAACCTGTAACCCGAAACAAGTGAACAAAAAATTGCGGAATTATGGAGATGCTTTTCAAATTGAAGTCTGACTAGAATGATAATTTTTTAGGGAACGAGAAAAACCTGCATTACATGCTGTACGAATGCGCGCAAAAAATTGTTTCGAATTTAAAATCAGTTTGTAAATATACTGAAATAGAATTTCCACTTCTGAATATTTCTATCCGTTAAAATGAAAAAGGGAACCATCTCCGAATTTACGGTTTTTCTCAGCAATAAGCAGGTTTTGAGACAATTGTACCAATTATATATAACATTCGCTTAGAAGAAGCGAACTTTACTTCATTTCGATTCTTCGAAATATTGACGTTGAAATTTACGATTTTAGAAAATTTAATTCAACGTTTAAAATCATACGAACAACAATCGCGAAAAGTGGTCGGTACATTGAGTACAATCGTTCATCTTGTGCTTGTACGTTGTATCGCGAACACACTTGTTAGGTACACCTGTTCTCATTCGATTGAATACATCCTTCGCTCATATCGCAGGTACTTGGCATAACGGAGAAAGAATTTTTCGATCAGATGGGTGTACACTTCGTAGGATTCGTTGGCCAGTACGGTTACGATCGTGTGCTTTCAGTACTTGGACGTCACGTAAGAGATTTCCTTAATGGATTGGACAATTTACACGAATATCTCAAGTTTTCCTACCCGAGGATGAGAGCACCTTCGTTTATTTGCGAGAACGAAACGCGGCAAGGTAAACAATTGTTTAAGAATTTGCTTCGCGTTTAGTCGTAATTCTGTTTTATTAACGTATAAGAATCAATTTCCAGTTGAACGGAAATTGAAATTTTCTACCGAAATTAAATTATTCTATATTATTGTCTCGTATTCGTTGATACTTTAAAATCATACTCTATACGTAGTGTATTCTCACCAGTATACAATACACGGGACCAATTCGAATATACTTTCATTTCCTTCTATTTCAGGCTTGACTCTTCATTACAGGAGCAAACGACGTGGTTTCGTTTATTACACAATGGGCCAGATAAGAGAAGTGGCTCGTCATTTTTATCACAAGGAATTACAGATCGAGCTTGTGCGCGAGGAGGTCCTTTTCGACACCGTGCACGTCACTTTTCAGCTCACCTTTGATAACAGAGCTTTCACGCAAGCTTCGCTGGCGATGACCCACGAAGAGAAGCATTTGCCCATAGGAGCCTCCGTCTTGTTCGAAATATTCCCTTTTTGTATCGTTTTCGGGTAGGTAGATCGTATTACGAAATCTGTGTTTCTACACAAAAAAGAAAATAAATTTTCTTTTTTTCGTACGGGATTTTATATTCCCGAGTAAAACTTTCCTCCGAGGCGAAAATGTATTTTTATCGAATGTTTGTCTATTACCCGAAAGTACATACATTAAACTATAAATTCTACACGGTTCCGTTAAAAAAATTTTATTTCTGTAAAAGTGATGCCCAATCACTTGGAGCCACTCCATTTGGAGTGCCAATCGAGATTACCAAATCGACATAAAAAAGCAAGGAAGTTTTATAATCTACATTAGTTAAGCATAAATCTTTTTTCTTTTCTGGAAAACTTTTCAGATTATGGTCAAGGAAACCCCAGAGATATAGAGTGAAAATTCACTGTTAAAACGAGAATCAATATGAAAAATCAAAGAATCTATAGAGATATTTTATACATGTATATATGCTTAACGACAACGAGACCAATGCAAATTATAAAATTTCTTTCTTTTTTTTTTATTTCAGATGCTATGACGATTAGATACCATTTCTGTCAGTCCAGATGGAGTGGCTCTACGCGATTGGGCATAACTTTTACACGAATCAAAATTTGTTAATAAAATTCAGTCGATCTGTAATTTAATATACTCTTAGGTAACGAATAAACACTTTATAAAATTAAGATACAATATATTGAAAAACATCCCGATGTTACATCGTATGCTACAATTTGTGTATTTTATCGAACGAAGAATTACCAAAACTCTTCTTTCCTCATTGCATCGCAATTTCGGCCACCCTATAGACAGAAACTACTAAAAAAAAAAAAAAAAAACACACAAAATTGATGCCACGAATTTTGAAGTTTAAGAATGGAAACAAAATAATTTTGAAAATTCGTTTTTTCCGATGGTATTTTCATTCGAGATTATTACGAATGTTTCTCTATAAAATTTAATTCTTCTAATTAGTTATTTGTCATTTCAGGTCAGACATGATCGTAAGGAGTATCGGAAACTCGCTGATGGTAATATTACCCGACCTTGTGGGTAAAAAGATCACGCACTTCTTCGATCTCGTCAGACCACTGATTGCATTCAAGTTTCATTCGGTAAGTTTACCCGTTTGCATTTCGTTCTTGTATTTTACATTCTGTCGTTAATTCCATCGCTCGAAATAATGTCTGGATTGCAGATTTTAAACAGAACGAACAACATCTTCGAATTGGTAACGGTAGATCCGATCCTCACGGAACGGCCATCCGATCGACACGGAAATGAAATTTTATTGAGCGACGGGCTCGATTCAGTGGACGATAGAACTTTAAGATTAAAAGGTATATTTCCACTGCAAGCTATCAAAAAGAACAGCAATGATCTTGACAAACGAAATGTATCCGTAGACCGATTATATTGTAGACATTTATTATGGTCGGATAAAGAATGATCAGAATTCTCAATTTCGTTCCTTTTCTCAGTCGTTTATATACATAAAGGTATAACTATTTTCGAACAACGAAGTCTTGTCAATTTTTTTGAAAGTATACGTCCCTAAAACTTGGAATAGATGCTATTAATAACTTAGTAAGGTCAAACGAATGTTTATAAGAAATGTCGAAAATATTCTTCAGGCCAGATGATATACATGGATAACTGGAAGATGATGATGTACCTTGGTACTCCGGTTATGCCTGACCTGAATGCTTTAATCGCCACGGGCCTCTACATAAATGATCTTTCTATGCATGATTTCAGCAGGTACGGTGCATTTTGTTACATTCTTCGAATAAGCTTTGTAATATAGATATACATATAGTACCTATGTATAATTCAAGCCGTAATTTTTATCGAACGAACAACGGATCAAAAGTTGTTTATCTTATATCTATTATTCGAAATTTTCATCTAGATACAAATTTTGCCTCGATTCGAACAGTTTTGTAGGTACTTTAGAAACGAATCGTTGCACGTTACAGAGACCTGATGCTCGCTGGTACGCAGCAATCGGTAGAACTGAAACTAGCTCTGGACCAGGAGCAACTGAAGAGTAAAAAGTTGGAGGAGTCGATGAGGAAGCTGGACGAAGAAATGAAACGCACAGATGAGCTACTGTATCAGATGATACCGAAACAGGTGGCGGATCGTTTAAGAAACGGAGAGAGTCCGATAGACACGTGCGAGGTAAGCACCTTGGTGCATCTTGCAAGGTTTTCGATATTAGTTTTCTTTTGAATGTTGTCACACATTTTTAACTTCTTTTTCGCGTAGAATCGCTTCCGTCCTATTTGTACACGCTCGTATTACAGACCTCCTACTATAAAAGATGTTTCTGAATTAGGTGGTCACATTTTACGAGTTTAGGAGGTACGTAGAAAAACATGTCTCGTTTGAGAAAAGGTTGGCAACCTCGAATCTTCTTAGTACATCCACCGAAGTAAAACGAATGGTACAACGTGACATCTTTCTTGAAATCGTGTCTCAATCGTAGCTTACATTTATCGTATTTTGTTAGATGTTTGGACATGTTAACGTACCGTAATTAATTTAACGTGTTATCGTTTTCCACCGTGGACTGTTTCAGATGTTTGACAGCGTTTCAATTTTATTCTCGGACGTAGTTACGTTCACGGAAATCTGCAGCAGGATCACACCGATGGAAGTCGTGTCCATGCTAAACGCTATGTATTCCCTTTTCGACACATTAACCGAAAGAAACCGGGTGTATAAGGTATTCTTAGGTAGTAAGAGTTAGAATTTATTTGTCCTCACAATTATACACTTATTTTCGTTAGAAAGCAGCGCATAAATTCGTTCACAAGAATCGTGTCCTCTCGGAATTACCTATCCGAAACGTTTCAATTATTGTTTATATAGGATATTGGACGTTTCGTTTCTCTTCGTTGTGAATTTCTGAATACGGTTTCTGTGCTTTAGGTTGAAACAATAGGTGACGCCTACATGGTGGTGTCCGGAGCACCGGTGAAAGAGAACGATCATGCGGATCGTGTTTGCGACATGGCACTCGATATGGTCGAAGCGATAACGGATCTAAAAGATCGTTCCACAGGTAGGAGTGCAGGGAAATGTTCTAAACGTGAGTGCAATTATGATTTATCGAGGATTAATTTTCCAGTTACAAACATTTCTCTCGTATTATCCTTCTCGGTAACTCGTTGCGCAGTTTTTAAATAATTCAGAGTAGCTTGCAAACGAATAGCAGAACGATGAATTCTTTCAACGAGCGATTAAAATACAATACGCTATCTTCTTTTACAGGCCTCCATCTTCAAATACGAGTTGGAATTCACAGCGGTGCTGTGGTGGCTGGCATTGTCGGCTTAAAAATGCCACGATATTGTTTGTTCGGCGATTCGGTAAACACGGCATCGCGTATGGAAGCGACGAGCCAGGCGATGCAAATTCACATATCGGAATCGACGCGGGAACTATTGTCGCCCTCGTACAAAGTGAAAGAACGAGGGGAGATAGAGGTGAAGGGTAAAGGTACGAGATATCCGAATCGCTCGTCTATGAAATATTCGCCAGTTTTGTGGCGAATCGTTTAAATCGCAGAAGCGGTACGCAGAAGTAATAATCGGCGAAATAAAAGTAAAAAGTTTATAATACTGGAAAGTATACTAGTTTCTAGTATTTTGGGATTTTTTTTAACAAAAAGGACGATCGACCGCGTACCAAACATAGATGATATATTCCGCAATTCGCGAAAATTGTATACGGAAGTGTCTTAAATGTAATATATAGAATTACTACTTCAACTATTTGCATTTTAGGGACAATGAAAACCTATTGGCTGGAAAAAAGAGAACACAGATCATCGTCGACGAGAGGGATTACCATCCAAGAACCGCCGCAGTGGCACACGCGAAACATCGAGAAGAGAGTTTCAGCGGGAACACCCACCGGTTTCACAGTAGCGACAATGTTCGACAGCCATCATTGTTTAGACACATCTTCTAGACGCGGTTCTAAGATGGCTTCCCCAACACTTCCCGATTCTTCGTTTCTCCCCGAGGAAAGAAGGATCTATTCGCCGATTACGTTTCAGGATGTCGCTCGGAGATCGGTCGCGAATTCGCCAACGAAGAATACCGATTCGAGAGGTAGGCTAACGATTTGTCGTTTTTGTTTTTAACAAAAAAAAAAAAAGAAAGAATAATGAAATCTTTCATATTCAACTAAAAGCTAATCTAAACTTAAAATTTAAGTAAAAACGTTAAGACATTTGTAAACATCAATACGACTATAGCAGAGCTTGAAAAGTGATCACTTTTCGCTGTTAATCATCAGATTCGATGCACCCGTACAATAAATAAATATTTATTTACAGACTGCAGATCGAACTCGATGGGAGCAGTGATCACTAGGAACATGGATATGTTTAGCTCCCTTCTAAACGACACGGAGGAACATTTTAGACAGCACAGGGACAGCTTGTCGCCTCGCGCCGACACTCAATCTGCTGGAATGCACGCGAAGCCGGAAGTAAACGTGAACGCGAGTGGGAGCTCGTTGTCCGAGGAATCTCGCGAGGATAGGGCGTCCTCCGTCGACCAGGATACACCTAAACGACAGAAGGAAGTGTTCTGTAAGAAGGGCAAGAAGTATCACACGACGTTCCACAGCAACATGAGCAACTCGCAGTCGTTGGCGCAACAGGATCAATGTTGCCCTGGCTTCACCATGTCGAAGAGTGGTAAAATGCGTCATCGCAACAACGGTTGCAGCATCGCTTAATAGACACATTCGTAAAGTTTACCATTCGATTTGCCTTCTCGACGAGTCGAGTTACATGACGGTGCCACCGTCGAACAAGGCCGAGCTCGTATTCTCTGCTACCAATCTGATCTCCGCTTCTCGGTTAGTCGAAGATCGATAACGAGATTCATTACGATTATATTCTTGGAACAATCTGTATTTTTGGCCGATAGAGCCTACGTTATCTATAGTTGCAGCTATATTCCGAACATAGGACTAGCATTGTACTCTGCCGAACACGTCAAAAGGGGAACAAAAGAACAAAGCGTCTAGAACCGAGACAGAAACTCGTGGTCGTTCGAGGTTACTGCTCTAGGTACCCACATTCGTAAGCGCAAAATTGAAGGAATGTGCTGTTTATTCCTCAAACACGGAGGAAGACACACCGCGACGCGATTCACGATCGGAGAACCGATCTCGAGCGACCATACTCTTCTGGCTCGTAAGAGTTTCTAGTATTTTGGGATTTTTTCTAACAAAAAGGACGATCGACCGCGCACCGAACATAGATGATATTCTGCAATTCGCGAAAATTGCATTCGGAAGTGTCTTAAATGTAATATATAGAATATAGTCGTCGCGCAAGTTAATCTCAATTCATATATCGATGCGGAAATAAATCGGGTTGTCTGGGAAACGTTTCTCCAGTCTCTCTGCGAATGAAAATTTTTCTTTCACCAAGACGATATTGTAAATAATTTCAAATTAAAAGAACGACGATTCCGTTGCGGATACAAGACTTTCGTGAAATGGAAACATCGCGAATGATCGACAATTAACAAACCGGGCAGCAGGATGAATAGAAATTCAATTTTAGTAATCGATACGATTTCTCGGGTCTAATTGTAAGCTGTGTCCACGTAGAAGATCGTTCGAAAGTTTCGCTAACTTTGAAATTAACCTTATCACGGTGCTATCTAATCATACTCGAGAATTGTGAGTTTTATCGAACACTATCGATATCTGTCTTTATTAAAGTAGTATTCACGTAGTATCATTGTGAAGTTAGATGTATGTATCTTCCGTATGGATACGACTTACACCCAGAATTTTCAAACGTTTACTTTTACGTAGTAAGTTGAGAAATTAAAAT
Organism: Ptiloglossa arizonensis; assembly: GCF_051014685.1. Classification (NCBI taxonomy): domain Eukaryota; kingdom Metazoa; phylum Arthropoda; class Insecta; order Hymenoptera; family Colletidae; genus Ptiloglossa; species Ptiloglossa arizonensis. Next base: position 2,416,852 of record NC_135049.1, read on the forward strand.
TGAAAAATTCAATTTCGTCTAACAATAGATGTTCACTGGGAACAGATATTAATGATCGTTGCGCAATAAAGTACGCGTGCTATGATCCAAGTGTACGTATTATAGCAAATACAATTTTAGAATCGACAATTGGAGAACTATTTGTACAAAATGTTTACGTTTATGTACAAAATGGATGATCAACGGTTCTTTATTTTAAAAATATGTACAATTCGTGCAATAGAGATTTCTCGTGTTTTCTTGACAAATTTATTCGAAACAATGAAGTTGATCTTGAAACGAAGACAATTGTTGCCGATACATTGCGTTTGACAAATTTTTTTGCTTGTACTTTGATTACATTTTAATCTAATAAGAAAAACTGTACTTCATTCTGAACATTTAACTTGGTATAATGTTTATGTTAATCATTGTTGTTTATAGATTTAATCAATATTGCCCGATTTTTCATTCGAAGGTAGTTATTGCGTAATAATTCTCGACTAAGAGAAAAGAAATTGTCGAATATCGCGTTTAATAAATGCGGTTGTTTATTTAATAAATGCGAAAACTTTTTAGAATCACAAGAGAGAATAAATACACTCTCGTTGCTCAAACTGTTTACTGTACAATACTAAAAATATAAAACTCATCCTCTTTTTCAGTACGCTGATGCACTCTGCGAATACTCTGTGTCTTCTTTTATATTGATTTCTCGGGTTTAGAACTGTTACTCTGTGTTTTAATTTAACGGAGAAATAAGATATAAGAAGTAATATATGGGTAATAAACATGTTAAATATTTTGAATATAAGGAGGAAGTATTTCCTAAAGCTCGTATTACGTATATTTTTTAAGCAACACGCTAATCTTTCCTCGTTTACGTATCTTTTAATCGAGTTGGTAGATTTTAAAAGAAATTATTCCGATTTCTCCGAGTGAAATATTTCTTAAATTACGCATGGACCGAAATAAACATATCAAATTATTAGCGAGCGAAATTAGAGAAGACTTTTAAAACTGTAAATTTTAATTTTAACAAATTTTTGTATGTACGAATATTGTATAGTTGAAAGGCAACCGTATTATGTATTATCAATTCTTTTTAACAGTCGTAATTTTCAAGATTTCAAGGCCGCTTTCGGTCTTTCTCCCATCGCATAATTATTATTTTTCGTACCAAATGTTTGCTAGATTTCAAACGAAAGTTTTCGATAATGTGGTATCTTCAGCCGTGTTAAATAATATAGCCTTCAAACGACCATCAAACAAACTCAATCGATGATCGTATCGAAGTTTAATTTATTCTATTGTTAGCGTGCTCGTTGTCTAGATATTCCGTACAATAATGACAAATTAGATCATTGCAATGTGTTCAATAAGAAAAATGTTGTTTAAAAAAACAATTTACTAGTTTCGACAGTGTTCGTCATCGACTTTTCAATGACTATACAACAACAAATATATATGATTTCCGTAGAGTTTAAAACAATTCCGAAAGCAGAAGGGAGAAGTGAATCGAGGTCACTTTGAACATCTCTCACGAATTGAAAAAAAATAATCATAAAACATACCTGCGTTATTAATCCTGAATAAAATGTAATGGAACTGTAACGACAGCAATTTAAATTCGAAATACAATAAATCGGATAAAAGTGATATTTAACACGGTTGAATTTGTTTTAATATTACCTCGAATTTGCGATTTTAAAACCTCAAATCAATTAACATTGAAAACCGCGAGACGCGACTTACGAAGGATTACAAAAGGGAGGGTTCTCTCCTGCGATCGGTGGCTTCCACAGAGACAGAGGTACACCCTCCCTCTGTGTTCGCAACATCTTCCTCTGGAAACGGACGCACCAGAAGAGACGACGATCGACCGTTCGGTTCAGCTACACGGCCAGTCACTTGCTTATGCAACAAGCAGAGGTAGCCGGACTGAGAACCGAGGAAGCGAGCAAAATTAAGCTAAAGATTGAACAATTGCTTGGCAGATCACAGATACCTGTACACGGTGGTCTTAAAACTAACTTAGTCTAAACTTAAAATTAACGTTTCCAGGGAGGATGCGACGAAGCTGTACTCTTCGGTCATCGTTTTCCGATATACTTCGTCAAGGTAGCTAAATTGAATTTATAATGAATGTTGAACGAGTCAAAATACGATAAAATCATTAACACAGTATATGTGGGTTAACGGTTAAATGTAGTCATGCAGTAACAAAGACAATAAACGAAGCAGTGGCAAAAAAATAAACATAGAAAAACAAGTACAAATTTAAATCAGGGAATAAATATAGACATGTCAGAAACAAAAAATTAAACAAAGAATAGAACTAAAAAAAAGATTAGAGAATCATCGCCAGTACCGATTACCAAGAGGGCAACCGGCGTCCATGGCTGTCCGCGGAGTGTCCAGGTATCTAAAATGGTGACATCCGTCCACCTCGAAGGCTCCTGGTGGAATGAAATTTTCGGCTACCGGAGGCTTGTTATATACCAACCACAGGGTGACTTACCATTACTTCGATTGTCTTTGTTAGATCTAATCGAATATTTCAAGAAATCGATGGCCTTTAGCCATTACTTATACTAGAAAATGGTTAATCATTGTTTAAACTATGGACCTTTGACGGTTGTTAATGGTTGTGATAAATAAACATTAAGATATAGCGAAATCTGCGGAGGCAAACGGTTTCGGAGAATGTTTGTTCATTTCCGCGATTGTTATTAATATTTACGCATGTTCCCAACATTAATCAAACAATGTGCATCTTATTTATGCATTACAAATGATTAAGCAACTTTTAGAAATTGATTTTGATCGAGATTCGAAGTAAAAACGTGTTTCGTAAAGTTTTAAAGCTAAAACTGGAAAGTAATAATTGTCTATTTGGTACATTAATTTAACTTTTGTTTAATTCTTATAATTTACACAATACGCCTAGAAGTTGTATTTTTTATTTAAAAGCCCCGAAGTTCAATCAATCGCTTTTCTAGACAGAAAAATTATCTTGATGAACACTTGTGCATCGATAATCGATATGTGTAGCCTTGACAATGTCAGTTGGACCGCAATGAAATATTCCATCGCGAACGAAGAATACTTCAATGAAATTGATGGCTCTTATCCATTACTTACACTAGGATATTGTTAATAATTGTTTAAACTATAGACCTACCGAGGTTGTTAATGATTCTGATAAATAATAATCAAGATATAGCAAAATCTGCGGAGGCGAATGGTTTTCGTGAATGTTTGTTCATTGCCGCGATTGTTGTTGGCATTTTTGCATGTTCCAAATGTTACTGTTACAATATCCGACCTATTTATCCATTATAAATGATTAATTTGCCTAGACATGCTAATAGAAAAGTATAGGTGGCTCCATCTACGGCAAAATGCCCAAGTTTGTCGAGAAATAGTTCGTTTGCGAAGCTCTAGATGGCGAAATAGGTACTATTAGACCGCGTAACTTTATGAAAAAGTTATATTTTATCAGCAACATTCGAATACCGATCTAATAGTACCTGTGTCGCCATCATGCGCTTCGCGAACGAACTATTTCTCGACAGACTTGGGCGTTTTGCCGTAGATGGAGCCACCTATACTTTTCGAATTTGTTTGGTTTTTATGGTTCACGTGTTAATGATTATGATAAATAAACATCAAGATATAGCGAAATCTGCGAAGGCGAACGGTTTCGGAGAATGTTTGTTCATTTCCGCGATTGTTATTAATATTTACGCATGTTCCCAACATTAATCAAACAATGTGAATCTTATTTATGCATTAAATTAATGTGTCTAGTAACCAATTACTACTTTCAATATTTAAAAATTTTAAGAAATATGTCAGAAACCAGCTTTCACTTTGTATCTAGATCAGAATTAATTTCTATAGGCGAATTAATTATTTATAATGCATAAATAGGAGGCATATTGGAACATGCAAAAATGTTAATAACAATAGCGGAAATGAACAAACATTCATCGAAACCGCTCACCTTCGCAGATTTCGCTATATCTTGATGTTTATTTATCATAATCATTAACACGTGAACCATAAAAACCAAACAAATTCGAAAAGTATAGGTGGCTCCATCTACGGCAAAACGCCCAAGTCTGTCGAGAAATAGTTCGTTCGCGAAGCGCATGATGGCGACACAAGTACTATTAGATCGGTATTCGAATGTTGCTGATAAAATATAACTTTTTCATAAAGTTACGCGGTCTAATAGTACCTATTTCGCCATCTAGAGCTTCGCAAACGAACTATTTCTCGACAAACTTGGGCATTTTGCCGTAGATGGAGCCACCTATACTTTTCTATTAGCATGCTATAGGCAAATTAATCATTTATAATGGATAAATAGGTCGGATATTGTAACAGTAACATTCGGAACATGCAAAAATGCCAACAACAATCGCGGCAATGAACAAACATTCACGAAAACCATTCGCCTCCGCAGATTTTGCTATATCTTGATTATTATTTATCAGAATCATTAACAACCTCGGTAGGTCTATAGTTTAAACAATTATTAACAATATCCTAGTGTAAGTAATGGATAAGAGCCATCAATTTCATTGAAGTATTCTTCGTTCGCGATGGAATATTTCATTGCGGTCCAACCGACATTGTCAAGGCTACACATATCGATTATCGATGCACAAGTGTTCATCAAGATAATTTTTCTGTCTAGAAAAGCGATTGATTGAACTTCGGGGCTTTTAAATAAAAAATACAACTTCTAGGCGTATTGTGTAAATTATAAGAATTAAACAAAAGTTAAATTAATGTACCAAATAGACAATTATTACTTTCCAGTTTTAGCTTTAAAACTTTACGAAACACGTTTTTACTTCGAATCTCGATCAAAATCAATTTCTAAAAGTTGCTTAATCATTTGTAATGCATAAATAAGATGCACATTGTTTGATTAATGTTGGGAACATGCGTAAATATTAATAACAATCGCGGAAATGAACAAACATTCTCCGAAACCGTTTGCCTCCGCAGATTTCGCTATATCTTAATGTTTATTTATCACAACCATTAACAACCGTCAAAGGTCCATAGTTTAAACAATGATTAACCATTTTCTAGTATAAGTAATGGCTAAAGGCCATCGATTTCTTGAAATATTCGATTAGATCGAACAAAGACAATCGAAGTAATGGTAAGTCACCCTGTGGTTGGTATATAAGGAGCCCCCGGTAGCCGAAAATTTCATTCCACCGGGAGCCTCCGAGGTGCACGGATGTCTCCATTTTAGATACCTGAACACTCCGCGGATAACCATGAACGCTGGTTGCCCTCTTGGCAACCGGTACTGGCGATGATTCTCTAATCTTTTTTTTAGTTCTATTCTTTGTTTAATTTTTTGTTTCTGACATGTCTATATTTATTCCCTGATTTAAATTTGTACTTGTTTTTCTATGTTTATTTTTTTGTCACTGCTTCGTTTATTGTCTTTGTTACTGCATGACTACATTTAACCGTTAACCCACATATACTGTGTTAATGATTTTATCGTATTTTGACTCGTTCAACATTCATTATAAATTCAATTTAGCTACCTTGACGAAGTATATCGGAAAACGATAACCGAAGAGTACAGCTTCGTCGCATCCTCCTCGGAAACGTTAATATTAAGTTTACACTAAGTTAGTTTTAAGGCCACCGTGTACAAGTATGTGTGATCTGCCAAGCAATTATTCAATCTTTAGCTTAATTTTGCTCGCTTCCTCGGTTCTCAGTCCGGCCACCTCTGCTTGTTGCATAAGCAAGTGACCGGCCGTGTAGCTGGACCGAACGGTCGATCGTCGCCTCTTCTGGTGCGTCCGTTTCCAGAGGAAGATGTTGCGAACACAGAGGGAGGGTGTACCTCTGCCTCTGTGGAAGCCACCGATCGCAGGAGAGAACCCTCCCTTCTTTAATCCTTCGTAAGTCGCGTCTCGCGGCGCGAGGTTGTGGGGAAATGGGGCGCTTCTTTCGGCGGCGTCGGCCACTTCCTCCCGAATCGGGCTCACTTTTTGCCCCATTTTTTCCATAATGCAATTGCTTGGCAGAACTAAGCGAGGAGATCGAAGGAACTTCGATCCCCTCCATCTCCTCGGTTTAGTAACTTCGTTTCTATTGAGCATCTAGGGAGATCGATGGAACTTTGATTCCATCTATCTCTCTCTGGGTCTCCGCTCGCAGCAACCTCCACGTGGTGAGACCTGGTAATCGCGTATAACTCGCGACGAACGATAACTTTTCGTCGCGGGTAGTACCGAGCTAATTGGCTGCGAATTTAATATATTATATTAATGAAGTTTCTGTTGTTTGAAATTGATTAAATAGTACATCATAGTTCGGTGATTGGTATTCACAGAAATGTATGAGAAAAAAGATCAGAAGACTGAAGTTTTAAAAAAAAAATCAAACATTACGTATACGAAAATAATTTAGTATATGTCGTCTATAGTGTCACACGAGTTACATCGTTGTAACGTGGTATGTATCTCATTTCTGGTAAGGAAAGAATTTTATAATGTCACATTCACTTTGTATTTTTTACGCTGACGCAATTGGGTGCATTCCGAGTCCTAGAAAAATTCACACTCGTCCATTGGCTTCGATTTTGTATGCACTAATGACGAAACTAATAATTTCACGTTGCAACGTTAGATTCTGCGAGGAACACGGAACTCGTTCGGTCGCGAAATTACATTTACGGACTCCGTAGACCATCCTGCGAGTCTTCGCTATTTGTAACGGACCGCGTGAATGATTGAACGAACCAATCTTATGTAATTATCTCCACAGTGCTACCATCCAAACGGCATGTGTAACGACGTCCGTGTCCCTCGTACGAGTTACGTCTACATTTTGTGCGAAAAGTCCTAAGGTCAGTCGTTGAATAGAAGTAACCGAAGAAACATCAAAATGGATGGAATGGAAAAGAGTCAGTACGAGTACCTGCGACTCAACAAATTCTTTTTGTTCCTCATCGGTCAGTGGCCTTATCAGACTGTGCGGGACAAGGTTTTGGTTGGATTATTCTTTCTACCAATCACGTCCACCCTAGCGATTCTTCAGGTACTACAACATTGCAAAAACTCGTGTAAACAATTGTTGGTATTTTGTTTTATTTTAATCTTTTGGAATATCGTTTTCTACACTTCTTCAACGACCGAGGTGTCAAGCATGTGAACAAAAGACATAATCGTTGACAGATTGCTCGTTGCTTTGGTTGAATTTTTCTTTTCCATAGCGATTTATTGATATTATTTATTACTTCGCAAAGTGTTTCAAGTGTTTCTTGTGAGCGATTTCATAAAAATATAAATTTATTAATACTGCTTAGCGTATGCATTTTCAGGGTGGTGGATTAATCTCGTCGTTCAACGTAGGTGACACCGATGCGTTCATGGAAAGTTTTGCACCTTTCATCATCGCCTGTATGTGTATTTCCAAATTCATCAATTTTGTCTACAATGCCGAACAGGTACGCGTGTCATATTTTCGAGACTTAATAACGAACGATGCCGACGAATGAACTTAAATTGCGAATACAGATGAAGAAACTTTTGGACACAATGAGAAACGATTGGAAGAAGTATTCGCTATCGAACGACGAGCTCGAAATCCTCACCCGAAATTACGCAGTGGGAAAGAGAATTACCATTAATTTTGCAAGTAAGGTTGTTTTATACTTTTTAAATATAATTAAAAACCATTGTTGATGGAGGACCGCGTTCTTTCGAAATAGTCATTGCACACGATACCATTTGATTCCAAACAGTAATTCGAACAACTAATTTTTACAATTCATTCGTGTTCGAATGTTTCTTTCTTTATTTAATTCTTTAGCCTTATTAATGTAATGCTTCATTGGTTCTTAAAAATAACCTTACTTGGAAACAATTTAGAATTCTTCGTATCTATTCGTTTGTACGTACGTACTATATATCCATATATTGATACTTCAAGATTTTCGCTACTTATATTCACAAACCTTTTGAAATTGGCAAGGAATAATAGATTACTATATTCTTCGCGACTTTTGCACTCCTCGATCCCTAGAGTAGTTTCAGTCCGTGAAATGTGGTACTACGAGTAAGTAGAATGTGGACAGTGTCCAGCACTTTCTTAGTCCCAGACTTTACGAAGGCTGACTAAAACGTCTGACCAAGTATTTCTTTCGAATATGGCCGTTTTTTCTCTCTGCAGTACACGTGTGCCCCAAAAAACAGTAAAAGTTGGTCGTCTCGAAAACAAGCATCGTAGCAAAAAATATTCTTCCATATTTTCGACTCGTTGTTTCATGTATTCGGTTGTTTGGAAAGTCATTTCGTTTTCTAAAATGGAGAATACGTAATTCAATGAAATGTTTATACACTCTAAGAAAATCGTGTTTTATTTTCACCAAAAAAAAGCGAACTGACTATTCGAACAATCTATAGAATGACCGTATCCAGGCTTGAACCATTAGTTATTAGAAATTTAGAAAAAGGCCTAGAAATTGTTTGATTTGTAATGTATTGACAACAGCTTTTCTATACGGATCAATGACGCCCTTCATGGTGATGCCGTCGCTACCTCAAGCAGCTGAGAGATTAGGATTCTACAATCTATCCGGAGAACGACAGCTAATGTTTCGTGTTGAACATTTCTTGGATACGGAGAAGTATTACTATCCTCTGCTGATACACTCGTATTTCGGCACCGTGGCATTTATCACGATCACGGTGGCTTGTGACTCGATGATACTACTTTACGTTCAACACGAGTGCGCACTTTGTGAGATTTTGGGGTAATGACGCATTCGTTGAGCGAGAATGATTTTTTCTATAACAATGGAGGCGATGCATCCTTTAAAGAAATAATACAAAAATTTAATGCTCGCGTTTACTCTCGTATACGTATTTCTATGTGGAAGTACCCATATTTGGTAAAGTATATGCAAAAAGTCGAAAATATCTCGTACGTGTCTGTATGTAAATTAATATTGTACGATTCACCGGCTCTCTACGAGCTATTACAATAGCTTATTTGATAGAAAGTCGATACCTGAAATGAAAACTACCCCGGTTAACTGAAACGACGAGGGATACGATTTCGTATCAGTTACGTTCGTCGGGCACTACTTCGTACCAAAGAATACGAAACACTTTATATATATTTGTATAAATCTTTGAAATCGTTGTGTAATATGAATCGTGGCTTATAATTCTTTAGATATCGACTACGGAATTTCGTAAAAGATGACAATACGGACATAGATTTGTATCCGAACAAAGACGAAGATACACCGTATCAAAACGCCAGGACCTGTGTAATATTGCACAAACACATTATCGAGTTAGTATTGATTTTTTCATAGCCTTTTCTCTGACTATTCATAGTTTGCTCGATATATTTTTAAATAATTTTCGCTCAAAAAAAAAAAACATGAACTTTCTTCGGCTGTTTCTTTGCAACGTCGAAGATTTGCTAAAACAATCGAAGATGCAAACACGTTGTCCTTCCTCTTCCAATTAGGATTTAATCTGATGGGTGTAAGCTTCACTCAGTTCCAGGTCGGTGTCACTTTCAGACAAATGTTTATAATTCACCAGCGACTTGTACAATTGTATACTTATCGGTTATTTACTTCATAATCAGGCAATAGCAAATATAGATACTCCGAACAAGTCTCTCAGCTTTGCTTCGTTTACGGTGTGCTTGTTATGTATCATTTTACTCGATAGCTGGCGAGGACAACAAATTTCGGACTCTGCTTGCCGTATATTTGAGTATACGTAAGAATTTTTATTGCACACAATATTTAGAAATAGATGACAAGGGAACGGTGTTTTCTTTGCCTATGTCACAGGAAGTACGTGAGTAGAAGCTTGGTGGTAATTTAGAGTAAGTTAGATTGAAAATATTATTTTTCTTAGTATTATTTAACTTTATCTGTATCTTAAGATATCGTAAAGGATAAGCAATAAGCTTTATTTTCTGTCACTTCGCGCAAAACTATAGCTTACAGGTTCTCTGCTTCTCTAAATGAGAGGCAGATGATTATATTTTGTGCAAGTTTTTCGATTTTTAATATCGAATTTGCAATCGATCATTACGAAAACACGATAAACAAATACAAATATTCAACCTCGATAAGGTAAGGGCACTGTAGTATGAAAAATTCACCGTTTCGAACAATCGTGCTTACTGCTTCGAACAAAGAAAGTTCTATATTAGAACCTACTTAACTACTACTGCGGATGATGAACGCTCCATTATTATTTTAAGATTTATGTAAACATTCTATATGTTATCTATTTTATTCCCAGTCATAGCAAACGTAATTTATCTGAAACGATGGACTGTAGGTAGGAAGAAAATTGTGAAAGTTTTCCGAGACGAGAGATTAACATACCTTAACTCGCTAGTAGCGAAGAGTTAAAACGGAGAATTATATTTCCAGGACAAGCGGTAAATGGTATCAGTCATCTATAAATTCCAGAAAACTTATAAGTATTATGTTGTCAAAAAGCACAGTACCTATTAAATTAACAGCTGGCCGAATCTACGCTTTAAATTTAAAGAACTTCACCGCGGTAAGGTTCACTTTGCACCTTTCATAATACTATTTAATAAATAATATTATTTTATAGTCACTGCACAGTGACATTTACTCTAATTGTACACAATAATATTGCGCGATAACAAATACTTATACGATGTGTTTCGTTTAACTTGAACACTGTACACGATCTATTTCTTGCTTTCGATGGTATCAACAAGTGCTCGAGAAAAAAAATGTTCATTTTGATGGTAAAAATGTTGCTGTTAACAGTAAATTGTTTTCAATGTCTTTCCTTTTCTTCGTACATTTTTTTCATATCATCGGAAGCAATAGAGATATATTTAGAATATTTAACTTAAACGAAACAATTTAGACACAATATTATTCCGATAAAATGTTCAACGAACTCGAAAATTACTGTGTTTTATAATATCTTACTATCTTTCTTTAAGGTTGTAAAAACATCGTTTTCTTACTGCATGGTTCTATGTTCCTTTCAATGATAATCAAGTAACTTATAACAAGTATTAATGTTTATTAACGTAATGGAGTATGAGAACGAATTGATCCGACTGGAATGTATCGTAAGATTGAATGAAGATCTATTTATTTTAAATAAAAATCGAATAATTCGTACCGTTTTTATCCTTTTATATAATGACTGTTGTAAATAAACTTCGAAAATATTTGACTCGATTCGTAAACAATCTTTTTCCACGATCTCAATTTTCGTAATCTTCTTATTGTAATTTTAATCACTCGTCGGTCTTAATGAAAGATGCATGTTAATATTCATCTTTTTCATGTAGTTGTACACGAAACCAACGAACCGGTGCCATACACGTTTTTGTAATATCGATTCGAAAAAGTTAAGGTAGACAACGAAGAGAAGAGAAATGTTAAATTGTTCTTAAGATTCGCCATGACTTTGATATCGTATGTACAGAAGATAGGTACTCGATAAATTCGTTTGACGCGCATTGCAATAGTGAGGCTAGGTGCAGGATAATTAAATTTGCAAACTCGATAGCTCATTCTCCTCAAAGAGTTTTCACCCTTTGTAACAGCTCATGCAAATGACCGAATGAGTCAACCTTTTGTATTTATGCCATGAATGTCGCCTTTCAAATGGAATGTGTAACGACTCTTCAATTATATCTCGCGCATGAGCTGTGTCGCCGTGATGCACGAAAAGTTCCAAGGGCAGTAGTTGCACAGGAACAACCGAAGAAACATCGAAATGGATGGAATGGAAAGGAGTCAGTACGAGTACTTGAGAATCAATAAGTTCTTTTTGCGCAGCATTGGCCGATGGCCTTATCAGACACTACTGGAAAAGATTTTGGTCGGGATACTTTTTATTCCTATTGTTACTGTACAAGTGATCCTTCAGGTATTACTCTTCGTTATCCTATGAATCGTATCCTATCATTATCGATAGAGGTATCATTTCGCGAATCCTCACGTATTTTTGCACGATTGAACTTTATTTAGGTACACGCATATATTCTTGGGTGGTTTCCTCTTTTCTTCAGCGACTTATCGATGCACTTTTCACTGAAATCATGGGATTCAGAAGTAATTTTAATATCTCTATCCCAAGAAAATATTTCAAACTCCAATATCTTAAAATCTTTGCGTATACAGATTATCTTTATTGATACTGCGCGGTGCGTGAATTTACAGGGTGGAGGAATATTAACTGCAATGAACGTGAATGATATCGATGTCGTCACGGAAGGTTTTCCAGCATTCGCCATCAGCTCGATGTGTTTTATCACATTTATCAACTTTATTGTTAACAATGAACAGGTACACGTTCTATGTTTTTGAGATTGTTTAACATCGAACGATCGGATCGAACGAATTTTGATTGTTAACGCAGATGAGGAATATTCTGGACATAATGCGAGAAGATTGGAAACTATATTCGGTATCGAGCAAAGAGCTCAAAATTCTCCGCCAACATTACGCAGTAGGGAAGAGAATTACTTTTAACTACGCAGGTAAGGTTCTTCTATTTTATAAAAAATATAGATAACCGATTCTTTTGTCGAACAACAGTCTCTATATACGGATCAATGACATCCTTCATGATGGTACCGACGTTACTGAATGCTGCCGATGCTTTAGGATTCTACAATCTATCCGGTGAACGACCGCTAATGTTTCGCGTTGAACATTTCGTGGACGCGGATAAGTATTACTATCCCCTGTTGATACACTCGTACTTGAGCACCTTAGGGTTTTGCGGGATCGTCGTGGCTTGTGATTCGATGCTATTGGTTAACGTTCAACATGAATGCGGACTTTGTGAGATTTTGGGGTAATTATGTAATTATTACACGGCACTCCTTTCTGTACAAATAGCTGTAGATGTGGTGTAGCCGTTCGAGGAATCGAAATCGAAGCTTCGTGTCTACATTTTGTTCTTCGTGCGTATTCGTATGTTGAAGTATGTGTATTTGTTGAAGTACGTATGAGTAATTGCAAATAATGTGTTTTATCGTATTACGTGTCACGTTGAATTCAATACTGTTTAATCAATTTGAAAAGTGTAAACGTATTTTAGATATCGGACTTTAACAACAAAATAAAACCTAACGCAAAGTTTAATCGTGTTTCGCGTATAAGATTAGGTCCGTTCGATTTAAAGTTGTAACCCAATTTTGTATAATGTAACTATATTTGTAGCGCAATTATATTCTTTTTTTAAATATTTAATAACATGCATAGTAAGGTGTATAAATTCCTTAAGAAATTATATGTATATACCTTTGAAATCTCTATGTAATTGAAACGATGGCTTGCTCCTGTTTAGAAGACGACTAAAAGATTTCATGGATGGTGACAACGCAAACATAGATTTGTATCCTGACAAGCGGAACGATGCATCGTATAAAAATACTAGGGCCTGCATAATATTGCACAAACATATAATTCAGTTAGTATAGATTTTATCAAATATTTTCCTCTTTAATTTTGTGTATATCTACATCTGTTTTCCATTGCATTGAAGATATAGTAAAATAATGGAAGATGCAAATACGGTATCTTTCCTCTTCCAATTAGGACTCACCATGATAGGAATAAGTTTTACTCAATTCCAGGTTGGTGCCACTTTGTGAACATTTCTTATAATTTATCACATATTACATATTTATTGGTTGTTTAGGCAATAGCTAATTTGCGATCTCCGAACAAGGTACTCAGGTTCGTTTCGTTTAGTATGTGTATATTGAGCATCCTATTCCTCAATAGCTGGCGGGGGCAACAGATGACGGACTCTACTGACCGCATATTTGAATACACGTAAGAATTTTTATTGCATACAATATTTAAAAGTAATTTCACGCAATTGCATATCGTAAAAAGTTTGCGCGATATTCTACTACTACATTTTGATTCAATGTCGTCGGTTTACGATTAACATGGTTTACTCGGCTAGTAGTGGAATTTAAAACAGAGAATTGTCTTTCCAGGACAAGTGGTAAATGGTATTACTCATCTATAAAATGCAGAAAACTTATAAGTATTATGTTGTCAAAAAGTGTATTACCTATTAAATTAACAGCTGGCAAAATCTACATTTTAAATTTAATAAACTTCTCCGCGGTAAGGTTTATTTTATCCTTTTTATAATACTATTTTATACATAATATTATTTTATGGTCACTGCACAGTGATATTTACTCTAATTGTATACAATAATATTGCGCGGTAACAAATATTTATACTGTGTGTTTTGCTTAAGTCGAACGCTTTGCACGAAATATTTGTTGTTTTCGATGATATTAACAAATACTTAAAAAAGAAACAAAAATAATTAATTAGTTATCTTTACTCTACATGCGATATAGAAACCATAAAAGCCCGTGGTACTATTTAAAAGAAAAACAATGTCTTTGTAAATGTGTTTGCCTCTTGAATCGAACAATATTTCTTGGTATATTTTTTCATATCGTCGGAAGCAATAGAGATACATTTAGAATATTTAAGTTAAACGAAACAATTTAGACATTTACTGTATTTACTACGAAATAATTACTGTGTTTTATAATATCTTACTATATTTCTTTAAGGTTATAAAAACATCATTTTCTTACTGCATGGTTCTATGTTCCTTTCAATGATTATCAAGTAACTGATAATAGTGTTAATATTTGTTAATGTAATGTGATACGAGAACTGATCCAACTGGAATGTATCGTAAGATCGAGTGGAAATCTGTTTATTTTGAATAAAAATAGAATAATTCGTATCGTTTTTATCGTGTGTGCGTTTTATATAATAACCGTTATAGGTAAATTTCGAAAATATTTGATACTCGATTCGTAAATAATTTCTTTTCCACCCTCTCAATTTTCATAATCTAGAAAGATGGGTCCATCTTTTCCGCGTAGTTCTCATTGAACAACGATTATTCGTTAATAATAACGTAGAAAAGAGGTTTCTAAATAAGCTTTATCATTGACTAAGAAGGAACAATATCGTAATTTAGGCTTCGGAGATGGATCTAACATAGAAAAAACAACGTAAGGAGTTTGTACGTAACACTATCCAATACCGTTATCCGAATCAACAGGTTGACCTTCCCACGAGGAGAATCCCATAGGTTGTATCGTTTACCACCATGTCGTGACAAAACTTTGCCTTGGGAATAGAAGTTTCAGACCCGCGAAACCAAAGATACTGTACAAGTTTTTGTAACATCGTTTCGGACAAGTTAAGAAAGGCAACGAAGGTAGACACTTGCAGTGTCTAACGTTGCAGCCACTATGAGCTTTTACACGCTTTTACACGTCCATTCCGAGTTGTCGAGAAATTTTAGATTTTCCTTAAAATTTCCCATTGCTTTAATTTTATATTCATAGACGGCAGGTACTCGATAAATTCGTTCGGTGGACATTGCAACAGTGATGTTAGGTGTAGGAAAATTAAATTTGCAAATTCGATGGCTCATCCTCCGGGTTTTCATTCTTTGTAACAGTCAGTAGAAATGATGGAGCGACTCAACTTATTGTAATTATCCCCTGAATGTCGTCTTCCAAACGGAATATGTAACGACTCCTCAATTATATCTCGCGCATGAGCTGTGTCGCCGTGATGCACGAAAAGTTGCAAGGGCAGTAGTTGCACAGGAACAACCGAAGAAACATCGAAATGGATGGAATGGAAAGGAGTCAGTACGAGTACTTGAGAATCAATAAGTTTTTTTTATACAGCATTGGCCAATGGCCTTATCAAACATTATTGGAAAAGATTTTGATCGGAATAGTTTTCATTCCGACTGTTTCTATGCAAGCAATCCTTCAGGTATTATGAGTTTGTAAAATACGTGTAAATCATTATAGATAGAGGTGTGGCGGCACTACCCACGCTTGCCACCAGAGGGAAACTCACCATCAACCGTTTCCCGCAAGTTCCCGTACCTGCTCCGATCGCTATATATACGACCTCTTACCGATCTTCCAATGTCCCGGCGTATAAGGCAGGGCCTGCTAGGATGCCTTACTGACGAGTCCACTAGCAGGCCCGGGATGAAACGCTTATCCCCACTTCCTTATATTTCCGTTCACTCCTTTCTAACATTCTTTAATTTAGCGCCGCCAAAGTGGTGACCCCGTCTAAGAACCAACGCAACCTTCTGGACAACAGCACAGCAGCAGTAGAGGTGCAGCACAAGACGATGGAAGGAACGCAACGTGTAAAGGCCGATTTTTCGTAAATCCCCCTCTCCGAGGGTTGACTCCTTTACCTGCCAGCGACGATATGACGCTATACTTCCGGCTAACCATCAGGATCAACCCCAGGAGGACAGCAGGCAGCTTTAGTCGACATTATTCACCGACCACACGGATGCGTTTCATAAGTACCGGTACGCTCACGCATCAACGTCGGACAACAAGTAAAAATCGCGGCTTGAGCATACAAGGCTCGCCATGCGTATTTCGTAATCGACAGCAGCTGGGCCTTACTACGAAAAAGAACCATTCCTCTCGTCCACTACTCTAGACAACCTCCTCCTGTGCCTTGTTGTGCCACCGAACAACGGAACAAATACCTACGCCACTGGGACATCAGGACGGAACTTCAAAGTATCGTTTACCACTGGCAAGGGGGTTATGTGGCGGCACTACCCACGCTTGCCACCAGAGGGAAACTCACCATCAACCGTTTCCCGCAAGTTCCCGTACCTGCTCCGATCGCTATATATACGACCTCTTACCGATCTTCCAATGTCCCGGCGTATAAGGCAGGGCCTGCTAGGATGCCTTACTGACGAGTCCACTAGCAGGCCCGGGATGAAACGCTTATCCCCACTTCCTTATATATTTCCATTCTTTCCTTCCTCTAACATACTTTAATTTAGCGCCGCCAAAGAGGTATCATTTCGTGAACCTCACGTTAGGATAAATATTGATCGAATTTTTGTTTAAAATTTCTGCTAAAATTCGTTAATTATGAAACGACACCTTGACGAACGAATTTTTGTAAATCGGTACTTAATGATTTTTTTTTAGTCTAGTCGATTTCACTCGTCTACGTAAGTTTATACCATTTTTAAAAGAGTTTTACTACGTTTCTTGCGAAACAGTTTGTCAAACCATAGGTTTTATCGATGTTGCGTGGATTTACAGGGGGTCGGACTGATAACCGCGTTGTACGTAAATTATATCGATGCGTTCACGGAAGGTTTTGCAGCTTTCGCCATCAGCTCGATGTGTCTCGTGAAATTGTTCAACATTATGATTAACGGTGAACAGGTACACGTTCTATGTTTTCGCGACTATTTAACAACGAACAATCACGACGAATAAATTTCGAATGTTAACGCAGATGAAGAATATTTTGGACATGATGCGAAACGATTGGAAAATCTATTCGGTATCGAGTAAAGAGCTCGAGATTCTCTGCCAACGTTACGCAATAGGGAGGAGAATTACCCGTAACTATGCAGGTATGGTTCTCCTATTTCATAAAAATGTAGACAACAAAGTTTATCGTTGAACGATCATTTTCGTTTGAAATAATTAATTAAAATATCTAATTTTCATAGCTCATCCATTTGCAAGCGTTCCATTTATCGAATTCAATAATTTAACTACATTAATAGAATATTATATTTACAGTATTTTCATCGAATGCATCGTTAATTTCCTAAGTAGCTATTACGGTATTATAATCATTTTTTCAACTGTGCAAAAAAAGTACTCGCATCGATTTCTGTCAAAACGTGAACCTTGTAAAAATAAGATTAGATACGTAAACAGAAGAAAATGAAGACAAGGTGTAGCGAAGCAATTAATAAGCTTTAAATGGATATCTCCTGTATACACAGGCATACAAATAATTACAAATAATTCTCACTTTGGAGAATTCATATTATAAAATCGGACATTTAAAACAAATATATAGCTTTAAAATGTTACCTCCTATATCCACAGATATAAAAACTTTTATAAACAAAAACTCTGCAGAGAATGCATATTATCAAATTGGATATCTTTTATGTACTGACTTAACACTGTTACAAATATGGAGGAATAAACCTCGAGACTTACAAAAACTACCGTTTGCTTTGTGATGTATCAATAACAGCCTGTATATACGCATCAATGACGCCCTACATGATGGTGCCCTCGGTACTGAATGCTGCCAACCATTTAGGATTCTACAATCTAACCGGTGAACGACCGCTAATGTTTCGCTTTGAACATTTTTTGGATACGGAGAAGTATTACTATCCTCTACTGATACATTCGTATTTTGGCACGTTGGGGTTTATCGGGATCACCGTCGCTTGTGATTCCATGCTAATGCTTTACGTTCAACACGAGTGCGCACTTTGTGAGATTTTGGGGTAATGAAGTAGTTTAATACGAGGCATTACTTTCTATACGAATAGTGTAAATGTGATGTGACTATTTGAGAAATCGAAATGGTAGTTGTATGTCTGCGTTTTCTCCTTACGCATTCGAAAATGATAAAGAAGATTGTTTTCGAATTTCAAGCATCATAGTTTTTTCAAACGTTGCGTGTAAGCTGCGATAAATATCGATGGAAAATGTAACGTTGTGAATCAATCTATCGCACAATATGTGATGTAATCAACAACGTTCAAGTATTTCTTTATTTGCTTAGAAATAATATACGTACATGTACTATACTTGAAACAATTGCATGCACTTTGAAATATTATATACATCGATCTTGAGCAAATAGGGTGGTTTATCGCATTACGTGTCACGTCCAATTCAATATTTTTTAATCGATTTGAAATGTGTAAACATATTTTAGATGTCGAACTTTCTTTTAAAAAAATATTTGTTAACGTACGTAGTAAGGTGTATAAATTCCTTAATAAATTATATGCGTATACCTTTGGAATCTCCTTCTAATTGAAACAATGATTTGCTCTTGTTCAGAAGACGACTAAAAAATTTCGTGGATGATGACAACGCCGACATAGATTTGCATCCTGACAAACGCGACGATGTATCGTATAAAAATACCAGAGCATGCATAATATTGCACAAACACATAATCGAGTTAGTATAGATTTTGTTAAATCTTTTCCTATTCGACAGTTTGTATCTTGACTGATTAACTAAAACATCGACCTTCTACATCTGTTTTACATTGTATCGAAGATTTGGTAGAATAATGGAAGATGCAAATACGATGTCTTTCTTCTTCCAATTAGGATTCACTGTGGTAGGAATAAGCTTTACTCAATTCCAGGTTGGTGCCACTTTGTGAACATTTCTTATAATTTATCATATATTACATATTTATTGGTTATTTATTGTTTGTTTAGGCAGTAGTTAATTTGCGAACACCGAACAAGGCATTTATGTTCGCATCGTTTACAATATGTATACTGAGCATCCTTTTCCTCAATAGCTGGCGAGGGCAACAGATGGCGGACTCCACTGACCGCATATTTGAATACACGTAAGAATTTTTATTGGATGCAATATTTAGAAGTAGATGACAGAAGAACGGTGTTTCCTATAGCCACAGAAAATACGTAAGTAAAAACGCGATGGTAATGTAAAATAATCGTAGGCAGATTGAAGATATTCCTTTTTTTAGTATCATTTAACTTTATCGGTACTTAAAGTACCGATCATGGTGAAATATTTATTTTGGTCGCTCAAGGTCATTGGGAAGCTATCCCCAGTACGATTTAAAATAAAAAATACAATTTCCTCCTTTTAATTCAAACAAATTTTTTTGACAGTTTTCCTTTCTACATCATGATACATCTAAGGAAATTTGATGTATGTAATATAAATGAGATTGATTAGGGATATCGATCTTAAGTTGGTTTTTCAAAAGATCGATTTTTGCCTAGCAAATCGATTCTCGACCTTCCAATCAGTATCGATTAGAATGATCGATTTTTTTAAAGAATCGGCGTCACTATTTCAAGTGTAATGAGAGGTATGGAAGTGAAACTCGTAATCTTTTTTTCGAACATAGTGCATTTCAAAATCGGTATCTTCTTTTATCTTTAGTAATACATGATTATTTCCAAGCAAAGGTGTTGCAATGGTTTTCGAAGGAAACAATAAATAAAGTAAGGGATTTTGACGAACGTCTGTAGAAAAGTAAATGAATTTTGTGTTGCAAAATTGAAACTGTTTTGTAGGATCGGATAATTTGACGGAAAGTCATTTTCGTGGAAAGTCGAAGTAACGAAACGA
This sequence comes from Ptiloglossa arizonensis, assembly GCF_051014685.1. Classification (NCBI taxonomy): domain Eukaryota; kingdom Metazoa; phylum Arthropoda; class Insecta; order Hymenoptera; family Colletidae; genus Ptiloglossa; species Ptiloglossa arizonensis. The sequence goes on from NC_135049.1 coordinate 2,437,111, forward strand.
TGGCTCTACTCACGAATCGCTACAATTACCCCATATTATCTGGGGTTTTAATTCTAAATGTAGCAACGTTTCATCTAGCTTAGAACAATAGACAGTAGTTTTAAAAAATTGTTCACCGATATCATTCGATTTCACCATGTACGAATCACAACGTACAATAGTTCACAGCGTTTCCAGAGTGATAGTACACGAAGAGAATCCGATAGGATTTATCGTTCACCACCATGTCGTTGCAAAACTCCGGCCTTGGGAATAGAAGTTTCAAACCCTCGAAACCAACGATGTCGTACACGTTTTTGTAACATTGTTTCGGACGAGTTAAGGAAGACAACGAAGGTAGACACTTGGAGTCTCTAACGTCGCAGCCACTATGAGCTTTTCCACGCTTTTACACATTCGTTCCGACTTGTCAAGAAATTTCAGAATTTCCTTAAGATTTTCCATGGCTTTGATTTTGTATGCACAGGTGACAGGTACTCGGTACATTCGTTTAATTTACATTGCAGCAGTGATGTTAGACGTAGAAAAATTAAATTTGCAAACTCGATGGCATATCCTCCGAGACTTTACCCTTCGTAACAGCTCGTGGAAATGAACGAACGAATCAACCTTTTGTAATTATCTCTTGAATGTCGTATTTCAAACGGAATCTCTAACGACCCCTCAATTATATTTCGCGCATGAGCGGTGTCGACATGTTGCACGAAAAGTTGCAAGGGCAGTCGTTGCACAGGAACAACCGAAGAAACATCGAAATGGATGGAATGGAAAGGAGTCAGTATGAGTACTTGCGAATCAATAAGTTCTTTTTGTACAGCATTGGACAATGGCCTTATCAAACACTACTGGAAAAGATTTTGGTCGGAATAGTTTTCATTCCGATTATTTCCATACAAGCGATCCTTCAGGTATTATGAGTTTGTAAAATACACGTGAATCGTTGTTGATAGAGGTAACATTTCGCGAATTTTCGTGCTTTTTTCTGTAGGTGAGTTATTTAGGAAAATACACATCTTTTTGAATGGTTTCCGCTTTTCTTCAGCGACTTATCGACTTATACCCCTTTCATTGAAATTATGGGATTAAGGAATAATTCTAAGCTCTATTTCAAGAAAATATTCCAAATTCGAAAATCTTCAAATTATTATGTATATGCATTATCTTTAATTTTCCCGTCCATAGATTTTTAAAATTCATTTTGCGTTAGAATAAACACTGATCGAATTTCTGTTTACAATTTATGCGCGTCGACATTCATTGATTATTGAACGATGACTCGTTCAACGAGTTTCCTTAAACTTATATTTAAGGATAGTTTTAATTTAGTCGAGTCGACTTGACTCGTCCGTGGCAGTTGATGTTATTTTGAAAAGAGTTTTGTTACGTTTTCTGTAAAAGATTTTGTCAAACCATAAGTTTTGTTGATGCTGCGTTGTACGTGAATTTACAGGGTGGTGGATTGTTAACCGCGTTGAACGTAAATGATATCGATGTGTTCTCGGAAGGTTTTGCGGCTTTCGCCGTCAGCGCGATGTGTATTGTGAAATTCCTCAACTGTGTTATTAACAGCGAACAGGTACGTACTCCAAGTTTTTGAGACTGTTTAATATCGAACGATCAGATCGAATAAATCTTGATTGTTAACACAGATGAGAGATATTTTGGATATGATGCGAGAAGATTGGAAAATTTATTCGGTATCGAATAAAGAGCTCGAAATTCTTTGCCAACACTACGAAGTAGGGAAGAGAATTACTTTTAACTACGCAGGTGAGGTTCTTCTATTTCATAAATATATAGACATCAAATTTTATCGTCGAACGATCGTATTCCTTTGAAATAGTCATTTCAAACATGGCGATACAGAGGAATTTATAATATTAATTAAAATATCTAATTTTCATAACTCATCCATTTGCAAGCGTTCCATTTATCGAATCTAATAATTTAACTACTTTAATAGAATATTGACGCGATTCTCACGAATGCGTTTATTTTCGTAGAATTGAACGTTTTACTCGATGCTTTCTTCAATACTTTACGATTATCAAAACCCATAAACTATTTTGGAGCGAGTAAAAAGTATTTGATTATTATAATATATTTCGTTAGAAATTAGGAGTTTAGACTCCTAAATTCGTGAAATCCTTACCAAATTTTGTACAAACTTCGATACACGGTATATACACGTAAATGTGATATTTTAATATTACCTGTTTAATCGTTTAATCCATCGAATGCTTGAACATGTGTTCGATATTTAGTTAATAATTAATACACGACAGTAGAACTATTATTATACTTTTATAGTATTAGAATATTTAAATCTACTTCTTCTTAAAGTTACATTTCCACATTTTACGTGTATATGCCAATATTTAGTACATCCAGATATAGAGCGTGTTTATCATTGGGATCGCTATTATTTTTGAGGTACTTCAATGACTCGTAAACAAAAAGTTACGAATAAAGATTGATCAGTTAAATTATTTTTCTTCGCCAAGGAAAAACAGGATCTATGTGCCATTTACAAAAAGATAATACAACATTAATGTCTATCTTTAAGGAAATAATCGGATATATACATTTCAACCGAACATAGTGTAAAACTAAATATTTTACTTTCGTAATGATAAATCTGCAAGAATTTTTGCAGCAAATCGGCATTTTTTATTTCAAAAGGAAAACACTTCTTTTTTTCGTTTGTACGGTTATACAGCATTACTTGTGTCATTATCGTAGCGCTTCATCGTAATCACAGTAACTATTAGGTTGTTACATATGAAATGTCCGATTTTTTAAACAAACTTTAAGTGAGTACATCCCTTTCAATAATAAACTTTATTAATCGAACTAATAATTATTATAATTTATATATTCCTTTTCAACGTGTCACAAGCTTCGTGATTTCATTTTCGTAACAATTGGGATTTTACGAACGTATGAATTCCTCGCAAGTATACTTGGGAAATTTTTGATTGAGAAAGGTTTTCTTACGCAGAAAGTGTTCAAAATGTTTCAAAGGGATTAAATTTATCGGTGATAAGTCTAACGAAGGTGCGGTGAAATTTTGTATTTTAACGTAGAAACTTTCAGTATCACGTTTCACGATATACGAATGGTCGAAAGACTCTGTAACACCGTGCTAGCCCATTCAATTCTAAGGACTTTTTTCATGGAGCTATCGTACTGGACAGGGTTAGATTCCACTCCGTTTCATTTGAATTCTAACTCCACGAAGCATATTGCCCCGGTGATCCGATTCGTGAGAAATCCATTTATCGAGTTTCCGACTTTGTCGGTTGACACAAATTGGCGGCACATTGTGGAAATATCCAATTCCCTTACAGGCTCTCATATATACGGTTTAACCCGGATTTTCTTCAATCAATCCATAGACTCCCCCGCATCCACAGACGTAAAAACGTGTACGAAAAAAAAACTATTCGGAGAATTGATATTATAAAATTGGACATCTGGTATGTAATGACCTAATACTATTAGAAACATGAAGGAGAAAAGCCCGAAACTTACAGAAACTACCGTTTGCTTTGTGATGTATTGACAACAGCCTCTATATACGGATCATTGACACCCTTCATGATGGTGCCGTCGGTACTGAATGCTGCCGACAGTTTAGGATTCTACAATCTATCCGGTGAACGACCGCTAATGTTTCGCGTTGACCATTTGGTGGATGTGGATAAGTATTACTATCCTCTGCTGATACACTCGTACTTCGGCACCTTGGCGTATATCGCGATCGTCGTGGCTTGTGATACGATGCTCGTGGTTTACGTTCAACACGGGTGCGGACTTTGTGAGATTTTAGGGTAATGATGTAGTTACTATGCGGCATTCCTTTCTGTACGAATAGCGATAGATGCGGTGTAGCCGTTTAAGGACTTGAAACGACAATTTCACACCTGCGTTTTGTCTTTTGTACGCATTGGTATGTGGAAGTATGTGTATTTGTAGAAGTACATGTGAGTAGTTGACGGTTTCTCGTAAGTGTATTGCATGTAACAGTAACATGTCCAGTGGTGGGGGGATGTACCATTAGGATGCCCCGTTTAAGTGAGTACATAAATGTGTAATTAGATAATGGTATTTCTTCGGTATTCGACTGAAAATTGTCATTCGAAATTATAAATATCATTGTTTTGGCAATTTTAAGGATCACGGTTTTTTCAAATGGTGCCTGTAAGGCGCGTTAGATATTGGTAGAAAATATAACGTTGTCGTACACCAATATGTGGTGTAGTCGATGTCGTTCAACTATTTCTTTATCTGGTTAGAAATAATACATGCACATTTTATAATACATGTTATTTCAATATTTAACTTGAAATAGCTGCACGGATTTTGAAATATGCTTCGAAATTCAATACTTTTTAGTCAATTTGAAAAATATTATTTCTGATCAATTTAAAATTATACTCCGATTCTCTATAAAAAGTTTTTTATACGTTTCTTATATACGTAGCGCAATTACATTCTTTTAGATAAATATTCCATAACATACGTAAAAAGGAATATAAAATACTTGTATAAATTATATGTAAATACGTGCATAGCTTTGAAATCTTTGTCTAATTAAAACGACGCATTGCTCTTGTTTAGAAAACGACTACAAAATTTCGTGGAAGATGACAACGCGGATATACATTTGCATCCTGATAAACGCGTCGATGTACCGTATCAAAATACAAGGAACTGCGTAATATTGCACAAACACATAATCGAGTTAGTACAGATCTTGTTAAATCGTATTCCTCTTCGATTTTTTTTTACATCTTCATTAACGTACTCTAAATTTCTTTCAACTCGAATAAAAACATCGACTTTCCACATCTGTTTTCCATTGCATCGAAGATATGGTAGAATAATGGAAGACGCAAATACGGTGTCTTTCTTTTTCCAATTAGGATTCACTCTGATAGGAATAAGCTTTACTCAATTCCAGGTTAGTGTCACTTTGCGATCATTTCTTACATTTTATTACATATTACATATTTATAGGTTATATATTGTTTGTTTAGGCAGTAGTTAATTTGCGAACACCGAACAAGGCACTCAGGTTCGCTTCGTTTACAATGTGTATATTGAGCATCCTTTTCCTCAGTAGCTGGCGAGGGCAACAGATGGCGGACTCCACTGACCGCATATTTGAATATACGTAAGAATTTTTATCGCGTACAATATTTGGAAATAGATGACAAGGAACGATATTTTCATTGCCCGTGTCACAAAAAGTACGTGAGTAAAAACATGATGGTAATTTAGAGTAATCGAAGTGAGATAGATTGAAAATATTATTTTTATTACTATTATTTAATTTTATCGGTGCTTTAAGTACCTATCATAGTCGGCGCAAAATTCATTTTGGTCGTTCAAGGCCATCGGGAAGCTATCCCCACCATATCTTTTAGATAGCCCACTGCTTTCCCTTTCGTCACTCTCGTACAGAGAGGCAGATGATTATTTTTTACAAGTTTTTTCATTATTTTTTACAATATAGCAAAACAAAATTTTGCTACATTCTACTGCGTTCCGATTCAACGTCGTCGGATTATTGTGCATCGAAGATTATATCTACGGCGTAGCCGCTTTATAGTTATTTTAATGTTATCGAAAAGTTAGTAACCTCGAAGAGTGGTACGTTTCTGCATGGTATGGTGGTATCAATGAAGAAGAGGAGAGAGTAGCTACAGAAGGAGCCAGAATGGGCCACCAGGTGCACCTTCAGAATGAACGCAAAATAAAGTCGGAACCATATGTTGATCCGCCGAAAGACGCGCGGCACGCGCCATACTCGAACTCGAGCCTTTACACCGCGAGGATACGTAGCTTCTACGTTCTTGGGGTACAGTGCATTCGTGACAACGTGATCTTTTCTTTTCAGGGTTTCGCTAGAATTCCACGAAGCTCTGAATAGAAGCAGCGTCGATGGTAATGTTTAAACCGAGAATGTTGTTTCGTTGAAAAAAATTCTTTCTCCCGTTCACATAAATTGTTCCATTACAATACACTTGTACAATTCGACACCCGTACCGTTATACAGGACACAAGCTTGAAAAGTGTTATGTTACAAAGTGTAGCGTCTTCGGTCGAATTTCCGCGATATTTAATATTATTATTAAAAACCACACGCGTCAAAGTAATCGCAACGAAGAAAGAACAATTTCATTCTTATTATAAATTTTGAACCGTGATTGTTTCAAACCTTGAACGAAGTGCACGTTATTCATGACCTTCCCTTCTACAGTGTATCCGAAATTCAATAAAATTGGAGTTGAGGCATCCTTTTCCGGATAATTATAATACTTAAATTTCTCTGCTTCTTGGATCGTTCGCTTCGTGATTGAATGACAGTCGCTTTATTCGTTCGTCCTTTGTGTTATACTTATGTCGTTTCTGTACACAGAGTCACAACTGTAAACTGCAAGATTTCATCTAGCTTAGAATCGTATACTTTAAAAAATTGTTCACTAATATTGTTCGATTTTAACAGGTACAAATCACAATACACGATAATTCACAGTATTTCTAGAGTGATAATGCACGAGGAGAATCCTTTAGGACGTATTGTTCACGCACGTTACAAAACTCCGGCTTGGGAATAGAAGTTTCAAATTCACTGCTTTGAACAAGTTAAGGAATACAACGAAGGTAGACTCTTGCAGTTTCTAACGTCGTAGTCACAATGACTTTTTACAGACCCCCGCACGTATTATCCGAGTTCTCGAAAAATGTTAAATTTTCCTGAAGATTTCCCTTGCCTTTGATTTCGTATGCACAGATTATAGGTACTAGATAAATTCGTTTGATGAGCATAGCAACAGTGACGTTAGGTTAGAAACGTTTTATTTTACGACTACTACAGAAACTACCACGGTAGGAAAATTAAATTTGCAAATTGGATGTTTCATCTTTCGAGTCTTTACTCTTCGTAACAGCTGGTGCAAATGACCGATTAGTCAAGCTTTTGTAATTACCTCCTGATCGTCGTCTTTCAAATGGAATGTGTAACGACTCCTCAATTATATCTCGCGCATGAGCTGTGTCGCCGTGATGCACGAAAAGTTCCAAGGGCAGTAGTTGCACAGGAACAACCGAAGAAACATCGAAATGGATGGAATGGAAAGGAGTCAGTACGAGTACTTGAGAATCAATAAGTTCTTTTTGCGCAGCATTGGCCGATGGCCTTACCAGGCATTACTGGAAAAGATTTTAATCGGAATACTTTTTATTCCTACCGTTTCTTTGCAAGTGGTCCTTCAGGTATTACGAGTTTATAAAGGATAGGTAAATCATTATCGATAGGGATATCATTTCGATTATTTTTTCATAATTGAACTTTACTTAGGAACACACGTACTTCTTAGGTGGTTTCCTCTTTTCTTCAGCGACTTATCAATGCTCTCTTCATTGAAATTATGGCATTCAGAAGTAATTTTAATCTGAAGAAAATATTCCAAATTCAAAAATCTTGAAATCTTTACGTGAATTTATTATCTTTAATTTCCTCGTCTATAAATTTAAAAAATTTATTTTACGTTAGAGTAAACATTGATCGAATTTCGGTTTAAAATTTATGCACGTCGAGATTCGTTAATTATTAAGCGACAACTGGTTGAATGAATTTCCATATCCTTGTATCTAATAGTAGTTTTATTTCAGTCGAGTCGACTTAACTCGTCCACGTCGGTTTATATTATTTTTAAAAGATTTTTACTACGTTTCTCGTGAAGGAGTTTGTTAAACCATAGGTTTGTTGTTGAGGCTGCGTGGTGTATGGATTTACAGGGTGGTGAACTGATAACCGCGTTGAACGTAAATGATATCGATGCGTTCGCAGAAGGTTTTGCAACTTTCGCCATCAGCTTGATGTGTCTTGTCAAATTCTTCAACTTTATGATTAACAGCGAACAGGTACACATTCTATGTTTATGAGACTGTTTAACATCGAACGATCAGGTCGAATGAATTTCGATTGTTAACGCAGATGAGGAATATTTTGGACATGATGCGAGACGATTGGAAAATATATTCGGTATCGAGCAAAGAGTTCGAAATTCTCTGCCAACATTACGCAGTAGGGAAGAGAATTACCTATAACTACGCAGGTGAGGTTCTCCTATTTCATAAAAATTCAGACAACAGAATTTATTGTCGATCGGTTTTTGTTTCTTTGAAATAGCCATTTCAAGCTTGACGATACAGAGGAATTTTCGTAACTTATTCATTTGCAAGAATTCCATTTATCATATTTAGTTACTTAACTACATTATTATTCCAAAAGGAAAGCATTACTTCTTTTCGTTTATACGGTTGTATAACATTACTCTTGTCGTGTTGTAGCGTCTTATTTCGATCACAGAAAGTATTAGGTTGTCACATATGAAATGTCCGATTTTTAAAACAAACTTTAAGCAAAAATATCTTTTTCTATAGTTAACCTTATTATTCAAATTAATTACCATTATATTTTATACATATTTTTCAACGTGTTGAAAGCTTCTCGCTTTTATTTCCCTAAAAATTTGCATTACTAAAACTTGTAAACTCTACGCAATAATTTATGAAAAAATTTCGATTAAGAATCATTTTCTTACGAAGCAAGAGTTCAAAACCTTAAAAAAGGTGAAACGACAAAGCTGAGGCAAAAATTTTGTATCTAAATGTGGATTAGGTACGTAAACCGAAAAATATGAAAATCAGATCTAACGATGCAATCGATAAGCTTTGAAACAATATCTCTTGCTTCCATAAACGTAAAAACGTATACAAAAAGAAACTCTTCGGTGAATTGATATTATAAAATTGGACGTCTCGTATGTAATGATCTAGTACTATCAGATACGTGGAGAAATTATCCTTTGCTTTGTGATGTATTGACAACAGCCTCTATATACGGATCATTGACACCCTTCATGATGGTGCCGTCGGTACTGAATGCTGCCGACAGTTTAGGATTCTACAATCTATCCGGTGAACGACCGCTAATGTTTCGCGTTGATCATTTCGTGGATGCGGATAAGTATTACTATCCTCTGCTGATACACTCGTACTTGGGCACCTTGGGATTTATCGCGATCGTCGTGGCTTGTGATACGATGCTAGTGCTTAACGTTCAACACGAGTGCGGACTTTGTGAGATTTTGGGGTAATGATCTAGTTACTACGCGGCATTCGTTTGAGCAATCGAAACGAGAGCTTCGCGCCTGCGTGTTGACGTTTGTGCGGATTCGAATGTGGTCGTATGTGTATTTGTTGAAATACATATGTTGGCAGTTTCTCTTACGTGTATTGCATGTAAATCAGCACATCCAATGGTTGATAGTCGTAGATTATACGATTTAAGTCCTAGAAAGCATATATTGTACACAGTGGACCTTTAATCGAGCACTTAAATCTATAATTAGATGTGCTGTATTTTCTCAATATTTGGTTGTTAATCGGAATTCGAAAATGAGAAAATCACTGTTTTGGCATTTTAAGGATCACATTTTTTTCGAATTACTCCTGCAAGCTGCGATAGATATTGGTACAATAAGTGGTGTAGTCGAAGTCGTTCAAGTATTTCTTTATTTGCATAAAAATGATACATGTACATAGATTGTACTTGAAATCTCTGCACGGACTTTGAAATATCGTGTACGTCGATCTTGAGCAAGTAGTGTGTTTTATCGTAATATACGTCACATGGATTCAATATTTTTTAGTCGATTTGAAAAATATAGACATACTTTAGATATTGTATTATGCTTTAACGACAAAATGAAATCTAATGCATATTTCTGTTTACTTTAAAGTTATACCTTAATTCTACATAATTCAACAAGTTTTTTTATCTTGTTTTTTATTTTTATAGTGCAATTACGTTATATTAGATAAATATTCGATAAAAAGGAATATAAAATACTTTATAAATTATATGTATGTACCTTTGAAATCTCTATCTAATTAAAACGTGGTTTGATCTTGTTTAGAAGACGACTACAAAATTTCGTGGAAAGTGACAACGCGGACATAGATTTCCATCTTGAAAAACGCCACGATATATCGTATAACAATAGCAGAACCTGCGTAATATTGCACAAACACATAATCGAGTTAGTATAGATTTTGTCAAATTTTTTCCCTTTCGACATTTTTCTAAATCTTTGTTAACGTACTTTGAATTTCTTTCAACTCGAATAAAAATATTGATCTTCTACATTCGTTTTTCAATGCATTGAAGTTTCGGTAAAATAATGGACGATGCAAATACGGTATCTTTCTTCTTCCAATTAGGACTCACCCTAATAGGAATAAGCTTTACTCAATTCCAGGTTGGTGTCACTTTGTGAACATTTCTTACATAATATCGCCGATTGCATATTTATTGGTTTTTTTCATTGTTTGTTTAGGCAATAATTAATATGCGAACTCCGAACAAGGCACTCAGGTTCATTTCGTTTACAATATGCATATTGAGTATCCTTTTCCTCAGTAGCTGGCAAGGGCAACATTTGTCGGACTCCACTGACCGTATATATGAATATACGTAAGAATTTTTATGTTTAGAAATAGATGAGAAGAGAACGATGCTCTTTTCTTATGACATCTCGACAATGATTGAAGCTTTATTATTATTAACAAAAATACACTTGGATTACGCGAAGAAGAACGGTATGGTAATTTAGGGTAATTAAATGAAGATAGATTTAAAATAATCTTTTTATTGGTATAATATTATTTCTACCGACAGTTAGACTATTTGAATGGGTGTAATATCAACCCGTAAGAAAGTGACCTTGAGCGGCCAATTGAGTTTGATCCGACTATACCGTTGTACAGTACAAGGTGTTTTTTAATACACAGAGTGGTCCACGCAACTATTTCGGGTAAAAACTTCGTTATCACTGTAGTTAAAAAAATATGGCAAAAGAAGAATGAGTTAGTTAGAGATGGTTCAAAGAGTATTGTATTATATTTTGTGTATTCTTTTAGTATTTAATGTATTTTACTAATGTATTCAATACTCTTTGGTCCACTCATCTTCTTCCTTTGACATTTTCAACTACGTGGACCACCTTGTATAAAAACTATTGCAAGGATAATTTGAGAATCAAAAACCTCGAAAAGAAGTTCGTATAAACATACATGTTTAAAGAAGATCATATCGAGCATATGTTAATATGATGCAAACTCTTTCTATTATCTTAATTTATCTAAAACTATAAGTTGCACGTACCTAAAAAGAACATCGTACGAGTACCTTGACATGAGAGGCGTACTTAACATAGATTACGGTGCTAGCAACTAAGGATTAAAATACATATTTACATTTCCAGGGTAAGCGGCAAATGGTATTACTCGTCCATAAGTTCCAGGAAACTTCTGACTGTTATGTTAGCAAAAAGTATAGTACCTATTAAAATGACAGCTGGCAAACTCTACACTTTAAATTTAGAGAACTTTACGTCGGTAAGGTTTACTTCACTTTAATAATATTATAGTTGTATAACATCAATAGCAGTATGCTGTTTTATAATCGTTACGTATTGACATTTATTTTCATTCTATACGATAATATTACGCGATAAGAAATACAGGGTGTTTTAAAATTATATTACGACTATCGTATCGGGATTCTGGATCTTCAAATTGGTGGAGATCTGTAAAAAAAATGAAAACAAATTGTCCTTGATCGATTTTATCAAGATCAATACGAATACCGTTCTTTCGCAAAAATTAAAAAGTTTTTTAAAATTATGAAATCGAATTATTTTGAAGAAATTTTTGATACGAATTTAGCATAGTAAATTAGTTTAAAAGGCTTTTAGTGTCTAATGAATCTGTGTTCATCTTTATCACGAATACAGAACATGAACGATAAAAGCGCGTGAATTCGTTTTAAAAAATTTAAAAATCGTGAGGAAAGTATCTGTTCACCGTAATGTTTACTTTTCGAATCTAACAAATCCTTATTCATCCTCATTTCATAGATTGCCTACATTAAGTGGAGTACCCCGTATATAATGTTGAATCATACAATTATCATACCACAATAGTTGTTATGTTTTAAAATATTCTTTAAGGTCTTACGGACATCATTTTCGTATTGCATGGTTCTGTGCTCCTTTCAATGAGTATCAAGTGAATAACCGAGTATCGATGTTTCTAAATAAGATGCGATATGTGAAGAACAAAAGTCGATGTAAATAGAATGCGTTATAACCTGAAGTGAATATGCATTTATAGAAAATAAAAACAGCAATTCCTATCATTTTTATCGTTTGTATTTTTTTGTGCAAGGCTTAAGATAAACTTAGAGAATATTCATTATATTAGACAATAAGGAGTTTAGAAACTACCACGCGATGTACGTAGCTTTCGAGGTTTAATGGCTATTTTCCGTTATTTTCCTATCCTAAAAAGAGTTTTATTACGTTTTTCATAAGAGATTTTGTCAAATCAAGAGTTTCGTTTATGCTACGCGGGGTATGATAACATTAATGACGGAATGGTAATTACATTGAATGCAGGTAATAACGAAACATTTGGGAAAAGTCCATTCGTCATTAGCTGAATGTATATTGTTAAATTTATCGATTCTAATTTTAATGCCAATGTTTACATGTTTTTGAGAGTGATTCATCGAATGAACTTATATTACAATTGTTGATACGGCGGGCTTTTGAACACGATGCAAGACAATTGGAAGTTTCATGCATAATGGAGCCTGAAATATTCTCTTCCGGTATTATGCAGTAGGAACAAGAATTACTTCTAACAACGCAGGTAAGGTTATATTATTTTTCTTATAAAAAAAGAATAGGACTGTTTTATCGTATGTAAATTGAACCATATTTACTTGTAGTATTTTAAACAAGATGAATACTAATATGGTGATGAATGGTGAAGTTAGTTTTTATTAATATTCGACTTGAGAAGCATATTTTAATTGAGTAAAAGACTAACAAGGAAAAGTATTCAATTGGTACCAAAACTATACAGATACTCGAAAGTATATAACAGAGATTACGAATGTGGGAAATAAATCGCTATTTGTTGGTTTTACTTAGTTATCTTTCATTGAAATAAAATTTTGCCTGACTTTGAGTTGATTTTCAAGAGTCACTTGTATTGTTCAAGATGAGGGAAATACGCCATTTTTACTTATCACACAGTGTAGACGCTAGATGGCATTACCTGGACGTACAAAATCATGTCGCCGATGGCACGACAGAGTCCTGTGGCTGGAGTTTCTATGCTCAAGTTCTTTCATCAAAGAAAGAAAGTAACACTTCAAGGAGTAACAATTTCAAATCTGGAGAAGATTAAGATGAGAACTTCGTTCTACTTTAATTACCAGAGTTCTTGTTTACAAAATGTGAAATCTGCAAATCCGTAGCGATCACCGATGCTGCTACTAATTTTAATTACTTCGCTGATATATTACTTTGTCCCTCCACTTATCGCCACTAATCTTCTTGAAAATAGACAAATAAATTTGATCGTTACAAATAGAGTTGGACCCAATCAATCCAAGCTGTCTCTTTCATCTCTCACGAGCCGACGTTGAAAATAAAATTGGTTCTTGATGAATAACGTCGTCCAGTGTGACGAGTGTTAACAAGTTTTTGTCGACTTTCCGATGACTTCTTCGATAGACACGCGAACGAAAATCAATTAGTCCCAGGTGGGGGGTTGGCCACGTGCCAAGTGTGTGATAGATCGGTGTTCCTGGTTTCAGTGTCGACGATCTATTTCTCGTGAAAAGGAATTGACCCCCGAGAACCATATGGTGTAGCAGGCGTATGATACGATTCGGTGAACGTGGAACATAGAATTTGTAACTTTGACGTTCGTTGTAAACTTGAAGTTTGCGGAGCGCGATACTTCAAAGTATTTACGCACGTGGTCTGATACGAATATCAATACGTGCACCATCGTGATCCCGATTTGAATTTTTCTTCAGTTGGAGCGAAATAATTGGTACCTGAGGAGCTCAATAGGGACGACCCTCTGCTCGTCGATTAGGAAGATCTCAGGGAAATTACGACTTTCCCGGGTTAACGGACTGCTACGAAGGACTGTGTCTTCACGTTTGAGTACCCCGAGACAATTTTTTTCCCCCGTTAGTCGGCGTTCTTTATCCTAAAATCTTGTGCACTCGGCGGTGTAACACCTTGCAGTGCCTTTCGTCATGCGCCCCAGTTGCTCGTTGGCGCAGGGCACGCGCCGTGCCCCCTTCTTAACAGGGATAGATCCCGCTGCAAGATGGATATCTCTAATTGTCTCAAGGCGATTCGCCCCGGGGCACGACCGTTGGCGTTCTGCTGATTTTCCTCCTCCGCTGCCATTTTCCTTTCATCGGAACGATTTAAAAATTAGTCCGCTCGCCCAGATCTACGAACCAATTCTTCTCTCTTTGTTTCTGAAACGAAAATGAAATACGTGACGATACGTAACAATCGAAGCTAGAGAACACGTGTAACACTATACGAACGTGTAACAGGGAAATGAATTTATTAAAAATAACATCTGAATAACTTTTCAAGCGATTGAGAACATTTTTGTCGTCGATGAAGAAAATATGTATTTTTGTTATAGAAAAACTTAACCGTTTCAATCCCTGATTTAGATGAAATAAGTCCCTTTAACAATTCCTTTCTTACGGAGCTTTAAATTTTCCATTTTGTGTAAGTTTTGCAACGATCGAAGGGTGACACTCGATCGTAATTACTTAATTTTTATCGTTGCTTTCGACACAGACGATCCAGCATCCTCGTGGCGGGAGAAACCGGCCCGAAAGAAAACGTTTCCACAGGGAGATCGTAATATAGACGAAATAAGCATAGCAGCGATCAGGAGAGTATTAAATGCATCCAAAGTCATCGACCGTCGTCCGCAAATATACCGTCTTCTCTTTGTTTTCACTTCCTCTGCCACTCTTCTTTGTTCGACGAGCAAGATACACATATAATATTATATGCAGTTATTATATTCCGTAGCTTTCATTATAAAAGCATCTGTCGTTTCACCGATGTGAACCAGCAAAGCAGCGAAAGTCCGACCGAGTGTTCCGGATAAACGAGACAAAGACTGGAAAATCGGTAATTGGAAATAAATTTTCAGCGTGGAACGCAACGTCACCGTTGGATCGGTTGATTTTCGAATTTTTTACATCTTCTAAAAATAATAATCTTTCAGTGTCGAACGCTCCTCTGCTTTCACTTTAACAATAGTACCACCGCGTAATCTGAATTTTGTGAAAAATTATCGGTATCTTTCCAACAGCCTTCGAATATCCTAGTTGGTTCAAGTAAAAATCTCTTTAACTTCCAACTAAAGATCTTTCAACTAAGATTAACTCGAGTTTAATCTCTTGACTCGACTAAGTTCAAGCGTTCTTGCTTGTTCGATTGTACACTCAAGGTCTCCTGAGAAGGTCAAAAAAAGAAAAACAAATACAGTATCATCAAATTGAATCTATTTTATTAGCCTTAATTACAGAAGTATGTACTGTGATGATCCGGTGGGTCGAAAAAGACCCGAAGAACGGACCACGGTTAAGTCCATTCTTTGTAAAAATCCTAGAGATCTTGTTCGCTGGTTGGTATTTAAATCAACAGGTACCCCTTCTTCGGCTTCCGTTATTTAAATCAACAGGTACACCTTCCCTCGAGGAAGCGTCGTTCAGTTTCTGTGTACGCGAACAGATAAGGCTCGACCGGAAGGGAAGAAGGGAGGAAGGAAAAAGCGACCGCGACGGTAGTGGTGGTGGCGGTGGCGGCGGCACGTTTCTGCAGGGTAAAGTGGTACCGACGAAGAAGAGAAGAGGGTAGCTACAGAAGGAGCCAGAATGGGCCACCAGGTGCATCTACAGAATGGACATAAAACGAAGTGGGAACCATATGTTGATGCGCCAAAGGACGCACGGCACGCGCCACACTCAAACTCGAGCCTTTACACCGCGAGGATCGGTGACTTCTTGCTATTGTTACCATTGCCGCACCAATGACACGATCTCGGTGTACAGTGAGTTCGTGGCAACGTGATCCTTCGTGCGATTCGGCTCGACACCCGCGGTTTTGCCAGAACATCGGGAAACTGTGAACGATACCGCGGTGATGTTCATCCGGAGAATGTTGTGCTGGTACAAACTACGACTCTCTGTATTCGATTTGACACGCACGCTGTCGGTTTGTGATTGAAAGTGGGAAAATCGAAAGCCTCTCGATGGAACCTCGTTGTTTTACATCGCTGTTCGATGGGACTGGAACAAGTGAAACGAAACGTTGGACCGTGTGACCGGATACCATTTGTACCATTTACGCTGTTGGGCGTTTGACGATCGCCATGTAAATTACACGTTGTACGAAACAATTTCGACGAAGACAATTAAAAGCATTCCACAGACAAGGGCGAAAGTATTCTTTTAACGTAAATTATTTACCACGTGTAACCTTGAAAGGGTGATCGGAAGCGCGGAAGAGCGACTCGAAACCCTTCTTCGAGAGTAGTAATTTTCAGAAGTGTCCCATTCCCCCTTTCGCGATAAAATTCATAATCGTTTTCGAGCAACGGTGTGACGAAAATTTGTAAAAGAAAAACAGAGATATTTCAATTCGATGAAACGCGACCCTCGTGAAAAGTCCAAGTGATCGAACGATGGCTCTTTTGACGAATCACCACGATTACCCGGTTTCCTCTGAAATGATAACGACCACTTATCCGAGTACAGCGAGGACATTCGATTCTTTGTACCCATCTCCGTACAACTCTCCAAATTACGATTCTATGAAAATTCCGTTCGGGGAGAGTTACGGGCACAAAGGTGAGCATACCCCGCGAAAAGAAGCCGAGGCGGTCAATTACGGCCACGAGGTAGTTACTAAATATTCAAGAACGCCGGATTCCTACGAAAGAAGCTCTTTTGGTGTTCTCACGCCTGTAACACCGCAGAGGTAAATCTTGCATTTATCGATACAAGTCGCGTGATTTTCGTACGCTCGTTTCTCCGCTGCACCTTGCGATCCGATCGCTGACAATCGCTTTGTCCGTTCGTACTCTGTGCGATGTAACCGTGTTGCTATTTTCTATGCACCGAGTCACCGCCGTAAATGTGATTGAATTTCACGTTGCTTGGAATCTTGGACAGTAGTTGTTTAAAAAGAATTTTCATAGAAACGTGACGCGTAACCTCGTTCCATTTCAACAGATACGAACCACAACACGTAATAAGTCACACCGCTTCTCCAAGATCGATGCTGCACGAGGAGAATTCCGTGGAGTATCATCCACCCACTTATTGCTACGAGACTCCGCCTCAGGAGCAAAAATTTCACACCCTCGAGAGCAACGAATCGGCACAGATGATCGCAGAGCCGCGAAGAAATTGCTGGGAACCCGTTACGTCCGTCCAGGTGAGTTACTTAATCGAAAAGATTCGTTCGTTGGTTCGAAATTCGGCGCGAATGAATGAAATTTCGACGAATTTTTTCGATACAAGTTGACGTTGACGCGTTGCAACCGATCTTCTTGTTAATTTATGTTCGAAGTAACTTGAAACTAAAAATAACACCATCGGGAACGTACTTACGAGAAGAGGTCGTACCTGTGGAGTCGTCAATCGTTTTAAACCTTTTTCTGCTATTTTGTCAATTAATCGAGTAGGTGTCGGCGGGTAGAAAAAGATTAAAGTGTTTAAAGGGTTAAGTTTGCTTCCCGAATGGTTTTCAGAAACAGTTATCGCCCACGAGCAGCCCTCGAAGGGGAAGACGACGATCGAGGGATATACCACCGTCACCGAGCGTTCTGAAGCGTCGCCGTCTCGCGGCGAACGCGCGCGAGAGGCGTCGCATGAATGGCTTGAACGACGCCTTTGACAAATTGCGGGAAGTTGTGCCCAGCCTTGGTGCTGATCACAAACTCAGTAAGTTCGAAACTCTGCAAATGGCGCAGACTTACATCGCCGCGTTGTGCGATCTTCTTCAAAGACACGATGGAAAATGGCAATGACGATATTGGGAGTAAAAAAACAGCAACGGTAGGAAAAAAAATGTATCGTTTCGAGTACGAGGCCATTTTACGTAAATTTTTTCATTGCGGATGCGGATTTTGATACAACATTGCAGAAATGTTCATTTATTTAACTATGTCGTATTTTCTGATTACCATTTTTCCATTTTGAAAAAGAAATCAATTGTGATTTTGTATCGGAGTCATTCATTCGTGTCTGTTTAATCTTTACATATCGTTAGACTGTAAGCACAATATCGAATAAAAATAGAATTGAATATGTGATCGGTAACAACTTTGCTGTTACGGCTAAATGTTGTATATACTGATAACTAGACTATAGGTTTTATACAATTGTGGTGTATGTTAATACTTTGCAAATTAATACAACAATATTAACGTTTCATTTGATAAAAATGGACAAAAGCCACGGCCTAGTAATTATGTACACAGTGGAAGAAAGAGTCGAGATTTAGCACTAATTAGTCTTATAAACTCCAACCCTTACGCAACATAATTTTGACAAATTTTATTTGTGGTTAAAAAGAGTTTGAACATTTTATTAAATTATTGATATAACTGTTTTTATCGTGGTCGCTATTCTCCTGTATTAAGACATAAATTGTGAATCCTGAAGAGACTATGAAAAAATGTTTCGTATCTATGATACATCTACCACTAATATTTGCACATGTGTTATTTTAAAGAACTTGTGATAAGTGTAATGTAATTTAGAACCACAAAGTAGACAACTATAGAATCGGAAAAAATAGGATAGATAATAGAGTAAGTTCGAACCGTCTTTGAAATGTTATATAGGGTGTAAATATACTGAAGGTACAAATTTTAAAGATTGATAAATCTCATTGGAAGGTAGGGAATAGTCTTAATAAATAAAAGTCTGAAAGCCAACAGTTTCGCAAATATTCGGATTTATTATTTGTATCTTATGGGTCGTAGTATTTAAGATGTAAACTAAAACGATCCATAAGATATGTATAGTCATATATTATACATAAAACTATTGACATGCAAATTAAACAATTGAATATGTCTACAACTATTAATTTCTAAGAGTACTATTATTAAGAATTTTCCATTTATTCTAACGAATTTCATCGAATGCAATTGCTATCTACAGTTTATTTATACCCTGTACATAAAAATGTTTTTTTAGTTTTAACGATATTATTAGAAATCGATTTAAGAGAATAAAAGTAATGGATAACACGCACAACATTTTAAACTACGTAAGTATGGTTTATACTAAAATGGTCGATAACAATTTGTCGTAGTTAGTCTCGTATTACCGATTGCGATTGTGTAGATACTAAAACGTATATTCTTTCGTTCACTAGGCGACAGTTACGTTTATTTAATTTTCTGCGAGTTTGTGTTACATGTGCATGTGTATTGGCAATAGAAACCGATTCGTGTGTAAGTTTAGTAATTTTTATTATTTATAATTGTAAATTGCATAGGATCAAAGAAACACGGCTAACCATCCAAAGATTAATGAATCTCTCGATAATATTAGACGTAAGTCGATAAGTCGAATTATTGTTAAATAAGCGTGAAGTATTATACACTATTTATTGATATCGCGATATTGCGTGTTACCGTTAATTTCCATAGTACGTAAGAAAATTTATTTAATGTATATTTAATTAGTTTTTTATCTGGATAAGTTATAAGAGGCGTAACGAGCGACACGCGTAATGTAAAGTGTTTAGTGCCATTGTCATTGTAATTTTTGAGAACATGTTATTTTTATAACCACTAGGAGCTTTGCGTTAAGTTTCGGAATGTAATTGTACGTTTACTATTCGACAGTGTTTTTTTTAATTGAGACACGACATCTTGCCAAGTTATTTATTGTAGGAAATTTCAACTCACTTTAAGGTTTATTTATACTGTAGCTAGTCAGGAATTTTTTACAGAAGCCCATGAAGCTTGAAACAGGATTTTTTCCGCCGTCCATCGATAGAATACGACACGATGCCAAAGAACGGTTATTGAAAACTGCTATTAAAATTCAAACGTATTAATTAGCCTTAAATGAAAATCACAAGAGGTGCAAAATTAAAAATGTTTAATACTCGAAACAAAGTTATGCAATTTTCTTGTTAGCGACACGATTAAGACGTCGAAAAGCCTCAAAAGATTGATGTCGATGTAACTTTGTAACATATTGTAAATAAAGTATTGTCTACATCAGATCCGTTAAATTATCACTCCCGATTATAATAAAGATGCAATATGATTAGGCTGATATTCAAAAGAATTGGTACACGTAAAAAATATACCTAAGATTAAATATAATGTCTTTAATATATCTTTAAAAACCAATTCCATTTAAATATTAAAAAATACCTCACACATTTTCGTAAGATTTTGAAATAAGTTCGAGCAATTACAATAAAAATAAAATATTGCTGAACGACGAAGACAAACTATCATTACTACTACTAATACTGTTACTAATATTTGGATATTCGAATATATTTATTAATAATTAATCAGCAAAAATGTTCGTAATAATTCATGCTAAAAGGATCTATGTACCAGTCATCCATTGTGCGTCGTTACGAACAAGTGGATATTACGAATTTAGAAGAATGCTTCGGAAAACTCGAACGCAGTACTCGAAAATCTCGATTGCCTCTTTCGACGCGACGCGAGTTGCAAAATTGACGACAGACGGTGCCGAGTTTTTCTCTGAAGCGCGCAGCTGGTAAACGCTTCAAAGATAGTGTGCAGTAAGATGTTTGTAAAAGTTTCTAAACATCAAACACTTGGACCGAAACAAACCGTGGACGACGCCCAAAATGGAGGAACGGGGGTGACAGTGATCGGTAACCCTTTTCTGTTCGCCAAATTGGCAAGATCGCTGGAAAAATGTCCGTTTCGAGAAGCGTGGGCGGACAGCGGCACGTGCCACACAATAGAGCTCGTTAGCGGTTTCGCATGATTTTCTTGTTTCTCTCTTTCATCAAACGAAGGAAAGATCCACCTTTCTGCCGTAAATAAGGATTCCATTCAATCCCAGATGTCCGATAATTAGCGATCATTAATTAAACGAACGGACGTGCACCGCGGCCGATATTCCGGATAAACGTTAAACGAGACCGGACGATCCCTGGCCTCGATATATTGGGTGATTGTATACATTCTTACGGGTTTCTTTTCCCGAAAGTAGAGTAACTGGTAATCTCTTAGTGAAAACGTACAGTGACTTTCGTGTAAGAAAGTGTCCGGACTCATAATTAAACGTGTTTATAATCGTGATCGTATGTAAGCTTATATGTACGATTGCATTCGGAATAGGATAAATAATTTAGTTTAGAACGATAATGTTTTAGTACTTGCTGACGATTAAATACTTATTGTGTTAACTGAAACCGTGTAAGAAAGTGTCCGGACTCATAATTAAGTGTGTTTATAATCGTGATCGTATGTAAGATTATATGTACGATTGCATTCAGAATTTGATAAATAATTTAGTTTACAACGATAATGTTTTAGTACTTGCCCACGATTAAATACTTATTGTGTTAACTGAAACCTCGACCGAAAATTCCAGAACAAAAATTTTACTCTTACGTGTAACATAAAAATGAACGAGCACCAGTCTTCTCCTTTTTCTGCCAATGAAGATTTCGTCGGAATTCGATTCGGTATTAGTCAGACGAAGGCACGAATGTCCCGTGTAATCGAGTTAGCGCGATGAAGAAAGTGTGACAGAGTATAATCGTAACATTTGTGGAAAAGACAAAATGCTTCCTTACAAACCAGCGGAGCAAATGGAGAATTCGTGAGACAGATTTGACCGAGTACAGGCCCCGACACTGGGCGTGACCAGAAATGGTCGAGTTTTCGAACTTGTACCCAATATCCGTTTCAGGTAAAATTCGCGCCGCTTGTGATCTTGCACGCCGTGCCGGTTCGTTTCAAGGTTGAGTACCGTGACCTTTGCAGATTTGCTTATTTCTTGGTACGTTTTTTACTAATTTAAGTTTTCGACCAACTGATTACAGCGTGCATCGAAACACGTGAACGTAATTATTATCAGTTCGTTTCGTAACGAATGTACGCGTACTATGGATAACTGATAGAGAAACAACACTTTTGTTATTAAAAGAAAATACAATAAGTTAACGATCAAAGTTATTCGTTCACCGAAAACGGAGAACTTGCACATTTTTTTTCACAATGTCAAAATGATTTTCAAAATAATATCGATCAAAGGTGTGCGTACCTCTGGTACAACCTTCAAAAATTAGAACGCAATTCCGCTGAACGTGAAAGCTGCGACGAAAGGGCGGTTTCAGGGTTGAACTTGTATACGACCAATAATTCTTCAACAAAAATTACATCCTCATTACTGCAACTTGCTGTTCGATAATGAGGCGTAGCCGCGCGCGGGTCCGAGGACCGAGTTCTAAAAGAAGGACAATTCGTTCCAGGCCACGAGGGTGAACATCGAAAATTTTGTGACACCTCGCTACCCTTATGGTGTCAAAGGCAGCACCCTCAACGGAATTACGATTCCAGCCACCTGACTCCGTGTCGAAAGATTTTGCCACCGCTCTTCGGTTCGACCGCAAAACTCGTTAACCCCTTCCCGTGATTAAAACACTTATTAACCGACCTGGAGGGAGGGGATTTGTTACGCAAACTATTTAACTCGCAACGCTTCAAAGGAGATAAAACGTGATGACTTCGCATTCTATTTTCCTCGTAGAATGTACTCACAGTTTGAAAATGATCGAATGAACGGAAAACGTACAAAATATTTTACAAAAAGGTTTTAACCTTGTTAACGATTCTATTTTAATTATTGTAATTACAAATTAAACTAGCATAACTGATTCAAATATAAGCAACGACTGATTAAAATAGCATTCGCACATGAAAAGATTGAGATCGAATTTGAGAACTAAAAATTTTTAAACAAAAATTGCAAAGAATAGCAAATTGGACGAATTATCGCGCGAACGACATCGAAGCTGAAGAACAAAAACATTCGTCTCGAAGTAAAAGTGAAATTGGTACTGAATGAGAAAAAAAGTTCGCACGAACCGATGGACCAATCTGATATTAGCTACGTTAATAACAGACGTTACGTATCCCGGTGTAAAAAGATATTTTCATTTCGGCGCATTCAATTTCGCTGAACGTTGTTATTTTTCGGTACGCGTGACGACAAGAATTTCGGTGTTCTTCTTTCTTTGAGCTTTCTACACCTATTATCATCCGTCGAAATTGCGGCTCGATTAGCGTGATCGTTTCAAGAATTCGTGATATCCAAGCTGTATTATGATGCTGTATTATGTCGGTGCATGCATTCGAACGACCGCGCGTGCATAGCGCGTTGCGAGCAACGAACGCGGCGACGCCAGAAAAGAAAAGGAAGTCGCCGAAATTACGGGATATGGTAGACCCGGCTGTAGGGAAACGTTGCCGGTTGCATTTTAGAAAGAGTTACGGCAAACCGCATTTTAGTAAAACGCAAAGGATCGTCTCTTTCAATCCGACTTCTACCCTTTTTTCTATCACGTTCCCGCTTCTACCTTCCCTTTCACGCTTTCCCCGTCGACCATTGCTCGCCCCTTCGCATAATCATACTTCTTCGGCGCAACGTGTCAGTTGCAACGAAATAAGAAACTTGCGATTTCGGGCACCGCATTCGCGTGCCGACTACACTCGATCTCGTATAGTTTAATTTATTATAAAAGAAAGTGCGCATTACCTCCAAATAGATGTACCGCCAAATTGAAACAGGTATCGTCAAATCCGTCGGTGTACCGTTCAATTTTCTTCGTCTGTCGGACCACGTGTCTCATTGTTCGCATAAATTATTGCCTGGATACCGATTCCTTCGCTGCTTCAATTGCTCACCGCTTGTCACTGAATTCGTAACGTTGTATTATCGACACGGCACGCGCCTTGTCCAAAATATGGCGAACAGATGATCGCGACGGGTACTTCGAAAACTGTAAGTGCATTCGCGTAGACTGTACTTAGTAGGCGATTGTCCTGGTATCACGGATGGAATACGAATAAACTTCGCGCGACAAGTGTTTCGGACAGATCGAACAACAATGGCGGTCGAACGGTGTGCAACTTGTTTCGCGCTTCGTTCTTTCTGGGAGTTCTTCCAAGTAATTCTTTCGATAATGTAACTCTTGTTTATTATCGTTAATGAATACAATGTTTAAACCGTTAAAATATTGAAATAAGAATGAAAAAAATTGTCTCCGTATCGATTAACGGTGACTCCTTGTCACCGGTCGAAGTCAAATCGAGTCCAGGTCAATTAACGGTGATACCTAGAAACTCACGAAACGACCGGATAGAAAAAGTTTCGCGACGACAAGGTCGCACGCGACGAAACAATTTTTCGCCATCGATTTACAGCGATAGCGTTCCGCCGAGCAATTAGGAAACGATTACTCCCCTGCACCTCGTTTATAGTAGCCGACCACCGGCCACGGTCACGCTTTGTCGGTCAGGATGTAACCGATGCAACAGATGACACTGACTTCTCGATGGCACCACCCAACCTATCACTACGTCAGGGATACCGCATTTATTCTCCGCCCCGTAGACTCGTGCCATGTGGCACGAACCCCTCGTCCACGTGGAACCATCTTCCAACACGTCATCGGTATAGTTAATTTACGATCGCGGCCAGAACGGATATGCCCTTTCGACTCTGACGAACCGAGAGGATCGACCGATCACCGACAGAGCCGAACGTGGATCCAAAGCTTTCGATTATTTTCGGCGGCCAACGAAAGCTGTTCAACGAACATTCCGAAACGAATTTCACCTCAAACATTTCACGATTCTTAATATTGGTACTTCTCTCCTTCTTCTCTTATTTTTCAACGACACAAGCCTTCCGAGACGAACTACGGTAAAACATCGATTATGTAAACTTTGATCGTCCGAACGATCGATTGTCCGACAGAGGATGTTTATCGCTTGTGACGTGATCGCTTTCAACGATTGCTTTTCCATATGGACTGTCGAAAAATGCTAGAACCTGTAATACGTTCTCAAGTATCGTTAGTTGTCTGTTTGGATAATTGTCCGCGTATATATTGCGGACGAAGACACTGTCGATGATCGAGTAATTTTTAAAAGAAGTTCGAAACAAGTAAAATTGACCCGTTTGGTAGTTTTAGCGTTATAGTCGCTGAACGACGAGTTCTGGGACGAGACAACTTTCCACCGACGATCCGCGTTCTGAGGCTGTTCGAAGAATCGCGGAACAAACGCGTTATCTCGTCGGGGTTAAGTCGCGTGTACCCGAAGCCAAGTACCGTACACCGAGAAGTACCGATGCGGCTCTTTATCCTCGCTTTGTCAAGCGGCACATCGCACAATGTCGTCGAGAGAATATTCGCGGCTAGGCTCGCGACGATTTCTCGAGGTTCGACAGGAAACGTCCATTAGCGAGCCGGTCGACGAGAATTTATGGCACGGACGTCGTTTCCTTCGCTTTTTTTTTTCCCCAGCTCCCCCTCCGGTCATCACCCTTGTTCTCGTTTATCCGACGATTGCTACGAAAGTCGCATTATCGGTGAGTTACAACGGTGACCGGCAACCCCCGCCTACGAGTTTTTCGCAACGTGACTCCCGATTCGTCAGGTACCTAATTTTACAGCTACGTACATCGTCGGCATCGCCACCCGTCATAAAACGACAATCACCCGAAAATCTACCGGGCTGGTTCGCCTAAGTGAAGTACCGTGTACAACCACGCGCTATGACTACCGCTGTCTTATCTGTCGATCGGCGAGGAGCTACAACGGGCGAACGAGTACCAGTCCGTGATACGACCGATCGTACGAAAACTCTATCGTTAAGTTGATTAGATGAAACGCGTACGAAACATTGTGCATTCGTCGCTTCACCTAATTCGTGTATTCGATCCTTTCGATTGGTTAACGGGCGTCAAAACGAAGAGAAGAACAAGAAGGGAGAATGGAATTAAACATCGAACAGAACGTTTCCCATATTTCATTCGGTAACCGATACCCTTTTCATTCGTAACCTCGTTCCCCTGCAACGTCACATCGACAGGAATCGAGTACCAGGGATAGTTAAATTCTTTTAAATAACAACGTATAGTTGTTTCGCTGATCGTCGTTTCACCGCTTCACTTAATTCGTGTATTCGATCCTTTCGATTGGTTAACGGGCGTCAAAACGAAGAGAAGAACAAGAAAGGAGGATGGAATTGAGCATTGAACGGAACGTTCCGCGTATTTCATTCGGTAACCGATACACCTCGTTCCTCTGTAACGTCACGTCGACAGGAATCGAGTACCAGGGACAATTAAATTGTTTTAAATAACAACGGATAGTCGTGGTATTTCCCCGTCCAGTGATCGGCACGGGGTAGCAGAGGGTGGATACTGTCGTCCCGGAGGTGCGTGCAGTTTAGAAATTGCCGTGCACGAATACGAGAGGCGGGGAATCACCGAGGCGTGACCGAGGGGGGGCCAAGCCGTTGCAATTGCAGGGCCACGTGCCGGTCGCGTGGCGCGTTACCGGCGAACGGGACGCGATACGACGACCGGCACGTCGGGGCGTCGGGACGTCGGCCGTGTAATGTCACGCACAATGTCGTAATGTCCTATTCCGGTGTGTCATGTGCGAGAAGATCGTCGGGCCCAGCGGAGCACGACGGCACGCGACCAGGGAACATCTTCGACGGTTCCCTCCCTTTCTCTTTCTCCCGCGCGATTAAAATAACTGCAGTCCCGCGAGCGGAGCGTTCGCCGGGAAGCGTACCGAGCAGAGGCGTTGCGATATCCTCACGAACAGGTATCGATCCCTTCCATCCGATCCGGGTTTTCTCCCCGATGGGGATCGTGTCAAATTCCGCTAGCAAAAATGACGCGAGAGTAAACTTTCTTGCAATTGCCGATGACCACAGTGAGAGTTCTTCCGAGATGTTTCTTCGCGTATTTACTTCGAAATCTATAGGTTAGATTTCCGTATTTATCTAAGATACGCCGAGAGTCCCGGTACAATCGAAGACGGATCGATTCTTTTTCCGATTCCTGACCGACAAGATCGATTCGGGTGAAAATAGAGCGCACGATAATCTGTATTTGAGAGATCGATGTTTGCATAAAAGGAAAACGATCGATTCTCGGGAAAATCGATTCATCGTATCTTTGTTGGCCATTTTTCATCAAAGTTACGTCGAACGGCAGAAACTTAACCCAAGAGGCATCGTGACTCGATGAAATTACGTATTCGTTGTTCTTCGTTTAGAATTTATTGCTGGTAACGGGACGATGATGACCATACGATTATCGTAAGTATCGTCCCCTGTCTCTTTCCCTGTACTTGTTCTCTCTTCCGCATCTTCGTCGCTATCGAGGTATCGTTGCGGACCGTGTGATTTACATTCTTTACACCCACGATAGTATTTTGTACGCGACGTCGTCCTTGCACCGAGCAAACGAGCTTCGATCGGAAATACGATATATTGTTTATTTTTTTTATCGAAAATTCATTTTTCGCTCGAAAAATGAAACGTGTCTCGATATTCTCCAATCGACGGTTCGATTTGAATTTGAACGCAAACATCGATTCAATTTTGAAGTTACCGGACTTTTAATACTTCACCGGTCTACGAACGAGATACTTTTTCGCAAATATTTTTTCGTTGATTCAAAAATGTTTTGCACTGTAACTTTTGTCAGTGTTAACTGTTCAACGTTAACATTGAGAAAGTTAGAAAAAAAAGAACTAATCGAGGGTCTGATAATTGAATCGATAAACTGGTGAAACGGTGGCAGAGAAATTAAACGGAAAGGCTTAGACAAATACATTTTTAAAACTTTCTAACGGTAGACACGTCCAACGACAATAAGACTGATTAGGAAATGGAGATTAATGGGAAATCAGCGAAGCTGCGCAATGATTCTAGAAAAGTGTCTGCCTATTAGAATACAGGCGTGATTACAAATAGATGAGCGTCGATTACACGTAACGGTGCTGCCTTCTTTAGATATACACTAAGAGAGTAAGAGCTCTTTCACGGAGGCCAACGAGAGCCGGCGTACGAGTGCTGGAGCAAGTATCGGACCAGAACCATCAACGTTCAATGTTGAATGTTGAGATTAGGAATGCCCGGGAAAGTTGCTACGGCGCTCGTGTGCTCAGCTCCCGCGCGCCGCTACGAAAATTCCATAAGAACTCGTTAGTTGCGTGTCGAACGGATTCGTTAGTTGCCCGCGATCTCCACCGTTTCTTGGAATCGAGTCGAGCGAGTCTCCGCGCGCCATCTGCACTCGACGCTCGGAGTCGAGGAACGACGAGTCATTCGCTAGGCGACAAACGTAATTTCTATCATTTTTTTTTTGTTTTTATATTACGGCTTGGAATTAAAGAATTACTTCTACAGGCGCAAGCGTGCGTAGGCTCGGGACGAGAGACGGGTGATTGAATTCCTCGCGTTTTGATTTACAACTATCGCACGACCGTTGTGTACTCGTGGGTAACGACCCATGGAGACCACGGGCGCTACCGATGGAAGTATCTCACTATGCGCGTGAATTCTAATGAGCCCGATGTATTTCGACGGTTACGCTCGAAACGGCTGCGCACCCTAGAAACCAATCTACGAAATCTCCCGCCAAAACGGCCCGTTCTCCCCCAGACCGTGACGTGTCAGCTTGCGTAAATAGCTTCCTAACAACGTGTCATTATAATTGTCCTCTTTCTTTCTAAATTGAGTCTTACCGCTTCGATTAAAATTCTGTTCCACGTACAATTGGAGACTATTTCGAAACGAACGTGTTCGACATCGATTTGTATATATTATACTTGTACCGACTATATAGTAACTAATACTATACACTAACGTTATATTGTACATAATCGCGATAACGCGCGGTTGTTCGATGGTTGAAAGTGTGCGAAAATAATTGTTTAAGGTCGATTTCAATTTGATACTCATCCCGGTCTAACGACTTATAAATTGGCTCGACTCACCCCAAGCGAACGCTGTCACAGTTCATCGTCGTTCAATTTTCGGTAACACGATCACGCGAGGCGATCATTCACGACCTGACTTTGTTATTCGTAATGGGGAGAAACGAAAGCAATTGATTAAGTTTGTCTAAATTCGATTGACCAATTTAAATCGAATCTATCGCTTCGCGGAGACTATGAAAAACGAATAAAACACGTTTCAGCGTTGTACAAGGAACGTACAAAAGCGATAAAAATAGTGTGTCAATGAGAGAGCTTGTTCTTCTCGTGTGAAACTTTATTCTTAATGATAAGACACTCGATGTCGAGATAACAACGAACGGCACGGAATCGTTCTCACTTATCGAAGAAGAGCAATCGGTCTAATTAATCTGTCTACCATCTTCGCACGTCGCTGGGCGCACCTTGCCTGTAATTATGCTACTTGTACGAACTTGAAATTAACCCTCGAGCCAAACGCACTCCCTACATTACGAACCAGTTATCTACGCGCGTACGTTTGGCACACTTATGCGAGCGTGATGTTAAATTAATACAAAACGATTGCAGATTAAATTAATTTCTGGCCGATTGGAAAACGTACCGGTCGATTGGTCGATATTAGAACCGAACGTACCAAATACTGCCAACAAATGTATTTTGGATACAAATTAGAGATTATCGTTTTCATTGTGTATTAAAGAAAAACACGTGTACTCATATATTGTACATTACGTGCCCATTTACGTATATTTAAATACACGTGTGTTGCTTCACCTATATTTAATTGCACGTGTATTAATATATCGTGTAATTTCCTTTTTCGTCGAGCATATTCGGTTTATATCTCTGTAATAAATTTATACGCCTATGTAATTACTCAATCGACTAAAATGGCTCGTCGAAACTTTTTACTCGAACTTGAAGGTTTCATTGAAATTAACGCTTTACACTGATCGCAATTTATAGGACTAAACACAGTGAAAAGTCTTATCGGTCAATCACTGAGGAGCACTATATTAACTGCGCTCAGTTAATAATTACAGGTTCGAGAAGTTTCCTCGGAGATCTTGGCATTTATCAACATCATGGCCAATCAGACCTCCATCGCAAAACATCAACCCAATCACGCGTTTAAAAGCGCTGGGAGCATTAATGAAATATCGATAAATCTCCCCATTTGTTACAGGAAGCGCTGCAGTTCAATCAATTTGTATTAGCAATGTTCACCACAGCAAAGCAATAACTCCTCGCAAAGCGTTTCGCGGATCGGTTACGTTTGTCGAGGGAATTGATCGCATCAGCCCCGATGAATTTTGATGTTTAAAATTATCGACTATTTCCGAATCGAACAGTGGCCGATTTTACGCGGTAATATCGAAAATACGTTCTTATCGTTCAATTCGGTCAAAGAACAATCAAAGTCCATTTCAATGGATCACGATTTTACCAAACTGGCGACAGTTTCAAGAGAAACGATATTACTATGTTTGCAAACGAATACGTTGATATACCATTCTGACCTGTTGAAGTATCTTAATCACGTGGAGTAAAAATATATAATCTACAAATAATTCGTAATCTACGAACGAAGTAGTTTCTACAAAAGTCCCAATAAAGTAAATCAATTACAACATTTAACGTCACGAAAGGTATAAGTACTCTGTCGTAGCGTCCGAAATAATTCGCGAATACCGTAGCGATTCGAGGACAAGCGAGATTATTCTCGACACTCGTCCTTTTGAAAATCCCTTTATTCGCGGATTGGTCGACACCGGTTGACGCATCCGGTGACGGTGCCTCCAGTCAAGTAGAACACTCGAGTACAATGTCGAAACCGATTGTTCTGCGATCGTGGTCACCCGGTGGAACGGCCGCAACGTTTCCAAGCAACGGGGCGACGTTATTGGCGTTAATTCGGGGAAAAAACCGCGTGATTCGCTGTTTCGCGACGCCGTCGTGGAAATCACGGGCGATCCATAAATCGAAGAAAGCAGCGCGCCTTCCCCCGAAGTCTCTCCCGACTTTCTGCAACAAGTAGTCGAGAGATGACGCGGCAAGTGTCGGTGCTCCCGTCGGCCACTTCCTAGGTGGCGATGTTGCCCGATGCACCTGCTCGCCCGTTATCCGACGACCAGGATAACGTAGATACTTGGTCCTATGATTCCCCGATTAATGCCACCGTAGTGGGTTTCTTTCTCCTCGCCACCCTTCTCGGAACAATCGCGCGGAAGACGATGCCGCGGGGCGATTACCGCAGTGTTTTCGTTCGAAACGGCGAGTCCAATCGTCCCTAATTCGTAATTACGTTACGATTCGCCGTAGAGAATTCCGTCGGCAGTGACTCTGCCGGCCGTCCGCTTTCCTGGCTAAATGTAACACACGGGTCTCCCGCGACGGAACGAGATTTCACGGAAATGAAAACGCGGCAAATGCGTTCGCAGCGAATTAGGAGTTTCGGTGAATCGTACACGAAACGTCGAGCGAGGAGGGGAGAAACGTGGCGAACATAGGGGGGTGGGGGGGATATACGTTCTGCGCGCTTTCTTCGTATCGTTGGAACGCGAGTCCCCGCGCCGACGAAGATAATTATCTAAACGCGGCCATCGTCGTTTTTCGCGTCGCGCGCCGGTGAAATTTAACCGACGCGGTGCAATCTCCGAGAAAGATATTTATCATAATAAACAAGCAATATCTCCTACTGCGGGGTGGGAGGGAGGGAGCTGAGTCGAATAAAACGAAACGCGAATAGGCTCTCCGCGGGGACTATTAATCATCAAAAAGACGCGTTCATTATTCACTTAACCGTTTCCCCCCGTGGTACCGGAAAAAGTGACGAGAGATAAGTGAAATCAAAGTTCAAACGTTCACAGACGACTTTCCCCCGGAGGTGTTTCCAATTCGAACGCTGTACAGTGGCCAGACGCGAATCGTCAACGAAGCTACGGTGTTTCGAACAGCGGGTAGCGACCAACCGACACGGGACAACTGTGAAACGTTCTCGTTTCGCGAGATTGCCCCCTTCGAGAACGGATCTCTCGGGCCGATTCCCAACCGATCCACGTACAGCGACAAATCCGACCGATCGATCAACGCGACAAAAAGGAAACAAGGATTAATCGACAAACGTGACCAGATCGGTGCTACGCGACAACCACGCATCAGGCTGGATTGCTCGAAATTAAAAGTCAGTTTGCTGTTTGTCGCGTGACACGCACGTATCTGTGGCGAAATTAGTGATCTCGCGGAATTATCGATCCTCGAAATGCACAAGTGACCGATTTTGTGGAAGAAACGGATGGAACGGTACAGAAACCGTGTATCAGTGTTTAACCGAATTTGGTTCTGTTAATGTACATTTGTTTCAACATTTGACACTCTTCCTTCCACATGCTTTTGCTAATGACGCGTATTTTACGGAATTATTTTCAGAAAGGGAAAACGACCAATTTTTGAGAACGAACGAGTCAAGGTATTGTTCGCTCATCACGAGAAGGCAAACGAGTATTTACATACCCACTATAGTTTACGATATTACAGTTCCCCTATCGTTACGCGCATATCGCTATTGACCTGGAGATCTTCCACCAGAGAAATTTGAACACTCGTTTGCCCTCTTGTCGTGGACAAGCCATAAAAACCTGGATCTATTATTCGAAGAAATGAAATTTATCGTCGGACGTCCACGACAAGAAGGCAAACGAGTGTTGAAATTTCTCTGGTGGAAGATCTCCAGGTTAATAGCGATATGTGCGCGATGATAGGGGAACTGTAATACCGTAAACTATACTCGGGATGTAAACACTCGTTTGCCTTCTTGTCGTGGACAAACCATAAAAACCTGGATCTTTTATTCGAAGAAATGAAATTTACCATCGGATGTTTTCATTGTCTCCATCTACTAGGAATAGTATCGGTTTCTTTGCAACAAACACCCTCTATTTACGTAGTATGGTTCGTGAATAAATAAATATAGATCGGTGAAATAAACCTATGCAAAGGATTTGCATGCATCGGCTACCAGCGATGGCTTTTTGCCGATGAGATGTCTTCCTCGCACCACGAGGCGAGGCACCTGCTCCATTCTGGATTGTTTACGAGGGGAATAACCCCTAGAAAGTAACCGGGATTTAAATTACCGCGATCGATCCTACGTTCGAATTCGAATAATAATCGTTTGACAATATTCGGTACAATTTATCTACTCCCGATATTAATAAAACGCGACATCTCGATCGGTATCAACGGTTTTTGAAGCGATTGTGAAAGACGATAAAGAACAATGAACACGAAACGCAGAAGTTGCGATTGAGCGAGATAATTTAAAGTTTACGAAAATAAACGTGTAATGAAAATGATAAATTTAAAATGATCGAAACGCTTACACGTGCCATGATAGTTGAATTTTTGGAAAATGTTCTGTTAACGCATAGGGAAAGGAACGGTGAACAATTTTCTTACGCTTCGAGACGTTTAACGTAACAATTTCACACAGTGCCGCCATAGAACTCTGCAGGTGCGTCGTTATACGTTCGAAAAAAGTAAGGTAACAGGAAATTACGTCTTATTAAATCATTCAACCTTTTCCTATGCAATTTTTTTCATCCCCAGCCGGTTAGGGTTTCCTATCGGTTGCGTGAATCATACGCATTTATTCGCATGCTTCGTCTGGATCGATTTCGTCGCAAAAACTTTGCAAGTCACATTTCACTTCGTTCATCCGCCGATGATCGTTTATAAGACGTGAGAGAGAAAGAGAGAGCTCAATGAGCGGAAACTTTGCTTCTTTATCTTTCCGTTCGTTGCGATTTCCCAATATTGGCAAGGTAGTAGCGAGCAAAATTTTCGTCCGCGTACGAATTTCGCACAAGCAGTGAAAAAATAGAAAAATATTTACGCAATCTCATCGTAGAACAAGGCACACGTGCAATTGTTGCACAACCTTGTACAACCTTGACCTTTGTACTCCATATTGTTAAGGATAATTGTTAACTCGTACAGTTCAATCATTTTTTATTCGATGCTTTATAACATTTTCCTTCGCCCAATGCCCAATTTCGTGGCAAGGTCTCAATGGATGTTTTCCTGACATGGTGAACCTTCCGAGAAAACATATTTACCTCCTCTACGAGAACCGCTGAGTTAAGAATAGTCGACTAACGATTTTCCAGCTCCTGTGGAGCTTCGTCATGCTTGCAAACTATCCTCCAGGCAGTTATCACATGGTGATGTTAATGCAAGTGTAAGTCGTGAGCGTGTGATTGTGCATTCGATACGTAAACGCGTGTATTTAGTTGTACGTTTCGCTGTACCTATAGCTGCTCGTGTGAAACACACTATCTGATGGAGTTGGTCCTCGCCAACGATTATTAAGCCATTATTCTACGTTTTAACTAGCGACATTTATTTGTGTACAGACGTAATTGCAGTGAAGGGGCTTACTCAAAAACGAAGAAATCTCCCCTACCCTCTCCCTCGATGGATTTTGTTCAAATTTTGTACGCTCGTAACTCTGTGTAGTCGTTGTTCATTCCCGTTATAAATTTACCCCAAAGTCTATAGGGAGCGGAGAAAGAGGAGCAAAAGTGTCTTCCAATGAAAATCGAAATAAATTAATAATTTTTGAACGATTGAAGATATTTTAACGAATTTTTCACTAAAAAGAATACTAAAGAAAAGGAAAATGTATTTTAAACGTTGCAGCAAAATATACGGATTCTAAATTTGTACGAGAAATTATTTCAATTATATAGAAGATGAATTCTGCACTTGGTGTTTTATTGCTGCGATGAAGAGTTTCGAGAAACAGGATAACGCAGGTTCTACGTGGCAACTTAGCGTATCCTAGATGCAGCAGTGAAAAGGTTAACTGTCTCGTCGTCTTAACAATTCTTCTTGAACTTTCTTGTTGCGAGGATACGTGAGTCTGCAACTTATTGCAGAGCCACGTTTGTAATCCTTACTACGAGTACGGCTTAAGGGTCGACTTTGCGCGCAAATAAATAATTAACACTATTACACGCGCGCGGTACGTTAAGTCGATGGTAATTATAAATAAACGACGCAGACAGAAATACTTACAAGCCTACGGCGCCGAGAAGCACGAAGTACTGTGTATGTTTGCACTGTATTTAGCAAATACGTATGTACATGTCGTTCAACCATTCAATAAATCAATGGGATGTTGGCGTATCTAAAAAAAATGTATGCATCGATTCTCTTTGAAGTCTGCACGTGGAACTGGCGAATCACCTGATTGGAACAGTTGCCATTGACAAAATCGTTTCTAATTTTATTTGCCCACAAACAGATAGGTTTGCAAATTACGAAACGAATGGATACGTCTTAAACGTATTTTAATTTTCAAAACCGATAACATCGATCTCAAAAGATCATTTCGTTGTCGCACTAGTGTGCGTTCTTTTAAAATGTAATATTAAGTAAAAACGTGGTATAAAGTTTAGTATTTAGAATCGATAACGTGGTACAAGTACAAGCGATTGTCTTTGGTGAACTTGTTTAATATTTTTTAGTTACGTAACTCTTATTAAAGATGGAAGATACGAAGTATAGTAATCTCTAACGTAGTATAGTAATTCTCTTCAAGGTACGAAAACCTATCGGATCATAGGTATCCACGTAGGTACATAATACGATAAATGGTATCTTAGCGAGTTTCCTGTTTCATCGAGATACATAAGTGTGCCATTTCCTCGTGTGTATTTTGCTATCGTTGCTACGTTTTACGGTTAATTCCTCCACATTGCACAAGAATCTGAGGATACGAAACGATTCTTCCTGCATTGGCAACGCTGTCTCCAAGCTGGCATCCCCGTTTAACGATCTTCCGCAAAAGTCTGGTAGCGAGAACGTTTGTACGTTTTTCTTCGTTATAAGCGCCATTGAAAAACGATCGTGAATTAACCGCGCAGCACTCGGTGAATCTTTGAATTTTATTGGTCGGTCAACGGGCTATTAAAGTTTGTTAATTACGCTGTGGCCATTTGGAAAGTTCCAAGAGTAACTGTACACTGTGTGCGCAAAAGATTCTTTGAGCCAATAGTAAAAAGTTCTACAAAGTAGGCCAAATCATGTTGGAATATATCTTTAAGCGTGTAAGCGATTGAATTTTGTTTAATGGTAATTGAAACAGAGATTCCTCTTTACTGATACTTACACGTGGGGATATATCGATAAAATCTCAATTTTTCAATTAAACTATTGATCGAAGACCAACAACGCTGCTAAAACTATTTCGCAATAGACTGTAGACTGGCATTGTTCGTTTGTCGGTTCCCATTGAAATAATATTGTAGATTTCAGAAAAGGTGATAGTATATGCGTACACGTGGGCGAGCTGCTTGGTAAATACAAATTTTACGATTACGAAATTTTGCGGCTGGATACTGCTCATTATCAGCAGCTAAACTGGTTATCATTTTGTGACGCGTGTTTGTTCTGCAAATGTCACGTGTTTACGAACAAACAACTTTATGCGCGTTTACAGAAATCGGAAAACGTTTCGCTCGATTTTTTGCTCCTATTTTCCGGACGATTACTCCGACGTTGTTTGAAAGCATTTCGCGCAAACACTGGATGTCGGATTCATCGCAATAATGGCGAAACGGTAGTGCCATCATCTCTGCGTAGCTTTCTGGTACTGTAATCATCGATGTTAACCGTTAGCTGTAGAAATTAATGAATGTCTATTGCCTCTATAAAACATTGTAATATCGCAGAAAATCATTCGTGCTTCGATGTACGTACGAAATACGAAGATGATCGTTCCGGGGAGAAATAAACCGTTTTTTTTAAACTGCTTTTGTAGCTCGAAGCGTAAGGTTGCTCGTATTTGGTTAATCCTCTTATCTCCGAGACATTTTGTTCTTGAAAGAATTGTCAAGTTTTATTTGCAAAAAAACGTGTTTTAAGAATTAAGCAATACTTAATTTTCCCGAAATGACTCGACAGGTTGTTGCAAACGTTCTAATCTACGATGGCTCGGTTATTTAAGAAATTTACTTTATTGTATTGCGACCTTCTCCTAGATTGTTTTCCATTATTTTATAAGTGCAATTGTACTTGTTATATTGTATCGTTTCTTAAGAAACTGTAATTTATTATAGATTTTTGTATATCGTGTTGTTGAAGAGGAGGCGTCTCGCAGAAGTTGTTTCTTCTGAGCTGCTTTTTCTTTTAATGGGGAGAAAAAAAAAGAAGAAGAAGAAGAAACAAAGGGAGCAGCTAAATGGTTCATTTGCGGTCACAACCGAGTGTCAGATATGGCGCGAGTTAATCAGATGTAAATTCCAAAGTGGCTAACGCCCACGGTTGTCTACTTTTCTTACAATTAATGAACTGTTACTGAAAAAAGGCAGAAATTGGCAGGACTCGCATCATTTTGCGCCAAAGGCACGGCCCTGGGAAGGCTCGAAAACGCTGTACCTACCCTGTAATTAGGACACCTTGGTGTGATTCTAATTAGGGGCCTCGGTTTGTCATAAATCTTCGACTGTTATGGGGGTCATGTTTGAATGAACCCCGAGGAATTGGGATCTTAAATCATTTAGAAAATCAAACCTTCGGAGCAGCCAAGCAACAAGATCGGTGAACTCTTATCCGAAATTTTTCGGTTTTTATCTACAATTTATATCCAGTTGCGTCAAGGTGAAACGATGACACTTTGTTAAAGTTGCGCGTCATTCGCGTAGGATGTGTCAGTTGGTAATAGATATTTTATTTAAATTTCAAGGTTCTTTAATTTTATCGTTATTGATAATTTTCTTAATAAACTTCTTCATTACGGAATCGAATTACGTAATCTTACGTTTTACGCAAAGCTGGATGCTACTGTAAATAATCACTAATTAAAAGTACCAATTGCAGAAATTTATGTTCGATCTTTTTTTGGCCGCCATTCAGATACGTCGAAATGCAGTCCTCAGTTAATGTAAATCGATTAAACGATATCTTCTTAATTACTTAAAAGTCGTTAATGAATCTTTACTTTACATGCAATTACGTCGGTAATTATCAACTGAACTATACATCTGCTGCAATTCTACTCTATAAATATATCATATTATTAACCGTTTACTTTACAAATGTTATTTAATTATCTAAGAAGCAGTGGACACCCGTAAGCATCTCGTAAAGTTTGGCGAAGATGATCAAACAGAACGCCACGTAGAATCTTAAATATCGTAACAACTGAATTATCATTTTCGAATTAACTAAACTATAATGTGACATTTATTTTGTAACAGACAGAAATTCGATCGTAAAAAGTCATTTTCAGACAATGTTTTAATGATCGATCTGGAACAATTACATGGGATATAATATTGTGAACAAAACGCTAAAACAATGTTGCAAAACAAAATAAATAGTACTATAATATTTACATGAATGCATACAAAATACGTAATCTCTTGTACGACGACAATTACTATTGGTATTTAATAATTTACAAGCAAATAGAAATCTTTGGTGATAAGTAAATAATTATAATGTTTAACTATTAAAGAAGAACAAAATCGATATTTTGGAATTTTTAACAATTACCTAATCTCTTAGTTACAAAAATAATCGAATGTCACTGGTATTTGCGATCAACCCACACGCTAATCACGACGTTCTCGTGAAATACATTTTCAAACGTTAATACGGAAACAAACATCAACATTGGCACCGGATACGTCTTCGCTCGAACGTTGACACGATCAACATACGTATACTCCAAATCGACCACCATCGTCGTTCTATTGTTGTTCGTAAAATGTAATTCATAATTAGAATACTTGTGGTAATTTTTCGTCGATATTTCACAAAACGTTGCGTCACTCAATACATGCAAACGAGTATCAGTGGAAATAATGCATTCGTTCAAAGTAGATGTAACACATAAATCGACAAACGATTTACCTGCAAAATTTATGAATTTATCGAATAAAAATAGCTACAGGCAATTTGTCCATATTTTTCGTTGATAAATTCCACGCTACTTGCACAATAACCGCTGTACCCTTGCTGAAAACCACTTCAAACGTTTTATTAGATCTCTAAACGTTGCAACTTGGCAACAAAGTATTTGTAGACATACATATGTGATAATTTTCCATTGTTATAATCGGTACAGTATACAGACCCCTTTGTTGAAACGTCTACCGTCGGAACGTTTTAAGGGGGGACGGTAGCGAACGTGTTCTTGGAATCGATCTTTCGTATTTCGAGCTAAGATCCAGCCACGTGCGAACCATTCGACGAGGAAAGTGAACGAGATACGCTAAGAGCGACGAGCGAGCACGAGTGAGCCGAGACACGAATTGAAATAAGTAATTTAATTATATTTGTTTTTGTAACTGAAAACTGTTACATCTCTCAGTGCATCTTCGTGAGAGTCTCGTCAATGGATCGGTGAGATTCTCCCAATGAAAATGAGATCAAACACGACTATATTTTTTCATACGTTATACAAACCAGGTCCAAAGAAACGTTTTTTTTTTTTTTTCAAAATTGATCCATTGATAATACTCTGGCAAAGATACAACGAGGAATATAAAATTGATACACGTGATTCGTTCGTCGGTCTCTCGAGCTGAAAAATATAAACAGCGATGGGGATAAGTTTTATCGAGGGACACAGGCGGTGCTTTAACGCGGGGTTAGCGTACTTTTAAAGTTGGCCGACACCATTTGAAAGCACTCGGTGTTAGTATATTTTGCAATGGTCAATGCGTAAGGGAGACCATTGAAGCAACTGTACGTACATATATGTATGCAGCGAAACGTATACCGATGCATTTGTGGCAACGGTATGCATCGGTCAAACACGAATCATTATGTTGTAAATCATCGGTGGTCGTCTGAATTGTAACTCGGTGCAACGTGCCGCGGCTAACTAATAATCAATTTATGCCCATCATCGGGCGCAATAAATTTATTATTGATCTCCGTCGTATTATCCGTCGTCCAGCAGACAGATCGATCGTTCCTCGAGCATCCATCGAAGATCTATTATAGATCGATAGCATCGAACGTGTGTGCGAACGCGCAAAAAATCACGCTCAGAAGGGTTATTCTCGTTCTGTACAGTTTGCACACCGTGCACAGATCGTATGGCAGGTTGATTGCGTTTGCATACACGTATTGATTAGGGTATTGACACAAATACAATTTCCTGAGGTTCCATGGCTTCCTGTATCGTGGATCCTGTATCTACCGAGGTGGTTTCGCAAAGGACACAGTCGCGATTATGCGACACACAGCTTCGTTACTGTCGTCGTTTCGTGATAAATTAGCTTGGACATTGCGAGTAACTTCGAGTTGACTTCGAAGCTGGATGCACGAGTCGACGATTTAAAAATCGTTTCTTTTCCCGGAGAGGATCGTATACGATCGAAACGTGGAATACAATGTTGTCGTAAATAAAGTTACGTTGCTCCAATGGCGTAGTTTCGAATACATCGATTCGAAAGGAGCAAAAGAGATCGTGTATTTCATTTGTAACTAAAAATCATTTGTGTCGATCCGAGTGATGTAGAATAGCAGCCGTTTGTTGCAACGTTGACGAAGTAAAGTTAATTTTCCATAAATGGACTGCACCCCTTGTTGCGGACGTAGAAAAACCACTTTGTTGAGTATCTTCGAAGCCTTCGTATTGAGAGAAGAGATCGAATAATTTTTGGCAGAAAGAAACGAAATTCTGTACCTGTAATTAAATATGTGAATTTATCGATATTAAATTTTAGAAAAATTGATTTCTTCGATCTATACAAACCGCGCGAACTAAACTATTTTAATGGAAATTAATATTAGAAGGATGATGTAGATATGATTGATTGGTTTCGTGGTACACCCTATGTATGCCTGGACGTAGCATCGTCCTCTTACATAAAGAAAAATATGCACTTGGCACATAATGCTGCTTCAATGGATGCCAGGATCGATAGATCGATCGACGGTCACGATCCAAGCCGGGACAGTTCCTGGTGAGGTTCGTTTGACGCAAATTACTTGCATTCATTATGGTTGACCAATTTTGTGTAGTATGGTACCGACAATTCTCGGAGAAATAATCTCTCGTCTCTTGGGGGAATAATGTCTCGATCATGAAGCTGTTATCACGATGTCAAACCTTCCACCGAACTATGGGATACGATTCAAAATTATACAGATAATGCAATCAGGATGGACAAGAGGGAAACGAGACCGTGATACAATATTCGTATTATTCTATTTCACTTTATTTCACTTAATTTTCACAGCTGCGTACGAGTATAATTATGAAAAAATAAATTCTGAAATGATTTCAGCGTAAAGGTTCCTTCTACCCTGATTGAAACCAACAGTGAAAAGATTTAACTCTCGAAAGTAATTGCTAACAAGATGACTCGTGTACAGCACCCTTTTAGAAATTAAAGTGCGCTCATGGGCGTAAATCCATCGGTGTTCGCCTCTTGGTGCGCGCTCGTTTTTCGTTATGGGTCGGGCACACGGAATCGGCTCATTTGTTGCGTATTAGCAGAGGATAATGAGCTTCTTAAAGCTGCCGCCTTTTGCGAAGAGCCAAGTGACTTCGACTTTCCGAAAACGTGGGAGGGGAAACAAATGAGATACGCCTACGGGACCCGGAGCCAGAATTTCGTGGGATCGAGAGATTTCTAAAATCACGGGTTTACGCTCGCAACGAACCGAGCGTTAATCGATTTCGTTTTATCGCTGTCGTTACGTCAACGAATACTCGTCAGGATACGAATCTCGAATAACGAAGAAAAAATGAACAACTTTGCTTCGAAACGCAATTCTTTCGATAAAGATTAGAACAATCATATTTCGCGCGGAACGAATAAAAGAGCCGCTACGATGAAAACGCAAAATTAATATGGATATTGAATATTTGAAAAATATATTCGTGTTACAAAACTCATCATTTCACGGAACTGTTTTATCAGTGTTATGCTTTTCGCGTAACAAATTACTATATATTTTTCTTTTTCTGGCTCTCTACGATACTGTGTTATATATTTGCGGACTTACGCGCAACCTATACTTTTTAAATAGATATTTTTGAACTCGTTACTCGACACAGTTTCTTACTCTATAAGAAAATGCGGTATATTTTCGCAGTCTTAGAAACTTGATAGAATGTACTAATTTTAAGTTGCCGAAAATAAATTTTTATCATCGGACGCTTTCTCGCTTCGCAGTTTCTCTCGAGTAAAAGTGTTTGCCGTGTTTACTGTTGAATTTAGTTTTGCCGAACAACAATTTCATTTCGTTGTCCACTCGACTAAATTTGATTCGCAAGTTTCCCAAATTGTTGTTTTCGCGTCGGGAACACAATCTCGTTGCATCGATCGACGAATTTACTTTTCCAACGATTTACCGACGCGGGGGTATGCATCGTTTAAATTAATCGTATTCCAACAATGAAATCTAATTCACGTTAGCGTTTATTTCTTGGCTCGCCGACGCACGATTGTAAAGTGCCGAAGGTGTTTATAAACTCCTGTAGCGATTCTAAATGGTATAACAAGCACGTGGACCGATATAGATATTTGCGCTAGTAAAAAAAATCTCGCTGAATAAGATTCGTCAATAAAGATGTTTTCGTGTCGATCTTACGTACCAGGCACGTTAACCGTGAAATCAACGTATTCCGAAACACGTGGATCCAAGAGGCGAATACGATTAGCCATTCCTTGGGTAGAGTAGACACCAAGACTGGAATAGTATCGAATGTCGTGGTAAGTCAGTTTGTCGGTTCGATGTTTAACGTAAATAGGAAATCTAAAAATAGAAAACTGATTAATTATTTCATATTAGAGAGATCGCACCTCTAGGTCAATACTAGCTCTACCAATTTAGAAGCAAAGTAACACTTTCTGTTTCAGTTTCGTCAACTACCGAGTAACGTCTATTCTTCGTTACGGACGACCGAGCGATTTCCTCGCGTTCGGAATTCATTGAACGAAAAATCGTAGCGCTCTTCGAAGACTCTTGCAATCGACAACTTTCCAAAAGTATAAAAAAAATCATTTTCGTATCTTCGTGGATAAACTTACGAATGAAGTTTATCGAAGTTTATTTAGATTGTTTCACGTTGGCGTTCAATCGCGAAATTTCCGTGTAAAATTGTCAACAGTGCGCCGAAACGGATCGCAAATCGGTGATCGATTAACGTTGCGCGTAGTTTCTGAAACACGAGGCAGAGATAAATAGAAACGGTTCGAAATGAAAACGCGCACGAAAAGTCAAATGGGGGGAGGAAAAATGGAGCCGTGGCCAGTTGCCGCGTCTCGAATGTCAAGAACGCGGCGCCTCGTCCTGTGACCGTGCGTGCCACTTGATAGAGCGCCTTTCTTTCGCGTCGATCGTCTTTTGACTCTACCTTCGAGAGCCCCCAGCAAAGAGACGAAGGAAGACGAGGGGCGTGTCCGGTCTCGCGGCTTTTACAAAGGGATACCCACTTCCCTGTGGACCCCTTCCACTCCTCGGGGATCCCTTCCACGTGGGTCCCAGGAGTCCTCTACCCCCACCATCGGGCCCGAAGAAAACTGGGCAGCATGGTCCAGACCACGAGATCGCCAGGTAAAGCCAGTTTACGCAACGCTTCCGTACGCGAAGCATACACGGTCATCCAGAGGATCCCGAGAATCCTTGCGATTCCTTCGACGAGTCAGTCGTCGGCGAAACATGGTATCTTGTGACAGAATCGACGAGCCCGTTCCGAGAATGTTCTAACACCGGTATACGAAACCGCCGCGCATTTCGTGTCGGTCAGGGAATGAATTTCAGGGATTCGTCAATTTGAATCCCAGCCAGAGTAAATCGTTGCTTACTATTTCGACGAGATGACGGCCGATTGAACGATCAGCCGACCGAAAACGCTCACCGAAAGCGAGACGCGATCATCGTCGAGGACGAAAGAGATCACAGGGACCGAAGTTCTCGCGAGAATGACCGCTTACGCCAGTTTCCAACAGTACGAGCTGTTAGACTCCGAGGGCTACGGGTCGGCGAGCAGCCCGGAATCGAATCCGCGCAGCTGGACCCATCGGGAGATTTACCCTCAACCTCCCAGGTCCAGGGGTAGTAGCTGCGGCAGCGTGAGCTCGGTCGAGTGTCAGAATCGCGAGTACCAAGAGATCGGTACCGCGAATGGCAGCTTCCACGTGACGGCAACCGGTTTCAATTTCACCGAGTTCTACGAGGGCTTCTACCAGGAAGGCTGCCGAAACGATTACCAGACCGGTCACCCGAACAACGGGAGGGCCGCGAAGGATCACGGAAAGGTCGTGTTCAGGATGAACGAA
This sequence comes from Ptiloglossa arizonensis, assembly GCF_051014685.1. Classification (NCBI taxonomy): domain Eukaryota; kingdom Metazoa; phylum Arthropoda; class Insecta; order Hymenoptera; family Colletidae; genus Ptiloglossa; species Ptiloglossa arizonensis. Next base: position 2,481,449 of record NC_135049.1, read on the forward strand.
TGCATCGAGAACGTTTACGAGAGCGTGCCCGGTCGCACCGCGTCGTTCACCAACGAGAGTCCAATGGCGAAGCCGAACGTGGACGTTTCGCCAAAGTTGGAACACCATCCCGCCAACGTCTACGGGAACACCAGGTGCGACTACGGCCCGAGCCAGGAGACCTACTTTGCCTCCAAGGGCTACGGTGTACCGAAAGGCGAGACTTTTTTGCCTAGGAATAACGGCAATCCTTACGGTCAGAGGGGCGACATCCTCTATTTGGGCGCCGCGTACACCGTCCAGAGGAACGAGGGCTACGCGCAGAACGGTCAAGGTGGTAAGTGCGAGACGTCGAGATACCACCAGAAAAACGACGGTCTCCACATCGCCGGGATGGAATACGCCGGACCGAAGACCAAGGAGACGATGCAGAAGATCAAGAACGGCACGCCGGGGATCGAGGTGCTCAAGAAGAGACGACTGGCGGCGAACGCGCGCGAACGCAGACGAATGAACAGCCTCAACGACGCGTTCGATAGGCTCAGGGACGTGGTGCCCAGTCTCGGCAACGATAGAAAGCTCAGCAAGTTCGAGACACTGCAAATGGCGCAGACGTACATCGCGGCGCTCTACGAGCTACTACAGAGAGAGTGAACAACCCGGTGTTCCCGGCGAAATTCTACGCGAGGAGTAAACACAAGTATTCCACGAATACTCCGAGTACAAAACAAGTTTGCAATCCCTGTTACGCGCGGAGAATGGACAACGTAGCTGCACGGTGTCTGTTCGTTTCGACGATCTTCGCGTTCTATCGCGACAACCGCCACCACTACCACCACCACCACCACCACCACCACCACCACCACAACCACCACCACGCACCACCCAGGAGGAGTCGTCTCGACGTCGCTGGAAGAGAAGAGAAACGTCGATCTTACCGATCGAGCGGTACCGGGGAGCTTCGCGCGAATCCACGATGTCGATCGAATGAGAAGTAAGTGGCACGTAGGGAGAAGCGCGAGTTAGTGCATGAAAATTTCCAGAACCACTTGGAATTCTCGTGTTTCGCGAGCGCGCGGGACAACCGTGAGCCAGGGAATTGTTTAAATCGGGAAACTTTTTCATAGAATGCAGTCGGACGGTGGTTGGCGGGTGGCCGGGGCCTCGAAGATACCGTGGATAAGAATCCAGAGTTTCGATTGTCGCAAGATAGTTTAATTAGCAATAATTGCGGCGCGTAAACGCGCGCGGTACCGTGCTCGTCGCTAATGCTTTTTCCTCGTGCGGCCTTGTTTGCCGGATTCCGATGCATTTTTCAGCCGATCGAAGTGCGATAATCTCGGCGATACGGTGAAACGAAACGAGTCCGATGAACCTCGCTCTGCCTAGAGGACGCGCGATCGAAGGTAGGGCATCGACGATAAAAATTCGCTCGACGCGGACGCGGGTCGCTTTTGGCGCGCGCGATTCGAAGGAGGCGCGCGCCGCCTCGAGTTACATTGTAAATAGGCTAACCGTACGTATCGTTAACCGTAGGCTTTCTGTAAATATCCGATTAGACGCGACTAAGTTATTACGAGGCTGTATAGGTAATTGTGTACATATATACATAGACAGGGATCTCTCCGATCGTACGAAAGGGAAAGAAACAAGAGAATTTGCATCGTCGATTGCTAGTAACCGTTATCGAATTTTGTAAAGCGGCCGTCGCTGTTGAAATGCTGTGCATTTGTTTATTTATAGCTTATGTATTGCCCCTCGCAGCCCGTGAAGAATTGCCACGTACGCAGGTGGAATTTTGCCGAACTTGAACCCACACCCAGAGCCCCAGCCAACGCTGTGAGCAGCTTAGGAAGCGAACGAACCAAGTACTTACCTCGTCGTTTCGCGAGGAGCCAACCGATCCCGCGATCGACCGAAAGTAACCCCCAGGCAGACCAAAGAATCTTGTAGGCGTTAAGGAATACACTGTCTCGATCGTTTTTTCGACCACGAATAAAGACGTACTTTCCTTTTGACACGGATCTCGAGCAGAATTGCATCGTTAGAGCCTCACCGATCGAATCCCTCCGCCCCGTTATCGTTTCGCGCTTATCCTCGACAAAGGGAACCACCGTGCTCGAGACAACGGAAGACACGACGTTTAAGGGTTTTCTTTCTCGAGGCACAAGGGCCCTCGACGCGGTTAATTTGGAATCCCATTCGGACGCGATTCAGCGGCAATGTTCCTCCCGCAATTAGGTGTATGCAAAAATCGCCGGACAAATGGCGCCGGTCGGCCACCTCCACTTAGCAGTCAATCACAATTAAATACAATTTTGCGCGGGCTGTGGGCCCGGTAATGGTGCAAAAAGAGAGCAAATTGAAATCTCCTAGCTGACAGAATGATAGATGGTGCCGGCCAGACGCGAAAAGAGCGAGATCGCGAAAGAAAGGGGGAGCGGCACGGGAGGGAACGAGACGGAAGCGAGCTACCTTCCTTGCATCCGTGGTGTGAGAAAGCTGCTCGCTTCTCTCGGTTCCGAGACGAGAACTCCGACCAACGAACGAAAACGCAAAAGTCGACGACAGTGCCGCCACAGAGCCGATTTCTCCGGCTAATATCGCTAATCCTCTTCGTTCGGAGAAAATGCCGATCCGATCTTTGCGGAGAACAACATTGATCGAGAGAAAGAGAGAGAAAAATTCCGAACTCCCTCTTTCACCGTCTTTTGCAACTGCGCCGCGAAATCCTTCGAACCCTCGTTCTCTCAATTAATTAATTCTCCGTAAAGAATAATCGAAAAAATACCGTAACTCGATGTGCGTTTTCCCGTTGAAAGTCTTGTAATCGGCGGTACTCTTATTCCTTTTACATTCTTCTCGTCGGTAGAAAATTTTCTTTCGTTTTCACGTACGTGGATATCACGTCGGATTCAAACTGTGCACGATCAAACGCTTCTAAAGCTTCGGGTTCTCCGCGTACGGGAATAACAAGATGTGTTGTATAAAAAGTTTGCCGAACGAGAGAGTAGGAAAATTATTTGAAGAACGTCTCACGTCCTTACGGTGTTTACGTTGTTTCCAAACGGTAGAAAATACACGGTCGGTACTTTAACGCTAAAACTACCAAATGGGTCGATTGAACGCGTATCGAAAGACTTTTTAAAATTACTCGATTATCAACGGTGTCTTTGCCTACGTGATATTCGTGGACAATTATCGAAATAGACAACTATTTTTTAACGGTAAAATTGATTTACCATTTCGGAGAGTGAATCGATTTACCTTTTCACTGTCGGTAGTTGTGGTGTTGAAAGCATCGGGCGTGAGTGATACGCAAGTTCTGCGATCGTGTGCACTCAAAGGTCGATTCTCGGAAAAGTGTAGGGACGCGGACCGTAAAGAAGGATTTAAAAAGTAGATTGCCGCTCGATTAAGTCCAGCTCCGCGGAATCGGCACGCGCGTTCGCGTTGGCTCTGGCTGTCGACGGGAAGCCAGTGTCAGCGATTAATTCAACGTCGAATCGGGAATACCGACGTCTTTGTTCGCCGAGGCAAATCCATTTCTAGCCAGCTTCCTCAATTAAGCCGATAGAAATTTATGCGATTCGTTCGTCGATTAAAGGGAAAAGGCTAATTATTCATCGACTCGTTCGCGGGAATCTCGGGCCCAGCAGGTGTAACGCACGGTGCGCCTCCAAGGGGGAGGGACTGGTGTACGCTGGGCCCGTGGGGTGGTGGTGGTGGTGGGGTGGGGGTGAGGGAAGGTAATATCAAAGCGGGATGCTGCGAACTCCGCATGTGTGGCCCTTTCTCCGCTCCTCGTCTCGCCGGTGTGCAACAAACAATGCACGCAGGAGGCGCTAATCAGTCGACGGGCAACGTCTTCATTTGTGCGGCGAGTGCATCAGCCGCGTTTCGCCATCGTGCCAACGCTATTTGTCTTTCGTCCGGGATTTTGCACGGCTGAGTAATGAGAGGATACTCGATACGCTTCAGGTCCGCGGTAATAGTTAAGTGTCGAGTCGAAAAAAAGGAAAAGAAACGAGAGAAAAACGAACAACAGAGGCTGCACATAGTGAGCAGAGAAAGAAGCAGAAGACCGGTGGAACAAGAAAACGATTTCCGACTAGTAAAGCGATTCTGGTAACGCGGGCAGTTTCTTGCCCGCCCGTGGAAAAAGTCAATTCGTTCCGCGAGGTTTTGTTTATTCGTCTGAATGCGGCGCGTAGGGTACACTAGCGCTCAAAAGTCACAGGCACTTTATTCGGAGAGCAAATTCGTACACTTTGTCCTCGGTAGATAAGAATGGTATTTATTTCCGAAGCGATTTCTTCTTTTCGTATCCGTCTTTCAGAGCGCTGTAACGATTCTTCGATGTATACGGAGATACCCGCAAACACACAATTTTACGGATAATATTTTCCAATTCGAATCTTTCGAATTACACACGGTAGAAGAATATTTTTAACGGAGAATGCAACACGGTGAACAAAAATTAATAAGAAAGTCAAGAAATTGTCTATCGAAAATCGATTAACCTTTATCACTCGTCGATACCTGGGCAGCGTTAGTGCCGAATGAAAATGTGCCGATCGTGACTTTCTTCTTAATATTTATTCAATTAAAAATACTTACCTGGAAAGAATATTTGGAAAAATTGCTTTGTTCTTTCGTCGAGAATCGTGACAAATTTTTTGGAAAAAGTTATTCGTATCTCCAATAATCTCAAAGACAACATCCTCAAAGTTGAGTTACCGCGACGAAAAATATACGTATCCCTTGTTGGATGCTCTGCAAACCCGTATATGCGTATCTTATTTATCTTCGCCGACAGTAAGACACTCGTTCCAGCGCTCTATCCGCTGTTTTACACTTGTGACTAACAATTTTCTACGGTACACCCTTCGTTGGGATAAATCTTTCGATTATACTTACCACATTTATACTCTTATGTCGAGGAAATGGTCTCGTACCAAGCGTAATACGCTATAAAATAAATATAAATTTTTAAACTTTGACCTTGAAATATCCTAAACGAAGTACGACTTTTCCAGGTCTACCGTGGACGTTTACGTACGCGTAACAAATTGAATCTCGATTTTGATCGACGATCGGGTATTTACGAAATTAACGAGATTCAATATGTAACGAGTAAATCGAAACAGCGGAGCGTTCTTCTTCGATGATCGATGTCGGGAACCGTGAGCTTATTTTTAAAATTTGCCTAAAAAATTACCCCCATTTTCGAATCGAGTCTCGGCGTTTCTATTCATTTTCGGAATAACACGCGCAGTTGGTTTCTCGCGTGCTCGTGTTTACCGCGACATTATCATAACTCGCTTCCAATTTGCGGACAAGCGACGAGAAACTAAGGGTTCGCTTTCAAATGGCGTCTTTCAAATTATGGTGTTTCCAACAATGTTGAACAGAGATTCGAGAAGACGATCGGAACTATCGCTGCAAAATAAAGTTATTTTTTGACGATTACGAAAGGACCTTGGACGATAATATTTTACGTAGATTGTAAGAAGCACAGTTCCGGTGCGACTGTACTTCAAAGTGTTAACACTGCCATCGAGTACCTTTGTAAATATGCTGTATGCGTTGTACCGTAAATAAGATGTTAAATAATAAATTTTCATCCAAGAGGAGATCCCTTTCGAATAGGCAAAGCAGATTCCCACCAATAATGTTCCTCTGTCGAGACCAAATGTATTTAAGAACGTGCAATGTTGAATAAAAATCCTTTGAAAAAATCAAGATCGATTTTATCGTTTGTCCCAACACATTCGTCGAGATCGAAGAAATTGAAAGAATAAAAATCGACCGAAAGAGAAACGGAATATCCATATTTTTGAAAATACGTGTAACAAGAGATTGCTTTGTTCTTTCTTCGGGCGAAGTACACATAACGTAATATTTTCTTTTCGACGAAAAAAATCAAATATCGCGAAAAGATCGTTTCACGGCCATTTTTATATTTCCTTTTCGCTTACCTAGCAACTTGTTCTCTTTGCTCGTCAATTTGTTTCCCTTTCAACTGCGTACGCCAGCACGAGAGAGAATTATGCAGATTTCGGTGGCGCGTTGGAACTGGAGCATCGCGAATACTCGTAAGTATACTACTGGATCTCGAAGATTATCAAAATCGATCGAGTCTGCCTGCCATAATTTCGAACGCGGGGACGGCGAGTCGATCGACGAAAGGCGATCGAGGTGCATAAGGATGCATATTCCGGTTCGACTTGAGCACATCGTAGCGAAACCGCCTAAACTGTTCCTCGGGGCCATCGCTATTTTCTAGGAAGCCTAGGATATAACTGCGCCAACAATTTCGAGGATGCGAGGAAAAATAAGTAGCCGTTCCTCAAACGTTTTTAACGATCTCGCTGCTCGAGGACATGGCAGTTTGTTCATTTTACCGGGGCTGTTGATTGAATCTTTTCGAATCGAGTAAATTTCACTACTTACCACTTCGAAATTTCTGTTGCCGTTAGTTGCGTTAATCGATGGCCATCGACTGCTGATCGAGATAATACAGACAAAACGTTCAACATTGCCACAATTGTGTGATCAAAGCACTTGTATTCGTATCGCTCAAAGCGATTGGAGTCTCGTCCACTGGAGTGTTTTTCCAACGCGTTGAGGTACAGTTTGGAAATTTCGCTCAAGAGAATCGATTTTTCAAACATTTTCGTAAAGACGAATAGAATATTTTTGTGGAATTCGAGGAGAAATCGTCGATTTTTCACCGAAAAAGATTTTTTCACACTGTACCCTCGACGCGATCTCGTAAGACCGGAAACAACATCGAAGACATCGAGGAACGTCTCTCGAAAATCCAGCGCGCGTTAGTGGCACCGCGAGAACTGTCGGGAGAAGAGAGGAGTAAAATACGTTATTTCGAGTTAATAGGGGGATGTAAGAGGTGCATAAGCTCGACGCTTGCCGGCCCTGATCGTTTCCACTGGCGGCATATCGAGGTCTGGAAGTTATGCGCCCGTACCTACTGGAGGCACGTTAGGTACCCCCGTGTACAGGCGGAAAAGATAGGGAGAGTGAGTGCGTTGCCTGGTATCAATTTGTCTGGCTGGTAGCAGGTTCACTCGACCAGACGAAGGTCGCTTTGTGCGAGCCGCTATCCGGCATTCTATCAAACCCAACAACATTCACTACGATCGATTTATTCTCCCAACGGCCGCGTAAGATACCAATTACCTGTAGCGCATACGCTACTCACCTTCGAATGGAAATCGGGAGTTAAGCGACGACCACGCTGGTTGGGTTCCTAGCGGCGGAACCTCTGCTGTCGCGGACGCCGTAAGAACCTCGATTATCCCGGCGACACTTGGGAAGGGTGTACTCGAGAATATTTCCTCGGAGCTAGCTCCGATTGGAAATATCGGGGAGATTGCGTTTCGCTTCGAGTTGCCTGCATTATCGTCCCCTATTACAATGTACTCGGTAATAAATAATTTTCGAAGGAGTCACTCCGATAGGGAGACAACGACCTCGCTAGAAACGAATCTCTCGACCGGGTAAAACCTAGCGGAGATACGCAACAGCGTTGCGCGCACTCTCGTGCGCAGTTATCGAGATTGATCCGATCATTGTACTCGCGGTGTCGAATAACGTAAAACAAAACAACGTACCTTGAAATAAAATGGAAACGAAAGATACATTTGGTTTTCGAAAAAATTTCGAATTTTAGATCCGCTTATTTTTGTATCGGAATCTGCGTGGAAATTTTTCACGCAATTCGCTCTGAACGTCCCGGACCTGCACCGCGCGGAACAGTAGGACAGGTCCGGGTTTCTTAATGTCTAGATGACTTTGCCATTTCCTCGATCTCGTTTGCTACGCGTCACCTCCGATATTATGTGCTTGTATTCAACTCGAGGGACATGTCAGCGATCACTTATAATTCAAAAGCTATTCAATGTTCAAGTTTTATTTCAATGTATGATACGGGCACAGAAATTACAAAAGGAAAGTAACTGCGTTTACTCCGATAGAGAAAATCTTGACACAGTACTTCTCGTTACCGTTTCATCTTTCGCGCGAATCTCGTTGGTTTTATTTACAATGATTTCTTTCAGAGCAAACAATCGCGTACACTTTTCTGCGTTATCCTTGTATTATTTACGTTATCCGGTAAGACACCGGCAACACGTGACATTTATTATCATACCTTTCTTAAATGTATCCTCTTTCTTTCTCGCGGAACTCTTTCTCGCTGTCGTGATTCGTGTAAGGTTACTTTTGCGAAAAGTTTAGGGACGATTTTTACCGCGTGATCCACCCTTTAGCGTCGCGGTCGAAAACTCGTCGCGACCGAACAGTTACGCGGTGGACAACGGATTGTCAAGTTGTCAAGTTGACGAGGAGGGCCAATTGAGTCTAGAACCGCGAAGAGGCGCGAGCCCCGGCAAACATTGTGCGCCGCTGCGTGCCCGTGGCGAACGCATCGGTGATTCGTGCATTCCTTCTGGGATTAATCGATTTAACGGTTCGACGGGCCGAGCAGTGTCCACGGTGCTATAATTTGATGGAGTGGCGTTCAGCGTACGTCTCTTTCGCGCGTCATCCACGTCCGATTCATTGACCGTGCGTTTTCGCACTGTCACCACGTAACCGTTGCCGGGATGCTCGCCGCCTCGAGCCGCCTTCGGACAAAGCGGAGAAGGACGTGGAGAGGAAAGAACGGAGCTGGCGAAACGACGGGGCAAGAGGGACAGTAATACCCGGCCGTGCGATCATTAATTCAAGTTTGCTCGCAGATATTCTCAGGTTCGAACACGGAAGCTATCCTCGTCTATGCCCTCCCTCCTTCCACCCTTTCTCTGTCCCGGTCATCTAGAGAGACTCGGCAGAAGAGCACGACAGAAATGACGGATAAAACGAACAAGACGGGGGCACACCGTGAACACCGCCGATGGAAGCGATTTTTAGGCGGTCGAAAGTCGCTTCGGTGTTCAGCGAAGATTTCTGAAGAGGATCCCCGCTCTTCCGGGGAAGAAACGGTTAAACCGCGCTTCGAGGTACACTGGATGGAATTGGTCGGAGTTTACAGTTTTCTCGGAAGTCAGCCCGGGACTGGACATCGAGCCTCCGCGTTGAAACGAGGAGTACGGCTCGTCGCGAGCCGTGCGCGTCAAAATGCCCACGACTCGCGTTTTCCAGGAAGCTCCGAGTATCGAACGTGGGTAGACAGGTATCGCGAGACAGGAAGCGCTTCCTTGTGGTTTTCGGTGCGCGCGAACGTTCGATAATTTTGATACTGGGAGCTCGACGAGTACGCGCAACGGTCCACGAGATGACGCGTGTCGGCAAGGAACGCGACGCGTTAAGAGTACGAACGTGACGATATCGGTAGCACCGCATTTGTCGAGATGTTTCGAGAAACTGGCGCGTTGTAAACTTCTCGATCGTTTCGAGAACAGTATCACTGACCAATCAGCGTCAACCGTGGCGATAACTATGCGGCTACGGTTTCGCGTATCGCGCGATGGAATCGAAATCCAGCCGTGGCCTATAAATAGTCACGGGCAGAAGCGTGTATGGTCGTAATAACAGATCGGGGCCACGGATTTACCGTCGATCCGTATCGTCTATCGCGAATATACGATCCGTTCTCGATCCTGTCGATAATTAAATAGCGGACGTGCCGGCTCTCTACCGTCCACGCGCCTTTTCTTATCTTTGTCTGACTCCTGTCGAACGTCCATCCGCGACCGTACAACGCTAAGAAAGACGTCGTTGGTAGATCTCTGTGTCGCGGCTTTGCGCGACAAAGTACACCGTATCTCGAATTTTTTCAAAGGGATCGAAGATCCCTACCACTGAAAGACCGAAGCCACTCGCTGAAAGAGCATTCGCATTGCAACTTTCAAGTACCGAGAAAAGTTAACTTTTGCATCTTCGCGAATACAACAGCCGAACGTGTTCCAAATATTATTTCGCTCTATGTCTATGTTTACCTCGAGATATTTACGGTGTTACTACCGGCCCGGTGTTGCGACAGATTCGGTTCTTCGTCGCGTAGCTTTACGCGATCGTAAGCTACAAGGAGACTCGCGATGGACGAAAAATCGATAGATTCGATGCAAGCCTGGCCCGGAGGTCGACATCGTCTGCCACACCTGCCGTATCGGCATCGAAATCCCCGCGCGAGGAGCACCATGGACGTCGCGCGAGCATCAGATTCTAAAATCCGCCCGAAGCCGGTGGACACGCCTGGTTGGACCGTATGATGAATGCGCGAAAACGAGCGCGCGAAAACCATGGATCTGGGCGTTGAAGATCGGTGGCAGATCCCGAAACCGATTCGCTGGACGTTACGCGCAACTTTTTACGCTCGCGCGTTGCATCCTCGCACCTTTAACGCCGCTGGGAATGCAAATTATTATTCGTCTCTAGCAGGGAGAAACCTCTCGCCTACTGGAACCGTGACTTATCATGCTTAATTACACGGTCTACCATTGAATTATTACTGTTTTACAATATTAAAGTGGCGCCAATTAACCGCGCCGGGTTTGATCTGGTTTCGTTTTCTTCAGGGGGCCACATCCCGGGATTCACTTTTAATAGAGCGTTCTCCTTTCGGGATCCTGCGTCCGTGTTATATGGATAATACACACACACGCACACACATATATATGTATATATATATATATACATAGCGGAATACGAAACGACGCATACATTTCGGAAATGATACGTTCGTTGTAGCCCCTTTTAACCCGGTATACAATACAACCGTATGAAATTGTTTAGCAATCGCTATATCTTCGTTTCGAGCCTTTGGCTACGCGCGGTGGCGTCCTCTTGTCTAAAATAATACAAACGTACGTTGTACGTTTTCGTGTCGGTATATTACGATTCACCTTATCGCATATCTCTTGGCGGGTAAAACAATACGCTTCTGTGGTACAATCCTTCTCTCGTATAATTCGTGGCCCGAGGATCGTAATAAGCAAACCTATCTCTAATCGAAGTGGTAATCGAGTCCTTGAACTCTATTCGTACGTGTAGTTGCTGGCACGGGTATTTGCACGCCACGAGATCATTCCAAAAGGGAAAACACGCGAAACGTCACTGTCCGAAAAATTGTAATCCGATTTTCGTTCTGAAGAGTCTCCTTTTCCTCGAGGTAACCGGAACAATTGTCTCGAAATTTTCCAGTCCGTGCAAAGAGTAATTGAAACGTTCGTGACGATTAAAAATACCCCAATGGTGAAACAAACAAGGGGACGATAATTATCGATTCCTACCTCTCGTCACTCTCGCTATAATTCCATCAAAACTTTTTCATTACCAGTCCGGACGTACCATTTTTCTCGTTACACCGACGTCCTGTCGGCTCGATTTTTCTTCTTTTTTTTTCGCTAGTTGCGCCGTATAGCCAGTGGCGCGTAAAAAAGGGTTGAGGGAAGCCGGAGATAGCAGTTAGGACAGTCGAAAAGGGCTCGAAGCACGAAAGATACATAGCGCGATGCCTTCAGCCGACGCCGGACCATTTCTCTTTCGCAGTCCGCGTTTCTTTCTCTCGTTAACGTTGGCGCTATCATTCTTTCGTCCACGGTGTGCATTTAAGCGCCGCCGGTCCCGTTGCGCTGATTTCACTAACGAACCCAGCGATTTATATCATCGAACGAACCCCGCGTCCGCGGTAGGCGAGCTCAAACTTACCGAGAGGTTCGTTGTTAAACGGCACCCGGCAGCCACGATGGATCCTTATCGTTTGCATTCGCAATCTCGATGCCTATAGGTGCTGTCGAAAGCTTCAGCGGAATCGGACAAACGCGTTTCGAATCAGTTTAAAATCTGTTGCGGATCGGTACACGACGAGGGACCAGACGGTCAAATTGCTTCGAAATAGAGCCTTCTTGAGCGATTATTTCCAACGAATACAGGTAGACTTTTTTTTATCACACCGTGTTTACTCGTACCTTGATACCGGTACTTGAGAAAATATCATCGTTTCCAACATTGGTCGACAGACCAAAATAAGCGCAAACAAGGATCATTTTTAAAAGCGTTACCGCTGTTTTTTATAGTTCGTAACACCGTGACTACAACTACCGATAGGTTTCGGTGTATCAACGTGTTCCTCGATCGAGGGAAAGAGGGAAACTTGTGAATTACATCTCTAGGATAGAAAAAATCGTTCTTACTTTCATATTTACAGGCATATTTAGACGCTAGTCTTTCATATTTTCTTTTGAAAATATGCTGTAAAACTCGAAGTAAATTTCTTCGTAGAAGTAGTTGTATCGGTGATTTTGACCGGTTGGCGAATCTAGTGTCGATCGAAGCACACGTAGAAGAGGTAAGGAGCAAAAGTATTCGTTTCTCTCGTACGGAATTCGGCGAAAGAATCCTCGTGGCTCGGAGACAGGAACGCAGAGGCAGATTTTTCCACGAGGGTAGATATCCCCGAAGAAATCGAAAGGATCGTTACGGTGTCCACGAACGCCCCCGATCGTGGCTCGAGAGCTCTCGTGGCAAGATAGTAAGTCACAGTTAAGGTAGGTCGGGGCGTAACCCAGGATCAAACGAGTCAATAACTCGTACCGTGCCTCCTCCACCTACAATGAGAAATCGCCGCGGTGCACAATGAATGTGGGTGCGCGGTGACGTATCGCCGAGCTCGGCGCGCGTTCGTTCGCGCGTGTAGCCACGTGTGCGCGGATATGTCTTCATGGAATCGGAACCTCGCGCGACGCGACATTCCTCGTGTCCGCGGGCAGCGTAAAACAGTCATCGAGCGGCAAAAGTCCCGCCGCGATCCGATCGAACGAACAGAACCGTCTGGAAGAACCAGCCTTTCTTTAAGTACACTGACCCTATTATTATCGCGTTCATCGACACGTCGATCTTGTTCGACCGTAATCTTATTGGATGTAATGATCGCTCCGAGTGGAGCGCGCGACTCGAAACCTGGAATTATTTGAATCGAGCCGTGTGTAAATAGCGATGTTCCTAAGTAACGAACAACGTTATCGAAATTGTGTATTGATAGTGTATCGGTCACAACCGATTCTCAATCGTTCCCGAAATGGAACCGCTGAAACTTGTAGCGCGAAATTGGGGTGCAGGAATAAGGGTCTGGAGTATAAGAGGAGAAACCTATGACGCCCGGTACTAACGCAATAATCGTCTACGATAGGCGGGTATTGTTTCGGAGGAGGATCCAGTTATTTTCTTTGCCGGCAGCTAGCGATATTATTTTTCACTGTTTGGTCGTTTCGAGGATGCTCGTACGGCTGTATAACGCGAAGCGTGGCTGCGTGAGGCACGAGACAATAATAATTCATCGCTCCGGGGTCCGCAGCACGCAGCCCATGCTCGCGATTCTAATCCTTGGGCAATTTGCACAGAGCGCCGTAAAATAAGAGGCACACGAGAACGGCCATAGAGTCTCTCGTCTCTTTTGGATCGACAAAACGATTCGTAGAAGAGGATTCGCAGTGGTGAACGGATTGTGAAAAAAGGACCCGTGCCTCTGCCGGATGTCCCTCGAAAGTGACGGTTCTTAAGGTTGTTTCGCGTCTGACCATACGCGGCCGACAATAAAACGAAACACGTATCGACCCGGTTGCGTGAAATTGCCGAATTGTGGAACAATCGTTGCGCTACGAATCAATGAAGCGATGCAAGGCTAGCCGTGAACGAACATTGTTCGCAAAGCGTGTATTTACGAATTTACGTACCGTGTTCTTTCGAAACATTCCGATGCTAACGTATCGATTGTAAATTTACAATCGATAATTTTGTAATTTGTATTTTCGTATACTGGCCCTAAGGAGTGTAACACAAGAGTCGCGAACGTTGAACATTTAACAGTCTTCTTAAATAATAACTATAACAATATAGTTATTAACTGAAACTCGTACTGGCGTAACGCGTTATAAATTTGGAACAATAATCGCGTACCGTACAAATGGTAAACAAGCAACGAACGAATGCTAACCGTATTCGAGAGAGTAAGGACCGCGAGGAGCGGGTTCCACAGCTCTCCGAGTATAGCCGTGTTTTGGCAAGTTCAAAATACTTCTGCAGAAGAATTTCACGGGACGAACCCTTTGACGGTAGAAACGAGATTCTTCGTATCCGAGTCGCGTTAATGGCCGCCGTGGACCATCGAACGAACGTTTATCCGTGTCGAGGAAAATTCCTAGAGCGGTCAAAAACCCAGAAATTGGGCCGAAACGTCCCGCGAACGCCCAGGGGGTATACGAGTAAACCTTTCTTAATAAACGGCCGAGAGCTATCACGAAAACGGTCCAGCGGGGCTCCGCGGGCGAGGATCTTCGAACGTTGCGCATCTTCCACGTATTCGTCGCGAGTACCCTTTTCGAATGGCGCTTCTTCGGCCCGTCTACGCGCTCGGGGGCCATTTCGTTCGCCGAAGAAGGAAAAAGAAAGAGGAGAGCGAGAAATGTCGACGATACTTTCGAAGAGGAATGGAAGCGGGATCGCGAAATGTCGTTGCACCGAACCGAGACGGCGATTTAATTGACGGTGCCTGTGCACACCGGAGGATAAACCAGCGTAACAACTTAATGGGGGTTTCTCCCACCCACGTCACTTGCCCCGCAGCCGAGCGTCGCGAGAAGCGTGCCCATCGATCGGCCTTTATTTTGTAAAACCGGTGAATTAATTTCAGGCTCGTTCGGACAGTTATCTTCCAAGTTATGCGGCGAACGTTTAACACCTTCGGAACGAACGACTGCGTTTACCTTCACGCTCCTTATCGCAATTCGAATCGTAATAGTCGCACTTCCAATTACTCGAATCCCATTTTTCTTGTTCCAGATCGTCTGGATTATTTATCACTCTTCTAGCTTCAGCGACGCACTCCAGTGTTCGTTGACTAATACTGAACCCGATGAGACGAGTCGGGGAATGTAAACGAATGTATGCGATCCACGTTTGTCGCAGATCGAATCGTGATCGTTACTCTCTCCAAAGTTTGGCAAGAACCTTGTTAACAACGCTCGTCCTTTTCTCGAGCCCGTCTCTCGTCTTTTCGACGAAAGAGGAACGCACAGCCGTTGAAACGTAAAATCGGAAAACCGTCGCTCGTCCACTTTGTAGCACGTTCCAGTGCACTCGTTCGATAATTTAGATTCGTCTCCGTGGAGTTCGACAAAAACGTTGCTATCGAGTAATTTTCGTGCCTAATCTCGCTTGTTAAACCGGAGACAATTGCGACGTTAATATAAAGCTGTTACTCCGCAGCGTTCAATTTGCTCGCGGAGACGCGACTCCCCGTAAGTCGGCAAGAAGTGCATTGAATCGTTGAATAATTTGCGACCGTAAAGCGTTACGGTGATGTAAAGTAATGCGATTCGTTCTTCCTTAGGGAGTTAAAATGAAGTAATATTGCTGCTACATTTGTTGCGCGACTGTGAACCGTAATCTCTCACTGCCGACTAGGAAGTACGCTAATTCGTATTATCTGCGCGCCCGTATCTCCCGAACACGGTCGGTGACGTCTCGCGCGGCGATATACCGTCTAAGAATCGTCCACTTGTACTTTCTATTCTTCTTGTGACCGATACTTAACATTTACAGGACTTTCGAAATTGAAATTAACCGCGTGTAATCGATCGATCAATCTGAGATACATCCGAAGAGTTGTGTAATTACCAGATGCGCCATAACGCGTGTAACTCGCAACTGTTCGATGTAAGCTCGTTCGCTCGGTCTACGACGAGTCGAGTCGTATCGTGAAATCGATCGATTACATCACGACTCGATGCAGAACTTTAATCGAGTTACTGCGCGTATGGTTTCCCGATGCGTATTTATTGTCTTTCGTCGCCGCTCCGGTCATCGTGGTAATTTCTTTGAAAATTTATACGCACGTTGCGCAACTAACTTATTCGCGCCGAGTCGTGCAACGAATTCAACGGTCATAATTGAATTTCATTGGTCGAAAGGCTAACATTAAACGTACACCGCTTCGACGCGAACGATTCCTACCGAACCGGTGAATCCGAATTATCGCGAAAGAAGAATCGTGTTCACGACTGAACATTTAATGGGATAATTAAAATTTGTTGAATGAAATTTTTAACTTTGACTATAAAAATCCCGATAATTAGATCAAGATGAAACCTCATTGATTTCTAAATTACTCCACAATATTTCAAAATTGTCGAAATTGGCGAAGCGTTCTTCTGATCTAAATACCTAAATACCGAAGAAACCATTAATACTAAAAATTACCAATGTAATTATCAAAAATTCCTACGGATCTCCGATACATCGATGGATAACCGTAAACAAGTTGAATCGATCGATTTTACTCGAACAAGGATCCACGAACGAAGATCTGTCCCGATCGATTTCGGAGCAAAGGAAAACACGCACGCGTTCGAAGTAGAACAGGATCTCCGAGAGACAGAGACCAGATTGAACAATTCGTTGGATAAACTTGGCGAGATGGTCTCGCGAGGAAGTTGCAAAGTTAATTGTCAGCGGAGGTACGTTCGCGGCAAACAAGGTCCAGACTAAAATCTCTAAACCGGCCACTGACCTTCCCCACGAGTTCTCGGCAGATCTGTCGCGATTCCGCGCACACGAGATACGCGCGAGTACGCACGATGAAGGTCGTGTGAATGCTTAAGCGTAATCTTCTTCGTCGTCGGAGGGAAAGAGAACGTGGCTGCGACAAAACGAAGGGAACCGAGTGCCCGGTAGTAGGGGGTTAACTAGCATCGATCTCAGGATGGAGAACTAGAAGGGGCAATTAACTCAAGCTCCAGTTGGTTTCCACCTTATTCCTCTCGACTCTCGTTGCACTCTGTCCTCGTTGCTTTTATTTCTCGACTCCCCGGGATACGGGTTGATTCACGTGTCGCGATAGTTATCTAGATTATGACGTCATCGGTCCCCTGTACCATTCCGTGGTTCTGGAACGCGAATAGAATTGCGAAGACATTTCTACGCTCTCGCGATTGCGAATTTTTTCGACTCGAAAGACAACGAGTGATACGTTTAAGATCGACGATTAATCGATGGAAGAAAAGTGTAACCGTGCAATTATTATTTCGATACGCGTAAAAGATTCATATTCGATTCCCTAGTCCTTCTCCTTCCAGAGACAAATTCTCTGTACGATACGTCATCGACAAGATCGACCAAAATCGTAGCCTGCAACGGCAATCGCTTAAACAATCAGTTCGGAGCCGAAACAAGACACTGTGGAACAACAGGTTGTAAGCCCCCTCTGACTCCCTGCTCCTCCGATAATGAACATTCTTCGTCTTCCTCCCGTCTCCTCTCCTTTATCTGGACCCGTTCACCGATTCTCGAGTTGACTTATTCCCGCTCATTGTCGCCATTCCAAGCTGCCCGTCCCGAAGGAAAGAGAGAACGAGAATGCGGCGAGCAACGAACGAAGCTGAAGAAGAACGCTTTCGCGGGAGAGCGGGTTCGACCTAGGAATTTATCACCGCTACCGACAGCCATTAATATGGCATTGTGCGCCCGCGGACACCGGCAGTGGCTCGTCCATCTTTTCGTGACGCGTTAACGACTGACCTCTGCCGCGAAGGACGGCTCCCGAAGGTACGTACATGCGTCACAGACTCGGGATCCAGATCCACCGCCGAATCACCCGACTCTTAAAACGACGTTCCGTCAACTTCCAGATACAATTTCTTGCGCCGAACACTAACAGGGTAATGCTTCTTTCTTTCTTCTTTTCCTCGAAAATAGACGATGCTTGCAATTATTTCTTCAGGGAACCGTCGATACCGATTGAAGAAACATTTTTTAACACGCTGCACTTCGTTTGAATCGGTTTGGACTCGGATACCTTTCGAGACAATTTTAACCGAAAAGAAACCCTCGTCGATGATTTTCACGATTAAATTCGCCTGTTAATTGTAGTTTACCGAGAAGTATTGGAACGATCGAGAACAGTTTACAGACATCCGGATGTATACCGGTCGAAGAAATTTGCGGTCGCTTTAAACGTGGCTGGTTTCGAGAAACGTCGTAGAATTAGCGTCGTCGATTATTTTCAACGGACGATCAACCACGAATTGAGTGACACCTCGCCGCTGTAATTACTGTAATTGTTAGCGAACTTCGTTCCTCCGATTTCTTCCAAGGCATCTATAGCGAAGAGTAGCGCACCGAACGAACGGAACCGAAATTCGTACGATTAGTTTCCTTATATGGATTATGAAACTGTTCGTCGAGTCTCGATCGACGAATATCGATGTCGGTGTATTAAACGCAGTTGAAATTTCTAACCACGATTTAAATCACGAAAGTGACTCCACCTAGACTAAAGTCACGTCGACCGCAAGACTTGCACTCCCTTAATTATCGAAACGCAATTTTACGATATCCGAGATGCGTTAACTTTTAGATTTAAATAGGTTACCTTGTTCCGAGTTCCACTCGAAGGCTTGAGAACAGACCAGCCGTGGTGTTTAAGATATTTCGATCCATCAATGCTCTTCGACCAATTCGAAAATGTAGGCTGTAGATCGAGAATTTCGACTTGGGTTATTTTAACAATTAAATAAGATGAATCTTGGCACTTCGTAACTGTACAAGTGGAACAGCAACGGCGATTATTCGAGATATAATTTCTCAGAGTGTATAATGATCGAGTATTATCGACTGTAAATTTCGCTGATGGCTCAAATGCGATTAACGTTCAGTATTTGAGGTTTACCGTGTCCCGGAGCTAAATCGAATTTATAATATCGGTACGAGATACACGTTTTATGAGTTACTTAAAATTTTGAACACTTCTCGTTTCTTTTTCTACCTTTCGCAACAACGGAAACAATTCGAAAGTTCAATTTCAGCGAATACGAAATTCGTGTACGTAAAATGAACCAAACTTCGAACAGGTAGCGGCTTCGAAGTATCGGTAATTATTTCGATCGTGCGTCGTAAACAAGTAAATAATGGTATCGAAAAATCGACGGTGGTCCGGGGAACAGGTCGCCGAACTATAATTCCCAGTACGGTTCTCTTTGCGGTACCAATCGGTAGCAGCGGCTCATTACTTTCAGCGCGGAGGTTCGTTTGGTAGTGGCGCGAGGGAAGGGCTCACCTCGGTGCGTCGATCCTCGCGCTGTCGAACGATCATTAATCATTCCGCGCGCGGTGACTGTGACGTACTGATGTTTTCACCTTGGCAATGATCCAGGAAACGAAGAGATCCAACGCGGGAATCCGCGTGGCTCGGTCCAAAGACGTTTCTATTCAGGGTGCCGCACGTGGTCCCATGGTACGTTGCCGGCAATCCGCGGGATGAGTTCATAAGTTAAGCATTTCCGCATAGATCTTGACGCGCGCGTGCATCCAGGCGCATACACGGTGCCCCATTGAAATATATTTTCACCGACGGACACGTCCGAGCCATTTCCACGTCCCGATGAATCCTCGATTCTTTCGACGCAATCGCGAGAATTATTCCAACTGTTCGATCGCGGGGTCGCCCGACGCGAATTCGTTCGCGATCGATCGAACGGTATCCGCGTCGAGTTTCCGCGAAACACCCTGTGTGCATTTGGTCGCGCATACGTAAACGTACCGTCCATTAAACGGCACTCGCGCAGGGGCAATAGACCGAGGATAATGCGAGATTTATCGGGATATCTCGCGCTAGGACCAGTAAATTAGTAATTGTCGGATTTCGCATAGACCTCACCCCCGCTTCGTGCGATACCCAGGATAACTCGTTTGTATTACCGCGCAAATTAATATTAATAGAAACGTGGACGTGCCGCGAGAACGGTGCGCGACGAAAGCGTGGAGGGAAAAAGTGCAAGAGTGCACGCTTTTCGAGACAGGTTCCCCGAATCGTGGACAGTTTTCGTGAATTTTTTCCTCCTTCCGCGTGAAAAGTGGAACAATTATTATGTTTTCTCAACGATGCGCGATATTTCGTACCGTATCAAAAGTAACGAAAGTTTTTCACTTCGGCAATGTTCTTTTCGCTGAAAGAAAACAGCTACGAATATAAGACTAAGATTACAATTGTAGAGTAGAGAGAAATGTCAAGTGCAAGAAATAATGATGAAACGTACGAAAATTAGCTGGATCGGGACTGAGAAATATGTTCGTAACACTTGCTTGTTCAAAATGGAGAAATATATTTAATCCGGACGAGGTAAATATTCGGGAGCTCTCGATGCTTTCAGAATCCTAAATTACAAATGTAGCGTTACCTGATTAAATATTTGCGCGTAACACGGAAGTCCGAAGTAACCGTGCTCGAATCGTGGCGGTTTAACGAATCATTTTACACGAGAATGGACACCTTCGTGTCGTGAAATTTACTTTTGGCTCGGTCTCCTTCTGCACCGACAATGAGGACGACACGCGGGATAATATTTTTGAATTGGCTCGTTACCGAAACCGTGAATTACGATTCGCCGGTCCTTTTTCGCGCCACGAATACAACATTTCGTTGCTCGACAACTTTATAAATAATGACGGTTTACGGATCGCGTTCAAATTAAAGATCTGTCCCTTTATACTCGAACACCGGGCCGGTGCTAAATAAGTTTATTATTCGGGAGCGACTGCTATTCGGGAATATTTAAAATCCCTTAATCGTGTTACGGATTCAAAGATCGGATCTGCGATCTTATCGTTACTCGTTGCATTAATTTTAAATCGACACTTGTCTCGACGATCACAGTTATTCGTTTACGATTCGAATGCAACTGTAACCGTACAGGTAATATTTTTTCAACAATCTCGAACGCGATATGCAAAATACTCCAGTTTGATTTTAAGCGATCAATGAAAACAATGCAGAACCATTTATTTCGCGAGATCATTTTAATCGATAAAAAAAATTACGTCGCACGTGGTACAGTGTGCTTTACGCGCGCACGAACTTTCATTGAAATCAAAGACTCGTGAGTTAGGGGAATTTCCTCGTGATATTGTGTACAAATAATTTTTTGATCCACTGTACGTGTCTACGTTTGTATACGCGTGGTCAATGTAAGCCGGTACCGGAAGGATGTTGCGTAAACGGAAATGCGTGCGTAGCTCTTTGTTTCTTCGAGCACTATTGAGGAATACACCTGACAACAACTGGTCGACACAATGGCGCCACTGAAAGTAGAGTGAATGGATAAAGGATACGAGAAATTACAAGCCTCGGAGATCCGGGCTTACGTTATTGTAGGTACATGTGTATATTGTACTCCAACCGCGGATAAACGACGCCGTTGCAATGATCGCTTATCCAATATCGAGGAAGAAAAACAAACGAGTGAGTAGAACAATCGATAAACTGCGATGTAACTTCTATTTGAAAAATTGTTCATTGTAGGTCGAATATTCCAAATGACACACGGATACGAGAAGTTTTACATGGAAAAAGTACAATTGATTATTGTACGTGTCCCGTGTTAAAAAATGATCCCCAACATCGGCAAAATCGATTACGGGCTTCGAACGTATCGAGTTTTCATTTTCTCCGACTTACTGAGAGTGGCTCGGGTAAGATTTCGTGCATTTCAATCGTTTCCCAAATGTTTAGTTCCGTTAAAGTACTTTTGCGGCCATAGGTAATGACGAAGAATAAAGTTCGTAGAATCGTAGAGGACATTTTACGTCATTATACAAAGAAATTGCCTCTTGGATATTCGTACGTGCATGAAAATTAATTAATACTCAAACTAAACGATAATTGGCAAACTCCTCGTAAGAAAATGTCGTACGCAAATCCCGTAAAATTTCCTCAACGAACTTCACGGGGATTTTCTTTATCGAGGTTCCGATCGCTCGATGCAATAAAAAGTTAATTACCAGTCCTACTCGGCACTCGATTAATTTACTTTTATCTTATATTTTTATCTTCTTTGGATCTTGTATTCAATTTCAACGCATTTTTTTTTTTTTGTAAATTTTCAAATCAAGTGACCACGATATCTTTTCCTCGATGCCAAGTTCAATATCAATTGTCTGGAAATGGACGATCGTTCGATGTTAACGCTAGAACTACCGACGGTGAACGTACCACTATTTGTATCGGACCACATAAGGAGCAAATTAATTCACGGGTACAGTTAATTGTCCATTTCGATAATTATCCATGAATATTGTAGACAAAGACACCGTTAATAATCGAGTAACTTTCAAAAGAAGTTTCGAACAAGTCGAATTGTCCCCTTCGGTGGTTCTATTGTTAAGAACGAATAAATTAAAATTCGTCCCGTATAGGCGAGCAAACTGTTCACACGAGGACACGAGAAACTTCCGTTTCACTTTCCCCGATCTCGATCCGCGTATCGTCGGCTCTGGGAACGCTCTTATCGATTCCGAGAACGCTCTTATCGTGTACGATCGCGACAGAGAGCGAAAATCTCGAAAAGGTGAGGCAAGTGAAAAACCCGCGGCGAACGTGAACCTTACGGAGAAGGCTTAATAACCGATCGAAGAAATCACCCTTCGAATGTGCTGGCCCATCGATATTCATTCGATGCAATTGTATAAACATCGGGGCACGCGGTGCCCCCCCCCCCCCTGTACGCGGCAAACATGCACGTCACGAGGCACGCAATCCGAGCTGCTGCGTTATGAACACACGAGAATCGTAACAGACCCCCTGTACGCGGTATAATACCATCCTCTGGTTCCTCGGTGCGCTTTCCCCCTCCCCCCAGTCTCGTTCTTTCAGTTCATTCCTTCTATTCGACGTTTCGTTTCCCAAGCGATCGAGCCCCGAATCGACTCCCGTGGAACAAGAACCGGTAAAGAACCCAAGGAAACGAATAAAGGACCCAAGGAGTCTTTAAGGGGCGCACGCTCGCTTCCGCAAAAATGGAAAAAATCCCCCAGCGATGTCCACTTTCGGGATTTGCGATCTTCCGTATGGCGGGTACTGTGTGTCGCAGCTCGTACACAAACTACAGGGTACCGGGCGTACGGAAGCACCGAGAAGAAAGGACATGATTACATACACGCCGCACCGTGTGCACGGGACCGAATGCACCGCCCCGAGGTTCTTCGTAAAGTTACAGAGCTCGAAAACGTGCGGGAGAACGGAAGCCCGAGAGAACGCCGCGTTCAATTTAGAAGCTGAAACAGCGGAAGCCATTTACCTTACCGATCTGGACCATCGAGCGACATCCATCCGTCCAAGTTCTGGGAACGTTTCCCTCGAATTTGAGCTTGAGAATCGTACGTTCACTTTGGCGGACACTTGGGCCCGAGGTACACGAGCGCTGCTACTTTTGCGTCAGTTGGCCAAGAAAAGGCAGCAAATGTGGACGTATGGGATATTGTAACTTTTTCGAGGTATTTATATTCGAAAGGCACGCGAAAGAGAAAATTCTGGGTGCATCCCATAAATGGGGAACGATGTGGATATAGGCACTACTGTGCACTTTACAGAGAAGTACGCAAAGACCGTGAAAAATGGTTTAATTACTTCCGCGTGTCAATGTGTTCGTTCAATGAACGTTGTGTACAAAAGATCGTACGAAGCATCAGGATACACCGCTCGTGTATACGTATGTGATCGCAACATTCGTCGAAATCGACGTCCATCGCAACGTTTGTGTACCGATTCAACGCTCGTGTACCCTCAACCGTATGCTATATCCGATGGTTGTGTAACGCAGCAACCCTTTCCGGACGAATACTTCCGTTCCAATTTCAATTTTCGCAATACTTCTCTTTTCGGCGCAGTTTCACCGGAATAGCCACACTCTGGATAGAAAATTTGCTCATTTTGCTTAGAAATCTGCGCTATAAAATGTGGAGCAAACGTGAAAGGTGCACTACTCGATACAGTTTAAATAACCACTGTACGGGAAGATGGTTTTTCTCGGCCGCGTTGCCACGTCCGATGCAAAAGCTGAAGCGAACGTGACTTTTTACCCCTTTTAAGATCTTCCCTGCTCTCTCCTCGAGAACGTCGTTTCCTCGAAGGAAAAAAAAAAAGAAATGGAAGAAAAAGCTGGTAGGATGAAATCGAAGTTTTACATCCACTCGAGAGGAGGAAGTCGTAATCGAATTTCTCGCCCGTAATAAAGTCCTTCCGAGATAGCTTCGGACTCTGTTCCGGGGCCACGATCGAGAGGTTGATCCGACGCATCTGGCATGCCACATCCTGCAGAATGTACGAGTCATCGCATGGCCTACAATCAAAACGAACGAAGACACTGCAGAGGTAGATCAAAGGAAAGGGGAGTATCGGTCGGACGAAGACGTTTCACGTGAAACTATGAGAGGACGATCGGTGGATCGTGGTAGGTGTTCGCAACATCAAAGGATACACATCCTCCCAGCTGAAGATTTAGCATTGTCTAACGGGCGCCGTGAACGGCTCCTAAACTGCCTTAAAAGTCCGTGTAACGCGTCTGGAGCCACCCACGTGGAAACGGAGTGTCGAACGACCCAATAAAAGCGCGATCCAGTGTGAAAAACTGTTCCACGTTTTCACGCGATTCCGCCTCCATGGCCTAGATATAATAGACCCACTCATCAGCTCCTTCCAAAGGATCAATTTTCCCTTTCAATCCTTTGAGCAGTAACGTTCTCACGAAACGTTGAAATTCGATGGAACTCGTGCTGAGAATTTTGTGCCCGACTTTTCTGGAAACTATCGGTGTCGATAGTTTTTCGAACATCCATGTGACTGTACGGGAATCGATTCAACCGCATAGGATGCGTCCACTCTCGGGTAATCTTAATCGAGAAAAATTATAGCTCGAAACCACTAATGCGTACACTCCCGTTGAAAAGTCACAGGACCTCTACCGAAATGTCGCAAAGACCTAAAAAGGTAACGGATGTCGTTGAAGCGTTCACAACGGAACAGAATCTTCTTTTGTGTTTTACGCTATCAGCGTAGAATAAAAAATATGTAATCTCAGCGCTAATAATAATAAAAATGGTGAGGCGAACATTCTTAAAAAGAAAATACACAAAATGTACCACGATGTGTGAAATCACCGAACCGAAATTGAAATAAACGATCCAGCGAGGAGTTCACTCTCTTTTGTAACTCGTACCCGCTCAACGGGGTGCGTTCTTATGGGAAATACGAAGGAAATCTATACCGACCACCCATCGTGGCCGTAGCGGGAAGGCGAATTAAGTCACAATGCACCTATGAGATCTGGAAATTTTGAAATAATGGCCGCGCCAGAACACTGGCCCGTTCTTCTGTCTCGGCAGGTATCAACGTAAAGCCGTAAAGAAGTTCCTTTCGTTAAAAAAATTCTTCTTCCCCCACATTTTGACCCGTGCTACGCTCCCAGCAACCTGCCCCGCACGTGCAGGACATTTTCGTCTAATTCGTGTCTTCCAGACGATCGACGTAATCTCCGTTTCCTGCTCGTGAAATAACTCGACCCGAAGCCACCACTTATTCGAAATATCGAATCGTAAACGTGAAAAATTCTATGCTTGGTAAAAGACGCAAGTGACGGGCGCATTGGTGAATCTTTGCTCGTGAAAAGGATCCGAATCTTACGGATTTCTTCGTTTGGGAATATTTCGAACGATCGATTCGTCGGTGATCGGTTGTTCATTTCTATACAAATATAAAATTTATGCAGTTGTAAATAGACGGGACGCGTAGAACACGATTGTGTAGTCGAACACCTATTTTGAGAGTGTTGCGCCTGCTCGTTGCATACGTGTTCATAATGTACGATCATCGAGGTCAGGGCTATTATAAGATGTTATTACTATAACTGTAGAACGTTACCATTGTACGATAACAAGAACCGAGTTGTACCATACTATACTGCTATTTTTACTTATCTTAACGCGGTGCGATAGTAACACACGCGACTCGAGGTGTCAAAGCTATGTTTGGATGGAATTTGTATTTTCGTCTCTGCGTTTCGAATCTTTTGCGTTTCTACGGTAAACGAAACGTCAGTAGCGGTTGATTGCAGCAACCGCAGACCGGCGATTGTAATTTTTCCGTTAGGTATCGTGGATAATCCTAGAATGGTCAGCATTGGGTCTTGTCGCTTATCCTGTCTTTCCTAGAGCGATCATTCTTCGTTGAAATTCGTAACGTGAAGCTTCGATTACGCGTCGGTACTGATAAAATTGCAAAACTAATAATCGAAGAAAGAAATCACGGAAGCAGGAAGGCAAACGATAGTTCTTTGCTTTAAGCACCAGTCGTTTACACGAGGGACTATCCATAACGTGGCTGCCTCCGCGGGTGCCATAAGCGAGTATATCGACGAGTATGCATCGATCGCCCATAAGGAACTGACAGTTAAGCGAACTTTTAATTTACAACTTATTAAATTTTCTCTCCTTGTTTCCCCGCATCCACGGCTAAGTCGCTAACTATCCGGTCGTTCGCTCGCAAAGCCTACCTGTCCTTGATCTCCACAGCGTGATTTATGGAGACGCATTGACAACGACACGACGTACGTGTATCCAGCGAAAGATCTGTCAATAAACTTGGCAACGGTACTTTTCCTACGGACACGCCGTGGTCCGATGTATCGTTTGAACGCGTCGAAGAAGCAAGGAAATGACCTTGAGAGTAGGTTCGCAAATGGAAAATGCAAGAATCGTGAAATTCTCGTTGCACGAATCTGAACCGTGTGTCGCAGACTACATCGCAGACCTTGTCGATGAATTTCAAGTGGAAACAATTCTCAAGCACCGCGCGATATCGTTCGATTCTGACGGCAACATTTTTATCCTCGTCCTCTGAAAGAAAATCTACCGCTTGGCCTGGTATCACTTTTCCATGCGCGAAATACCGTAAAAATTCCCAAGGTGGAATTCTATGGAAACTGTTCACGAAAAGATGCACAAGAATCGGTGTAGATATTCTCTGTAACGAAAAATAGCGTTTACCAATGATTATTGTCCGTACACGAAACAATAGTTGGAGAAGTTCTTACCTGGATACGTTTCGTTCCGATCTTGCCCATACCCGAATTACCTTATTTGTATTTTTTATTCTTCCGTTTCTTCTTTGGAAAAAATTTTTTCCAGTCGATTCGACGCTCTCGGCGGTAGTCCAATCTAGGTGGTCCCGGGCCAGGATCAATTTCGAGAAAAGCACAATACACGGTAGCTCGTTCGAGTCGACCGAAAACCGCAATCGCATTAATTTCGACCTGGGAGGCGTCCCTTCGTTTCGACGAATGGAACTAGGAAGTTCCACGTGTCGAATCGCCGACAATCGGGTCGATATAGTTGCCATCGGTATATCCGAGACATTGCGCGGCTACCGAATGACAACGCCTGCTCACCTTTTCACGTGGAAAAGTCGGGGATGTGCAAACGAGACGCCTGAAAGCTTTCCAACGAGTCATCCCAATCACGATCGCGGAACATCCAGTCAATCTGACTTCGTGACTGTGCGCGAATCGAAAACGAAACGACACCGGGCGAAATCGTTCCAACGTTTTGAAATCGAAGCGGAAGTTGGCCTCTGGGACGTTGTCGGTACGTTGCGTGAAAATGAAATCGCGACACGTGCCACGGATATCGATAGAAACGGAATCCAAATCGATGATCGGTCGATATCGATCGATCTACCAACAACAAGTCACTCGATTTCGATCTTTACGCGACAGAAGTTTCCTACCGTTTGTACGGATCGAGTAACGAGATAATACAAAGCTGTTGAGCGAGTTTCCTGAAGACGCGACGACTCTAAAGATGACAATTCCAAAGTCGACGACCGTAATGTTGACAAGTTTATAGACGACAACTCCAAAGACGATATCTCTAGAGTCGACAACTCTGAAATCAACGACCCTCGAAAGAAGTCGTAAAAAGATGGAAGGATAGAAACGAGCAGAGATCCAATTAAAATGTATGCTTCCCTCGTTCACGACATCTAATTACAGCACGGTCATTTCTCGAGACGATCGAAGGTGAAATTAACCGAAAACAATCCCATAAAGACCCAATGTTTATCGATTGACAAATAACAATTAGGCACCTGTTACGCGCGTCGCCCTTCCCTCTTTTTTGCTACCATTTTCCCCGATTGAGAGACTCTCGATGAAAGTCCCCTTACGTCGACTCGAGCAACTCCTCCCACGCTTCCTCTTTCTTCCTTCTTTCGCCTCGAGTTTCCTTCGGGAAGATTCCCAAACTTGTTCCCACATCGCTTTCACTCGAGTGGCTTTTTTCTTACCAATCATCGCGACGATAGAGTCGTTACAGTTTCCACACCTCACAAAGGAAGGAGAGGAAACGCGTTCGATACTCCCTAAACGGGATTCTCCTAATCGATCGGCACCGAGGTGAGAGATCACGAGGACTTTCACACAAAAGAGCATCCTTCGATGGAAAAAAAAAACATATCCGGACAAAATGCCCGTGACTTATCGTACTCGTGGTACGATACTCGAAAATGTGGAGCGCCTGAAAACTTTCGAGTTAAACTCTGGCGATCGATTCAATAACTGGAAACGAAACTATCGCAGAAAAAGCAAAAAAAACATTTCCATAAAAGTGGTTCGCTTTAAAATTCTCTCGTTTCGTCGAATTTTTCCTGAATTTTATCAACAATAAGCCGTAAAAAGGTTAAGAAAATGGAGTGAATCCAACCCGCGTTCTCCAAAATGGAAGAGACTCGAACCGACGCCGGAAACGATCGAGTTACGCGATTCGGCGTGTACGTGACGAACGAATAATTTAATCACGCTGCAACGTGAACCGCGTTACGTTCGACGCGCAATTTCGTTGAAATTATTTTCATCGGGCTGGAACGAAAGACGTACGGAGCGTAGACTAAATCCCGCGGTAGCGAAACAAGGGATACAACGATAGCATAAAAATAATGTACAGAGGGGCCGCCATGTCGGTGCTCGGACCTTGTAAAAATTGCCACGAGATATACGACGCCGTTACCGGGATTGGAGCTAATTACCACCCAGAAGCGACGTCCATATCCTCGGTAATAGTGAATCAGTGTTGGCTGACCTCCTATTGGCGACCATAGAACCCGACCTCGGCGTCGACCTCGCCGATTTATTTGCTCGTAACGAGGTAAAAAGACCGCTGGATAAAGGGAGATAACGCGGGGGAAACTGTTACGCGAGACCAGGTAATATTCATCGTCGTTCATATATCTTTCATCATCGGTGTCGTCGTCTTCGTCGTCAGCGTCATCGTCGATGGTAATCATGGTCCACCGAGTTTCGACGCTACCGTCCCTGGTACGTATGGAAGGGACAAGGAAACGGCAATTTACCGCCGGGGTTAGCTTCCCGATTTGTCAAACACTGACACCGTCGCTTTTTCTTGCCTCGAATAATTACCCCGTATTAGAGTAACTGTATTGTGCGCGTAGCGCATATTAACGACGCAATATTGATTCGCATCTGGTGCCTCGGCGCGAAATTAGGTATTTCATACGTATCAACGCCTGCCACTTCGTTTACGTTCCGATGATCCTTTGTTCGGTGCCGTAACGGTAAGAAGTCTAGCCCCCGGGAACATTACGACGATAGACGTCCGGTAAATGAAACGTAGGAAGGATAACACGGACCCGATTGCTAAATTGGCAGTTTCGTATTCATCGAGCCGCTGGGATGCACGTTGCATCGATACACGTATCGGTACCATTTTACAACTTTCGATCCTTCATCGAATCGTATTGAAGACATAGATACCGAGAGGAAGCGATACCTCTTCGGCGCTTACTCGAAAATACCATTTTACAACTTTCGATCCTTCATCGAATCGTATTAAAGACATAGATACCGAGAGGAAGCGATACCTCTTCGGCGCTTACTCGAAAATACCATTTTACAACTTTCGATCCTTCATCGAATCGTATTAAAGACATAGATACCGAGAGGAAGCGACACCTCTTCGACGCGTGCTCGACAAATTTCGAAAATTTAACCGTTGTCCGTAACATTATCAGCGTCATCGACAGATTCGAAGATTTAAATAGGCCCCCTTATATACGTTGCCAAAGGTTCGAGCAGTGGCTGACAAAAAACCATTCCCAATTTCGTCAAATGTATTACACGTAATATTGACAGTTATGTCTTAATGCTTTCGAGAACCGTCTAAAAAGTCGACGGGTGATAAATCTTCGTTTTAAGTGCCGTGTCTTGTTCGTTAAAGGCTTAGACTGTAAACATTCGAGTAGCAGTCGCGATACACGGTACACCAGAAACTCAAAGATCCTAGCCACGAGGCTTCGGCCATGGAAAACGGCCACAGAGAAGCACCGTTAAAACGCCCAAATAAGCTACCGTCTACGTGCTCGACCATAATCGATCCCGCCAACCAACCGACGTTAATTTATGCTCCGCGCAGAAAATCCAAGCTTCCCGCGACGCTTCCCTAAATTGTGAAACGCGTAATCTCTAACGGACAATTAACAATCCGGAGATAACGCAGTGACAGCGTACAGTTAAAATTCGACACCGTGTCCATCGATCAAACGGGCCCGGTGAATTTTTCCAGCGAGACGATCGGTATCCTTGCGAGGATTATTGCGTGTATTCTCGCCTGGATAAATCAGTCACACCGAACGTGCGCCGAATCAACGCCGCGCAAGTATCGCTTGGACTAATGATAAATGCAGATGTCCGATGATGTCAAGAATACCGATGTCCTAACAGTATTCACGGATATTTAAGAAACGATGGCGGATAGAGATCGCGACAGGTGGCGGTTTTGTACCCGCGCTTGTACAACGGGATGATATATTGTTCGAGTGTTGATTATAATCACCGGGTTACCGCGTGTCAATTGTGAATCAGTCTTCGCTGTACTGTCCGCGTTTTGTTGGCGAAATATTAACAGGTACAAAGAGTCGATGGGTCATTTCGTGATCGAGTAAATCGCTGCTTCAGACCGAAGGGCGTACTTTTGAACACTGGAATTAGAAAGGTAAATACTAACGCTTGCACACGGTATCGATGCCACTATCCAATTAACACCAGCCATCAAAATGACTGGTTGCAACTGCCTCAATACTGAACACCGTAACATCCCGACAGATAAACCACAAACTCTGTCTGTAATCGTGTAAATTAATATTACATTGTATTGCATCGTACAATATTTTTACTAGTATTGTGTAATAATTCGCTTTAAAAAGACGAAAGATATTCGTCTATTTAAGTAAACGATAGCGAAAAATGAGTCGTTCGAGTTTCCTTCGTAAATTCGAACGTTTTCCTACTTTATCATTATTTCAAAACATTTTCATTTTTACGCGCAATTATCGATCGATTTGTCGTTTTTCGACGCAGGTTCCGTTAAAAGAAAAGCCATTTCTCTGCTTCTTGGAAAATTTCCAAGGAACGAGTCGTTTCGTACGAGTCTCGGTTACCCTAAACTTTCGCTGTAACCAGCGTACACCGATGTCTCCTGTAACATTTCAAGGAACTTCATCGAATGCATGCATTGCGATCAACTGTAAAGCCCGACACCACGGTAACAGGTTTAATGAGAAAAATAATATCCGTAAGGCTCGATGACAGACAGACAACCGTTACACGAAAAACGTTGCAATCAGAAACCACCGCGTCAGAACGAAGCATTAAGCATACTAATGTAATTCTATCAAAGTTGCACTTTATCCCTAGCGGCTCCAAGTTAAATCGTCGGGGATGAGCGATGCAATCTGCCATAACAGAACTCGTCAGCGAAACGCCAGCAAGATCAGTGAGAAACACCGAGAAACAAGGCCTCCGACCAATTACGGCGGGTAACTATCATATCAGCATGAATGATCTTCGTCTCGTACGCTGTGCAAGATAACGAAGGATATCTTTTGATCCCATATACGTTATGACGTGTGGATGCAGTGTGTGTTATTAGATAGTATCTTTAACTGTTTCGGTACCGGTATGCTGGGTAATCCTTGCAAAGTGACCCGTGCGATCATTTCCAGAGGACAAAGTTTAAGGATGCGTTTAAGGATACGAGCCCTTGAGGTCGAGCGATGGAAAATTATAATTTTCATAATCATTTCTGTTTCTTTCTTTTTTCGCCGCGCTTGATGAACAACACGGACGAGGAACTTTTTTTAAACGACGATTTATAATTGGTAAATACGAACGAATTTCCACCAACAGTTTGTACATGCTCCGAGATGCGATAGTAACAGTGATAGTGTACGGAAGCTCCTGAAAATGAGAGTGAGTTGGATAAACGAACATTAGGAAATGTCGACAAAAGAAACGACAAAAGAAAGCGCGACTGTAATTCTTAACGAGCTGTAGCTACGTTCCAAGATGCGTGGCAACAGGAATCAACGCGAGTGTCCCAATTAACGATCTTTGAATAAAGTTTGAATAAAATTACCCAACCACCGGCGAGTCTAGCGGCCGACCGAAGTGGTTAAAATGCAAATAAATCAAGGATGACGTAAATGAATTTGCATCCGTGTTATGTCTCGCGAAGAAGAACATAATTGGATACCGTACGACTCTATTACACAACTATGAAATTTACCAGGATTTCACTCGATCCGTCTTCCTTCTAGTCGGCGATATTTTGTGAAAATAATCGTTCGAAGGAAAGAAAAAAAAAAAAATGATTCGTCGTATATTTATTTCTCGTATAACGTAACAAAGTTGCTATGTTTACCGAGTAAAAATTATCGATGATTTCTTTAGATTTCACACAATTGGAACAAAATCGTATTTTCCCATTTAACGCGAGACAAGCGTGAAACTCGAACAGGATTTCTTCCCGAACCAGTACAACTTGTTGTTTAATTGCACAATTAATCTATGCTGTCGTACGAAACGATCAGTCGTGATCTTTCACGGTTCGAGACTGGCCTCGGAAAGGTATTCATGCATATAAATCCTCGGATTTAAAATGAATTTATAGATACGTATAATAAGCGCGTGTGCATTTTCGCGCGTGCATCGTTGCTCGTACCACTGTTTATTTCCGTAACAGATTTACCCCGAGTTTTCTTTACATTCCCTAAACTTTTGCGGAACTCCGTTCGGGAGAACGATCGTCAAAGGGAGTTGTTCTTCGAGTTATCGTACACGCAGCTACGGTATACACATGTATATTGTCTTACAAGAATAATTTGCATAACGGTTAAGTACATCCAGGGGCTGTTTTTCAATCTAGTCTCAATCGTCACGAATACGATCGTTGAAGTCAATATTCAAATGTTGCAATAAATTTCGAATTACGATGGCGCGAACGACTATCAAAATAACCTACGAACGCATTAACCGTTCAAGGTCACAAGTAGTAAGAAATAAGAGGCAGTAACGAGGAGGTGTTAAAAGAAACACAGCTACGAGTCTTTAAGAATTTAAAACGTCAAAGTAAAGTGTGGCTGCAAATGGTACGCGAGTATACGGTTGCCACTGTCTACGGCGACAACGACGAAGAATGCAGCTGTGATTGCAGCTCCTGCCCGATTCTGACATCCATAAGCCTTTTCGTTATCTTCGGAGTAAAATTTCTCTTCTCTCTATTATCTGCATTTTAACGTTACTCCCTCGTTCGTAAACTTCGTTGGAAACTAAAAGAAACGAAACACGATTTCTAAAGCGCAAAAGACTCGTGCTCGTTGATTTGTAACGACACGCGAGTACGACTTGCACCGTAATAAGGAACATGCCATTTTAGGGTGTAGAAATGTTTGTAAAGTTTCCGTGTCGTTTGTTTGAAAAAAAAAAAGTCCCACCACATTCGTCAAGCCGTAAATTTATTACCGTGGGCTGAGTTCGAGAATGCGCCAAATTAGATTCGTGAAGAAGCGGAGGACATTAAAATTCGAGTTTACGACGTTAACGCATAAATGCATTCAATTATATGGAAGTACTCACTCCGCATTAATATGGGTGTAATATTTTATACGACCATAATTACTCGTAACTGTCTTCGAGGATATTTCCCTAGACGTATAACCGAAGTAAGTAATCAAAAAAAGCCGAGTAACGTGCGTGCATCACTATGGTAGCACTAATGACGTTGTTCCGTATTTACAGTTATGCGAATTGATGATCAAAAACGGAAATATAAAAGACAACAGTTGAAAGTAATGCGATGCTCGCAAAAATTTTACTAATTACGAAATTAATTTCTTGTCTGCTCGCTAATTAAACTTGTCTGACTTATAGCGTTTAAATTAATTAGTACGTAACGATTAATCGTTTACCTTCGTAAGGAGCGTACTCGTTCAATGTGTACCACGACAAAATATTGGAGATATGTGCAAGTATTCGATACTGAAATGTTAAATAGTTATCAAGAACGTATACATAGTTAACGAATCGTGCTCTAATTATATATTTCTGTGGAACAAGAATAATATTGGAAGCAAGTGCATTAAATACGCTCGAATTAGAAAAAATGACTTATAGCGTTTAAATTAATTAGTACGTAACGATTAATCGTTTACCTTCGTAAGGAGCGTACTCGTTCAATGTGTACCACGACAAAATATTGGAGAAATGTGTAAGTATTCGATACTGAAATGTCAAATAGTTATCAAGAACGTATACACAGTTAAAGATTCGTGCTCTAATTATATATTTCTGCACGTAAACACGTGTATCGTGTTGCACGTAACGTGACTAGTGCTCTCTTCCAAATTCCGTAACATCCGACACTTTACCGGTAGTTGGGCGATTCTCTGATCGAATAGTGTGCGAAACGAGTGTGTTACGAGTGTAAAAATACCTGGCAGCAATTGTCTCGACAATTTGAATCACCGTAACCCAGTACCAGGATCGTATTGGACAAATGTTTATGTACCGAGAGTCAGTTTGGTCGATTACATTGATTGTCGGTGCAAGTACTGGGTATCGCTAATAAGGGCAGAAATCGCGAAAAGAGGAGGAACGGTAGCGTTAACGGAGGTTGGATATCGTCGAGATTGCTCGACTGTCGCTAGATGATCGTTACTCGATGTGGTTGCCTTCGGGTATCCTCGCGAACGGGCAGCCCAAAGAGAGGACAGAAGAAGGAAGAGCCGAAGAGGTGGTAGCCCCTCGCTCGGTTTTTCAAGCGAGCAGGGAGGGCAAGAGAATCTGATTGCGCGGGATTCCCGCTTTGAAGTGGCACCGCCGATGTTCTCGGCCATCTCGACTCGTTACCACTACGGAATCGGCACTCTTTCCGCGATATCTTTCCTTTGGATTCGTTCACCGGGTCAACTGGCGACTCTATCCTCCGAATTTTTCTGCCTACACCTAGAGGAAACAAAGTGACTTTTCAAATTTACCAAAGAAATTTTCTTCACAAAACAGCTTTCGTCGAATTCGATTTAGCATCCGTGCGATCCAAAAGTCTGCGAACGTATTGAACGATTCGAAACGAAAGCGTGTACGCTGTACGATATTTCTTCCGATACAAACTAACCTCGGTAACATTGAAAATCATAAATGTCTTTCGCAACCGGTGCACTCTTCGTACGCCCGTTCACCACACCTTGCGTATTACACGCGCCATAATTTACGAGACGATCTACCAAAAGGTCACCTTTGTGATTATTTTCGTTGCGAGTACGATCGATTTGGCCTTTTTGTTTAAATCATTTTTGTTTTTTTAACCACTATTTGCTTCAGATTCGAAGTTGCGATTCGTGACCTTGTACGGCCCAAAATGGTTTACCCCAACTTAGACATTACCGATGAACATAGTAGGTCAAACTTTTCGCACGATGCCTTGGTAGCAAATTGAAAACATTAACGCGCTTCTTATACGTATGCTAAAGTAGGTTGTTCTTTCGGAGTACCTGTGTCTTAAGACGTACTGATAATTACGAAATTGAATTGTCAATTCCAGTGAACAAGTATTTTCAAAATTTCATGGTATTTTCACAGTAAAGTGCGATACTGTGTTCTCAACGGAGTCCAGTATTGTACAAAGTATTCCAATTAAGTCGTTCCTGAAAAGTTTGCGTTAAGAATCTTCGTCTAATTATTTCCCATTATCTCGATAGAATCTACGTTACAGAAACGCACGTCTGATCGCTCTGGAAAACGTGAGCAATTTGCACGTTAAAGCGCGTACACTTTAGATAATAACGCTTATTATGAAACGCATCCGCCCATACCTTTTACACCGGGACCTTTTCGAGAGTAATCTACAACGGTTTTAAAGGATCGCACGAGATCGACGGGGTGCAACATTAAAGCGACCCTGCGGTACAAAGAGCCGAAATCTTAATTACCCAGCGGACAGCCACTTTTCAATTTCTCACCTTGCCGCGGGGGACGACAAAAAGTCGGTGGCTATGTACCTTGGAATATGGCGCGATGTCGACCTGACACGGTTTATAACTCGTGCTGCTTCTTATGTTCTCCTTGGCGAAGGAGTGTCTATTTTAGGTCCGGTTGTTTCCGTGACTTTCTTCCAAAACTGTGTACATTTAGAATACACCTACTTGGGTTACACATTTCAAGTTATACCTATTGAATTAACTTCACGTTGTACGTACGATTATGCAATACACTTGTAGCGTAACGTTACACTTGTACATTTTACGTTATTGCGTAAAAAAAAAAAGAAATGTACAAAACGGACGGACGAATACGAAAAAAGTTCATCCAAGGACTAACCGTACGAGTTCTTCTTCCCGAGTGACAATTGTTTTCGTTTCGATGGGCGTAACGTAACGAAATCGTTAGAAATAGTCATCGAGACGAAGTGTTCGCCGCGAATGTATCCGAATGAAATCAATTATCCCGGCTCGGTTCGCAACCGAGGATCATTGAAACATAAAAACGTCCGTGGTTCGGAAACAAGGTCAGACGGTACAAAGATTTATACGAACCGTTTCTGTTATTTTTGCGGGCTGGTTTCACCAGAGAAGTTACATTCGCATTCTATCGTACATTTGGTATACTAATCCAATTTAATTCCTTAAATGTAACACACTTGTAACCGCGAACGATGGTACGTGTACACCGGTAGGGTGTATGAGTGTACACCGTCGTATCTTGGAATCCGCGAGTGGCGCTGACTGGCCGCGGCAAGAAGATAATGCGCCCCCCCGAACATTTCGGATTCCAGCCGCACCAAAGAATAAGATTCTCTTTGCAACTCCCTGTCCCTCTCCTTTCTCCTTTCCCCTGTCCCTCTCTGTCGCACGCGCACCGTTCGCCTCTGTCCCTCCGTGTGTACCGTTTCTCTCTATCCGCAGCCTTTGGGTTCCTTGACTTGGCGGATAATTATGTTCCCGGCCCTTATTCCTCGACTTCGAACCTCTCCATAAACGTATCGAACTCTTCTCCCGATTCAGGTCTCCGGGCCCCTCTTCCTCCTTCGATTCTCTTCTACTCCCTCGTCGTCAGTTTTCTCCGATCTTCAGCCCCCTCTTTTCTCCCCTTCTTACCGTCCGCCGCCTCGTTTCACCTCCCCCCGCCGTCTCTCCTTTTATTCTCAACCCTTTTTCGCTCCTTCCCTTTGCTCTTTTCGTCTTCATCGGTTTCTTTGCCTCGCGAACAACGCTCGCGGTCTCTCGATCCACCTCTCGGTCCTCGCGTCTCACGCCTCCTCCGTTTTGCTCCCTTTCGTCCTCTCGCCGAGCCAGTGCGTGTCGTTGTCGCTCATCCGTGGACGTGACACTTCGTCTTCCGTCCGATTCCGGATCCACAGGCACGAGACTCGTCGATCCGCCGATCCACCGATACCGTCCGATACTTTTTTCCCTCCTTTCTCGCTGCGTTTACCCGGGCGCACAGTTGGACAGATTACCCCCAAAAACGTGCCCGAAATTTCTAATTACGAAACTCTCCGAGCAAACCCGATTACTCGACTCACCGGTCGCGAGACTGGACACTTGGATCATCGACGATGAAATTAGACACAGTGGATCGAAGAAGTATTTCCACGCTCCATTACGAGGAAATTCACCCAACGAGTCTGATTTTAACGAAAGTTTGCCCGCGCATAAAGAATACTGAGCCGCGTGTGGCATGATTCTTTTCACGAGAAAAAATGTTGTCGAGAGGATAAAGTCAAGACCCGTATCTACCGAATTCTTATTCCGTATTTAATAAATTCTCAATGTATACTTTATCGTTGTCTCGGATTAATTACGTTTCGAATTAAAACTTTGCGTTCTTTATCGAGTCGAAAAAATCCTGTTCGAGAGTAATCGTTTCAAGAGGAATAGTTTTCGATATGTAATTTGAATTTATATTTCGCGCGAAATTACTGTCATAACGGGCAATTTCGCATTTACTTTAGTTCGGTCTTGCAGAATTCATCCAATATAGAGATAATCTTTCCAAGTTCGATGCAATCTCGTAACGCATCTTCGCAGCGATGCATGAATTCGGTAAAATTAAAATACTGATGTATCCCAAGCCATAACAATTTAGAAAGTACAGAGTAACGTTAGTATAACTCTTACGTAGATGCCACGATACCGGTTAAATAATACTGTTTAGATGTATAATGATAGTTTACAATGTCCCGCAATGTAATACGTACATATACTTTGAAAGACGATAGCGTAATACGATGCGACGAAATTCTCAAGTCGTTGAACGAGTTTATTTTCTTTGCAACATTTCTTGCAATGTGCACAAATTTTCATGAAATTCCTTTCCTATTCTTGAATTTACCACGATTCGATGTACCCTGATAAAACCGGTCGATCGAATTTATTTTCTTTGCAACATTTCTTGCAACGTGCACAAATTTTCATGAAATTCCTTTCCTATTCTTGAATTTACCACGATTCGATGTACCCTGATAAAACCGATCGATCGAATTTATTTCCTTTGTAACATTTCTTGCAATGTGCACAAATTTTCATGAAATTCCTTTCCTATTCTTGAATTTACCACGATTCGATGTATCCCGATAAAACCGATCGATCGATAAATTATCGAATATCAAAAAGGAAAGAATCGTTAGCCTTACCGTCGTATGCTCCATTTACGAAGATCGATCAACGTTTCTTGATTTCATTTTTGATCGCATTGAAACCTATTTTGATCTCTCGGGTTTCGTGTCCGGTTGCAGTAACGATTAATCCACCGGGAGATTACGCGTTCAGCGTCCATAATTCAGTTATTTAGGCGTTCCTGAAAGACACGCCGCAAAACAGCGAGACGCGCTGAGATCGTTTCGTTAAATGCTGCAAAACGAGGCTGCCATTCCGATTTTAACACTAAAACCGCCAAAGGGATCGATTTTAACTGTTTCGAACTTCTTTTCAAAATTATTTAATTATTGAGTGTCGATGTTCGTGGACAATTATGGAAATAGACAAGCAGAAAGAAATTTGTCCTTTCTAACTTTGGAAACATTTGTGCGATCCGAGACAAATAGGTAATACGTTGATCGTCGGTAGTCCTAGCGTTAACTGTACTTCCGCGCGAATACGATCGCTACGATTTCATAATGATCGAAACGAGTCGCGATAAACGTTCTGTTTCGAAATCGACTCCTGAGAATTCTGCCGATGCAGGGACGGGGCACGGATTTCCAGGTCTTCCAACACGAACGAGGGGAGCCGACGGGGCAATTACATCGGAGAACAATTACAGGTTGGCACGTCCTCCCGGTGCCATCGCGGCTTTTTCTATCCTCGAGATTCCGAGTTGAAGAACGTCGAGGAACCTTTTCGAGACCAACGAGAGGGGGTTCGAAGACATTTTTATTACGGTTCAATATTTCAGACCATTAACCAACGCTCGAATTATTTCTAGCATCGACATTTTTACGTTGAAAATCACACACAACCGAATGTATTATTAAACTACAGTTAAGTATTTGCAAGTAAATGTGCCATGATAATCGCTCTTTCTTACGCAACAGGTGAACTCGACTAATAATTATTCTTACACGTATGTACCTACACATCGATCGAAGAAATATTAAAGCTGAAATTCGATTATTCGACGAAGAAAGTAAACTATACCGTCTAACAGCACCGGCTATTTATTTTTTTCGTTCCAACTTGAAATTCTTTTACACGAGTCATTTCGTCCGAAGAAAGATACTATTATTCGTATCCTCTGACGTCTGAACTCTCCAAGCAAAT
This sequence comes from Ptiloglossa arizonensis, assembly GCF_051014685.1. Taxonomy (NCBI): domain Eukaryota; kingdom Metazoa; phylum Arthropoda; class Insecta; order Hymenoptera; family Colletidae; genus Ptiloglossa; species Ptiloglossa arizonensis. The sequence goes on from NC_135049.1 coordinate 2,521,380, forward strand.
CTATATTCTTAATTTCGTATCGGATATTGCATTCGTATCGTTTCTCGAGCGTGTACACGCGAGACACCGTATCTCATCGTACATCGAAAATTAATTTATACGCACGATTATAACGTATCCATGCTTTGATCAACTGCCTTTAATTACTCCCCACGATTGTCCGTGCAGGATCGTTAACCACCAGTAATCCTTTCCGCGATCGATCGATCGACGTAGATCGATACGCAGAACCACCATCAAGTTCGCGCAAAGTTCGTATTTCTCGAATCAATATCCATCGTTTGATCTTTGCGATAATGGCCGCAATTTCACCGAGCTTACCTTCTAGGTAACTATAAAATATCAGTACCCGCAGTAAAATTTTTTTAACTATACAAAGTCTTAAAACCAATTTTATGTTAAACTGAAATCTTAACGTTGATTTTACGACAGGTCGTTTCTCACGAACGAAGTAATATGTAAATCAACGTTTTCTTTCGTATTTCAATGAAAAGTTTCGTACCTAAAACACCAAGAAAATAATTTTCCGGTAGCAGAAAGTCCATAAAGTATCAATATCGTTGGACGGTACGAACCGTTGCACTTAACATTTTTTTTAAATCGCGCGTGTATCTTTCAATGGCATGAAATACTAACAAACAAAACGATTGACCTCCTGCTGTAGGGTATTGAACCGAAATCTTACAATTGGACTGCGGATTTTCACCATATGCGCATACCGATACGAAAAATACATGCAGAATAATGTGTAGATAAATAACAATACTAATATTTTCTTTTACACAATTGCATACATTCTGCGTACGTTTTGCATTTCTTTCGCGTATTCGTGTACGTCGCGAATGCGTATAATCTACAGTCTTGTCTATGCGAAAATCGATTCAGGAAATTATTTATCGTCACGTGTTTAACGATCAAAATTCAATTCAAGAAGTAACGGATTCGAATTGTAGGGAGTGTATTCTGCGAGATGAACGTCGCATGTTTTTCACCGGACAATTCTCAGTGTCTTGCGACTATCTAAAAATCGAATCGTTCGATAACAACGATTCGACGATACTGTTCCAGCGATCGGTGTCGCGCGACTGTCGTAAGATTGCATTCGAGCGAGGGCATCTCGTTGATTAAATACTCTCAGGTACCAGTACCGCTACCTCTATCCCTATAGTTTAAATTTATAAACCGTACACGTCGCGGGTTTAATTGCTGAAAAATGCAATCTCGATAACGATTACCAAAATTACTCGTACGCGTACGTAGCTTACTCTACACCGTCTACCCGAGACTGTACCGAGAATTCGCATAGTCGCTCGGAGATATCGATGATTTACCGATTTATCGGTGTGTCCACGCGGATCGAGCGATAGAATTAGGGGTTAAGTTAAGCTAGGTCGCGACTCGGGGTCGTGGGGTTACGTGTCTGGTCGATGTGCCGCGATGATTGGCGGAATGTGCCGTTTTACGAGGCTTCGAGGACGCGTAGCTACGAGGAGACGAAAAAAAGAAACAGAAAACGACGTACGCGACTCAACGAAGAGAAGAGAGAGTAGGTAGAAGGGAGCAAGATGAACGGAGAAAAGGAAAGCGGAGAGAAGACGGTGCTGGAAGCGCGCGCCGTTGCAGTTATAATTTGATGCAACGCGGCTATAAAGGGGATTACGCGCATAGATGACTATAATTTTCGTGGAAAATGACGAAGAGCCCTTTTACCGCTCTTCGAGACGACACGTCGATGTCCTTCCCCTTACTTCCTTTCTCCTAGGTTCGTTAACATGAAATTCCGGTACAAATTCCACGTCGTGCTCGCATCGTTTCATTTGCAACTAACGCGTCGCCATTACTCGCGAATTTTTCACTCGCGCCAACCTTTTTGGAATATGTCTCGGCACGATGGTGTTCGTGATAAGATTCTTATGGATTTCTGACCGATAAATCTGCCCTGATACGTTCCAGACAACGGCAACGTCAAGATACCGCGTACTGATCTCGAAAACGTGCACAAGTAACAGGTCGTCGCAATAAGTTTTATCGAAACGAAGCTCCCCGAACGTTTGGTAGGACTGGCGCTAGAGGGTTAATAGACTAATCGAAAGCGCTTGGTAATTTTTCCCAAATGAAAGACGATACCGCTTTTTAAGAAAAATACATAATACGCCACAGTCAATATTAGTTTTACCCCTCTCTTACCTGTCTCCGTCCGAAAAATGTATCGTGTTTCTTGAAAAAGGTACAGCACGCCCGAGCGAGAGTCTCTTACCATTAGTGATATATCATGCGCGTGGAGTGTTATCATAGCATTATAGACAATCATTATCCATCCCCTCGTTCCGAGCGTGAGTGAAAGGGGTGGGCCAAAAGATCGAAAGGGAAACAGAGCAAAGAAAGAACCGCGAGACGGGTCCAAGGATGGAACGATCTGTGCACCTTATTTAAGGTCAGCCATAAACGAGCATAAGGTCGACAAGGGGTGTTGGGCGTGGCTGGCATAAACAAACCTCATGCCATATTTCGCAATAACAAATCAACTCGACACCTCGCGGCGCTCGGTATAATCAGCTAATTCCCGATAACAACTTAATTCAGGCCTCCGTGCCCCCGATTAAACAAAGCGTAACTACTTAATTCGTTTAACGAGCAGTGTTGCGCGGTAGGGCAAACGCAGGGCTCTGATCCGAGGTGCGAACTTTGCACGTATCGGTTACGTACACCCCTTTAGCCAGTGTTTTTCATCCTTGCTCGATCAACGGTGCACCTGGAACGGTGCGATACTTGTATCGAGACTGGCCCAGACTCTCGCCGGAAATTCGCGCGAATCGCATGGACGAGTGAAATAACATTTATAAATATGTTGCTCGAAATAATCATAGGATCGTGTTTCTGGCCGACCAAAAAAACGGGACGTACAGTCGCTCGCAAAAATCTACATACAACCCTATTGTACACGCAATATTACAGAAAATACGCGAGTTCGAGACAACGTATATCAAAGTATCGTTTCTCTTCCGTCACTGTTAAAGCAATGCGACATTTTTTAACGCAAAGTGTCTTCTATACGATTAATAGCGTATTGAGAGCTATTGAACAGCAATTGAAAATCGTCCACTAAATTAACCATATCGTAACACGATGATAGCTATACGTGTATTATAAATTGTTCAGTGGACTCCGATTCCATAAATATGCAACTGCGTTGTTTCGATCTCCCTACGAAATTTCAAGTTGTCTTGTATAAATTTAACAATTTACACGATGCGTTAAATTATTTTACCTTCGACATTTCTATGAAATATTACACGACGGTACAACGTAGTTGGGAACCACTAAGTTACAGAACTGATCGAACCTGATCGATTCGTCCGGTCATTACAAGGTAATGATCATTACCGCGCGGCACATGTATTCCTCGAACTCATCGAGTTCACCGAAATTTGTCTGCCTCTTGACGTCGTCATTTTTCTACGCCTCTCGAGCATAGCAACTTTCTATGAAAGCGTATCACGCATTACTAATTCGTTCTATTTCCTACTTACATTTTCTTCGTGTACCAATATATTGCACAAATAGGATATAAGATATTGCAAATCTCTATTTTCCCTCCTTAGAACGATGTACAATATTTAACGTTGTACGCGTTCAAATACATATAAGGGAGTATATATACAGATTGTTATATGTATTTACAATATAAGATATTGTAAATCTCTATTTTCCCTCCTTCGAATGAGGGGTAAATCATTAAACAATGTACAAAATTTAACGTTGTACGCGTTCAAATATATATAAGGGAGTATATATACAGTTTGGGCCGGAATTCGTAGTAGGACCGAGTAGGGAGTAATTCTGTGTGAAAAAATAAGAAAAACATTTGGTACGACATTTTTTATCCAAGGCTCCGTTCTCGAGAAAATCGACTTAAAATTTACTCAACTTTGTGAACGATTCAATTGTTCATCTTTTTACCTCGGTTGTCTCCGTCCAAGATATAGTAGTATTTACAAATATTGATAACGATGGAAACTTTCAACTTTTCGCAAATACGATATCGTATTCTCGTAGTACTCTATAAATCAGTTTAGTTTATCATTTTGATAAAAGCAATACGGATGTGATTATAGTATTATGATTATTCGAACGTTGCGTTGAGTGTAAAAATGAAGGCTCGTTCCAATTTCAAATCGGTCGATATTTATTGTACGTATGGATAGAGTAATCACGTCGATGTCGAGACATTTCTAGGCATGGATTGAAATGCAAGTAGATCGTATTAAAAAAGAAGTGGTTAATCTGCACTTCGATACAATTTTTCGGGTAATTTTGATTTCCTCGAAAACAAATTTGTCGTCAATAATATTCTCGAAAAAGTCTTGCGACACATTGCGTCTATGTTGCACACTTTTACTACCGTTGCTGGTTTTACGAAGGAACCAGCAATACCGATGAAAATCCGTATAAAGAATATTATAAACATCCTTGTTTCCTCCTCCTTTGAGCGTGTTCGTGTACCGGTGTTGGTGGCTGGAATCCTTTCTAAAGGTACGAAGAAAATACACACCTTGTAAAGGGCCACGTTTACCTATCTTTAACGCGTTTCTCCTCTCTCCTTACGGGAGTTCGCCACGTGAAATATGGCTCTTTGAACCCGGACATGCTTCCTGTAACTTTTATATGCGCCAATTCCGGCTCGGAACATTCCAAACTACGCTTTAAACATCGTAAGAACAGTAAAACTATTTTTCTAAGAAAAAAGTGAGTAGTTAGTTTACTGTTACTTCGTGTACCAGATTCCATCGGTTAATCAACAACATTATGCTCGGCTCGGTGCGCTAATTTTTAATAATCCCGTTCGATCTTGTGCCGTAAAAGCAACCTGGAAATCGCGAGTTATAGCGAGAACGCAATCAAGTCGAATAAGTCATTATTACAGGTACGTGTTGCATGAAATGTAACGAACATAAATGAGCAACGTTGGAAATAAATTTATATCAAACTTAGAAACAAATAATTTCTGATTGGAAGTACGAAAGAAAATATTGGACGCAACGTACTAATAAATGTCCAACAAAACCGACTGAAAACTAATGGTAGTCCGATGACCCGCGATGATTCCACGAGATCACTAGGCACTAATTAACACGCGGCAGAAATAAAGTGATAACAGTACCTACGCTGGACAATGATTCATATTTCCAACATCGTAACTCCACCCCGATATCTGCCACATAATTTATAATATGTAGTTACAAAGTACATTGGATAGAAGTAAATGATGTTCTTATTAACGACGATCGTTGTAAAATACACTATTATCCACAAGTTCGTTACAAAGAACCGTTTTGTAATTTCGCTCGAAATTGTAGGGAAATATTTGTCCACTTGTTGCACTATATGTACATATAAACATAATTTATCATTTGTAGAAAATGACGCGAGAAATAATTTTAGTTGCTATTCATTATTAAGACAATGAAAATCTACATCTCAAATTTTGTTCCATTGACAACTTGTAAGATTTATCGACAACCCCAAACTTATAGAAAGGAATGCACTATTTTAATTGAAATTGATCGACAAATCGAATCGAGTCGTGTTCGTACAAAGGAGGCGTCAAATTTGAAACGATAATTTCGCACTTGGACAAATTCGAACAAAAGCAATCGCAGAACACGAAATGTTTCTAATTTTAGAGGTACATCGAGAACTTAATTTCTTCGCAATGTGTATACACGCAACGTGTAATAAGTATGAGCCGGACGACTATTCGAACGTATAGATCATACTTCGAGCAAAGAGGTGGAGCAAATAATACCTACGTGGCCGTGAAAGCATTGTTCCGATGACTTATGGTAGGCAGCTACACATCGAGAAACTTGGCGATAATATACGCGCTTACGACTGCCACGAGTCACATGAAATATAAGAAACATTAATGACCAACGCAGAGATCGTGTAATTTACCGATGATTTTTCCTATTTCGCATCTTTCTCAATCTCGCGCGAGACTTTCCAAGATTTACTAACCGATCGTGTAATTACACGTAACACAACGGTGAAACAACCACTGGAAGTCAGTTCGCGCTCAAATAAATAAAAATTACACCAGGAAACTTTTAGATGGAGTTAAAGTCGTTAATCGTCTTCTATCGCCTTCTGTGCTGCCTAGAATTTCAGAACACACGATTTTGCGCAAAAAGTTACACGAACCAGTTCGAACAATTTTTCATATATATATATTTTGAACGTACCAAAACATAGGTTCGGTTGGCGCAAGGAAATTGAAGTTCATTGTCGCTCCACGACAATGTTCACGTACTGTACGAGCAGCTCTACCGCCAATGAGATAGCAGTAGCTATTCTTAAAACCGCAATTGCAGCATTCGCAAAAGTGTGCACATTTATGTGGTTAATATCTTCAGCAATTATTGCTCCGTTCTCCGTTACACGTGTCTTATATTCGAGAAGATGATGTATACGGTAAACTAAATTGTTCTTAAATTAAAGAAATTATTGTAATAGAAAAATATCGGTAAATAGCATGCGATAGCTCGATATCACCGGGTCACCATTGCCAAATTTAGCGCGAATACTATGGTTCTCTCACGGAGAATAACTATCGCTAAATTTACAGCAAAATTGTTTTCGAGAAGTGAGCAAACCATTGCTCTGCGATACGAAACGATCGATACCGTGAAATATTTCCATTTCGTTCTCATCTTCCTAAAGTTTAGCCATCTATTTGAGAAACATCTTGTATAGCGTACGAATAACACAAGAGAGGACTTTAGGAAACCTTCATGCGTATTAAAGTCTAGCCAAAAGAAAACTCTTAACGAGGATGAATAATTCAGAAAGTCGGTCTTTTTAAGAAGTAACCCTTGTTTTAAGGCTGTTCCATCGCTAATGTCTTCGGCGGTTGTTATAGCAGCCACGAGAGCCACCGTTCTGATCCCCTCGGATGAAGCGATACGTATACCGTGTAATAAATTATATCTCCGATGGTGGTGCCTGGACACGTAGCAGAAGGCCCTTCCCTGGTTCCGACGAGCATGAAACGAGATTTGTTATTAGGAGAAACACGCGCCATTCGCTCCCCTTATCGTCGCACGCCGTACACACGTATTTCTATTTTTTTCTACCGTCTCAGTGGCAGATTCGACTCGAACGAACGTATCACTCGATAAAATCATCCTACGTACCTAAACACGATTCTTTGACCAACATTCTTTGCGGAAGAGAAATCGTGAGATTCATTTATCGTTCACCGAAGAATTACTCTCTCTTTCTCTCTTCATCTGACACGTATGATTTATTTATTTCCTCGACTTAATAGAAATTTATGTTTCTGAATCGCATTATGTACACTTTTATACACGCACAGTGGATCCAAACAGTATTTGTACATTATATTATGGGACCAAATATTCGGATGTAGATGCGCTCTAAAAAATTATTTAAATCATTGTTAGGGTGCGCGTGATTGCATTCAATTTGGAATAACGCGCGCTACGATCAAATCTGTTAACGTTTCTCAATTGCCAGTTGACCGAGAGATTTTTTCATTTACTTGTAGATATCGTTAAGAACAATTTTTCAAAGCTCGAATGTTTCTAGGTCAGATACGTGGCAAGTATTAATTAAACATCCAGTTGAGAGAAAAATAAAAAGATAATAGAGATAAGAAAGATAAGAATACTTAACAAAACCAACACACTACGCTACGAAACTTGGTCGTGTCGCTGTAACGACGTTCGTTTTTTCGATTCGTCAATTTGTCATATTCTTCTTTGTCTGTTCGTTCCATTCAACATTAAATAAGTACGTGTTCGTACTGTGTGTTTTACTCGATTAGCTGGGTTCAAAGATGCAAGTCAGATTAGTCGTATACTAAATGCATTCACTTGCATCGCGTATTTGGTAGCACTTTACGACTACAAACGAATATGAGCATACATATATATATATATATATGTATTATACATAGTACATTTTATATGTCACGTCTAAATAACGAAGAATCATCGTACTCTAGAAACCCCTTAACGGATTATTTAATGTATGACGAAGCACGATACAAAGAGAAAACAAACATCGTCGAAGCAACCTAGAGAATACTTGTGTCGATGTAAAAGTAGATAAATAATAAATAAATGTGCAACGGATAAACATATAACGTTGAACAATTTAAATAAACGTAGATAACCTAATTTGAGGAACTAATCTTTGTACTAATTTTGTACACCACATGATTAAGTTTATCTTAAAATACGTTTTTATCTAATAATATATAAAGAAACGTATAACGTTCCATTTAAAGTATTAAAAATCACCTTCGTTTCTCGAAAAATCAATTAAGAGAGACAAATTGGTAAATAAATACTTATGTCGTTGTAATTAATTATTTTGCGTTTTTAATTACATCGATAAACCGATTACATCGGACCGATTTTGTCCCGTGGGCAGCTTCTTCTCGAATGAAGATCCTCCGTGACGCTGTGCCCCTTCGATCGATCTAAAGGACAGATTGTTTACCAGATCTACCGAAATCACAGGATCTGGGTCCCGTCGGTGATCTCCATCGTGATGAACCGTCAAATAAAATGCAATGAAACCGCGGCGTGTGTATAACGAATCATCCGAAAAACCACCGTGACGGTGCCCTTCCACACACGAAACACGAAACCGCATCCAAGGCGCGCGACCAGGGAGCCTAGGGGCGAGGGGGAAAGATGAAAGAAGAGAAAAGACGTGGAACACGAACGAAGACGATGGCGATGACGAAGATCGGGGCTCTCTCCCTCCTCGTCTCTCCTCGAATCGTGTGCAATCACCTTTCGCGGCAAACTCGGGGTGTCGAGAGCGACGAACCCCTGTGTCATTATCTTCTAATGCCAGCGGCATTGTGTCAGCGGGATACAGTGTCTGTCAAAAAACGGAGAAAAACGAAGCGAGGGGACGGACGAAAAATGAAAACGTGCGCGTCCATCTCGTGATCGAAAACCCGGTGTCTATTTGTATCGTTGTATTGCGTATCGTATCGCTGATGCGTATCGATGTGGACGAACAGACGTTGCACCGTCAAGTAACAAAATTTTATACAATGAATCGCAATTGGTCGGATCGGGCATTTCTTCATTTCTCCATTTATTCGCGAAGGAATTTTCCGGTGAAGTCCAATCGAAACCGTCAAGGCTACACGTATCGATTATCAATTCACAAGTGTACATCGCGATGATTTTTCCATCTCGAAAAGCGATTAATTGAATTTCGACGCTTTTAAGTAAAAAATGCAATTTCTGCGCGCATTGTGTAAATTACAGAATTAAACAAATGTTAAATTAATGTACCTAATAGACAATTATTATTTTCCATGCTTTAAAACTTTACTAAACACGTTTCTACTTCGAATCTCGATCAAAATCAATTTCTATAAATTATTTAATCATTTGTAATGCATAAGTGAGATGCACATTGTTCGATTAATATTGGAAACATGCGTAAATGTTAATAACAATCGCGGAAATGAACAAACATTCTCCGAAACCGTTCGTCCCCGCAGATTTCGCAATATCTTGATGTTTATTTATCACAATTATTAACAACCGTCGTAGGACCATAGTTTAAACAATGATTAACAATTTCTTAATATAAGTAATAACCTAAAAGCCATCAATTTCTTGAAATATTCGGTTAGATCGAACAAAGACAATCGAAGTAACGGTAAGTCACCTTTGGGTGGGTACATAAGGAGCTCCCGGTTGCCGAAAATTTCATTCCACCGGGAGCCTCCGAGGTGGACGGATGTCTCCATTTTAGGTTCTCGGACCCTGCGTGGACAGATACGGACGCCGATGCCCTGTTGGTAACCGGTATTGGTCGCTGATAGGCAGTGATCAGTACTGGCGACCATTCTCTAATATTTTCTTGTTAGTTTTGTTCTTTGTCTCAGATTTTTTTCTGACATATGTGTATTTATTCTCTGATTTTAACTTGTACTTGTTTTGCTTGTTTATTTTTTTATCACTGCTTCATTTATTTTCTTTGTTACTGCATGATTGTATTTAACCATAGACCCACACATACTGTGCTAATTATTTGATCGTGTCTTGACTCGTTCAATATTCATTATAAATTCAATTTAGCTACCTTGGCTAGGTATATCGGAAAACGATGATCGAAGAGGACAGCTTCGTCGCATCCTCCCCAGGATCGTTAATTTTAAGTTTAGACTAAGTTAGTTTTAAGGCCACCATGTACGAATATCTCTGCTTTGCCAAGCAATTATCGAAATTTTCGTTTAATTTTGCTCGCTCCCTCGTTTCACAGCTCGATCACCTCTACTTGTTGCATAAGCAAGTGACCGGCTGTGTAGCTGGTCCGAACAGTAGATCGTCGTCGCTTCTGGTGCATCCGCTACCAGAGAAAGATGTTGCGAACACAGAGGGAGATTTTTCATCTCTGTCTCTGTGGAAGTCACCGATCGCAGAAGAGGACCCTTTCTTTCGTAATCCTCCGCAAGTCGTGTCCACGCTTGTGTAACCCTACCAGACCACTGATAACCGAAATTCCTTTTGCACATGTTCCCATAACAACGCATGACACTCCATACGTCAGATCACTGATAACCGAAATTCTTTTTGCATACGTTCCCATAACAACGCATGACACTCTTTCCGTTCCCATAATAACGCACGTATGACACTCCTTACATAACGCATGATACTCAAAACAAGGGAATGAACAGATATAAAAACACGACCCATAGGAGATAGTTCAGTCTCGTCCTGTAATTCGATCCGAACGAATCTATGACCAACAGTACGGTAATTGTAATTATAGTGTAAAACAAGTGAAAATAATAAAGAGTTTGTCTCCTGTTGGAGATCAACATTTTTTTTTTTGTGTCAAATACCGAATTATTACGTGACACTTGCGTGGTTCGCGGCGCGGAGTTGTGAGAAAATGGGGCACTCCTTTCGGCGGCGTCGGCCACTTCCTCTCGAATGGGACCCACTAAAAGGAAACGGGATCGACTTAGTGGGACCAACTCCACGAATCGCGTCGCGTCTTTCCCAATTTTGCCTTATTTTTTCCATAATGTAATTGCTCGACAGAACTAAGCGAGGAAATCGAAGGAACTTCGATTCCCTCCATCTCCTCGGTTTAGTAACTTCGTTTGTATTGCGCATCGAGGGAGATCGATGGTACTTTGATTCCATCTATCTCTCTCTGGGTCTCCGCTCGCAGCAACCTCCACGTAGCGAGACGAGGTAATCGGTATTACTCGCGACGTACAATAATTCTTCGTCGCGGGTAGTACCGAGCTAATTGGCTGCGAATTTAATATATTATATTAATGAAATTTCTAATCATAGTTTGGTGATTGGTATCCACAAAAATATACGAGAAAAGTGAGCAGAATCTTGAAGTATTAAAAAAAAAGTCAAACATTATTTACACAAAATAATGTACTTACTTTAAATGCGAAATGAGATGTGTAAAATGAAAGTGAGAACGAGACAGATCACACGTATTCCCTACGATCGGTTTTTGTTTAGATCGCTAAACAGGGTGATCGTCTCGTCGGTCCAGCCTGGTCTAATTGTACGAATCTCTGTACGCTGTCGAACACACGGCTTCTCTTTTTCTCGTTTTTTACCCACGTCGTCGATTGCTTCTCTGCGAGCGAGCGAGCGATAGTGTAGCTGGCTCGAACAGTTAGTTCCGTTCTCAGGTGATCCGATTCAAAGGAACGGTGCCTTGACCAGAGAGGGGTGCGTGGCAACACGCATCCGTCTGCGGTAGCCGCCGTCTTCGTGATTCCTCTCTGCGGTCGGTCGTCCGGAGTCATGTCCACTGTTTGCGTGGCTCGTGGCTAGACGAGAGGAGAAACGGAGAACTCGTTTCGGGGGCGTCGATGATCTTTCTCTTCGAGAAACGGAACCGAATCTGGAACCTGATGCACGATTCGTGCCGTGTTTCTCCTAATTTTGCCTCGTTTCCTACGATCGAGTGGTCACGTGGCAGGGCTAAACGAGGAGATCGATGGAACTTTGATTCTCTTCGCCTCCTTGATTTCGAAGTCTAGATCGTAAGATCCGTGGAAATTAAATGTGTCTTCTTTCGGGTTTCTCGCAAGAATCTCTTAATGGATTGGCGAAATCTGTTACGAGAGCGCGATGGTTCGAAAATACCCAAAGGATCCACCATGGTCGAACAGATCGATGGTAGATCGAATCGAAGAAAAAAGAGAAAGACTACTGTGTCTCGTGGAGTCGCTCGGTTTCTGTTTCTTTCGACCTCGTCGAAAGAACCCGAGTATAAAACGCGTCGACATTTGGATTCAACGGTAAGACACGAGGACTCGAGATGAGAGTAGCATGGTAGATGCGTCGTCGCATGAATCATTTTCCCCGTTGCGCGGCACGAGTCGCAAAACGAGAAACTTTCTTCGCGATACGCCGCATAATTTCCTTCTGACAGCCAGGCATCCCGAATGTTTTGCGGAATAATACCACGACGAACGCGGCGACGTACTAACGAGTTCGTTAGCCGTAAAAAGTGACGTCGCTACGACGAATAAAAAGCGACCCGATAGAGGAGACCGCGAAGACGAACGCCGGTTTATTTATCCCCGGGACGCGAGCAACAACGATGGTAATAGAAATCCCAACAACACTGATTACCGCCCTCATTGTACGTCCGTACATCTTTGTTACGCGCAATACTGTAACGATACTAATCACGCTCCACGGCGGCGGAGAATAATTTGTACGAGTCGGTAAGTACATCGGCCCATTGTCGTGCTGATTTGCACGCGAACACAGGCAATCAAAGCGAAATCAAAGTGCTGACCGTACCTTTCTTCTAACTGTCTTCGGATTAAGATTAATGTCCCGTTATTGATCATTTTCAAGACGCTTGTACGCAATCGAGATTGAATTACGGAAAGCAAGTAAGTCTCATTTCGCCGGAGTTTCTCAATTGGCATTCTCGTGTTTCCGGGTCTTTGGGATACATACTTTGCACTGTTTACCGTGGAATAAATTCGATACGGAGGTTCCTCTATTGTATTTAATTGTTCGGGCGAATAATGCATCGTACGAGATAAGAAACTACAGAAAAGAAGGAAAAGCTGTACTCGGTTCGTTTCTACCTATTTATACTCGGTTCGTTTCTACCGATTTATACTCGGTTCGTTTCTACCGAGTTCTACTAGGTTCGTTTCTACCGATTTATACTCGGTTCGTTTCTACCGATTTATACTCGGTTCGTTTCTACCGATTTATACTCGGTTCGTTTCTACCGAGTTCCGCTCGGTTCGTTTCTACCGATTTATACTCGGTTCGTTCCTACCGAGTTCTGCTCGGTTCGTTTCTAGCGAGTATTGGAACATCGCTAGTTTCGAGTTTCGATCGCGTTTCGTTGATACCGTCTCGTTGGATCGTGCCGTGCGAATCGGGCTCTCGTCGCGAGAGATCCGGGGATATGCAAAACCTCGACGACGGTTGTGCGATTAACAATATACGTACAGGGGCGTGCGTTCACCGTCGCCGTACGAATGCATATATTCATCGTACGGCGAACGGAGTGCGTTGAAAGGGTGGTAGAAATCCACAACGAACGGAAGACAAGAGAAGCTTCGAGCCCGACAAAACGAAATGTTTGGTCGTGGAAGAAGAAGCCGGCGGGTATAATGGATATCTTTATTATCGGAGGGAGAGGCAAAGCCGATTGGAGTCGGGGGAAAGACGTCGTGGTATCGCCGGTGACGGTCCCAGCGACGACGTTCTGCTGTACCAGGCCAGCAGAACTTCGGTCCAATTGGTCTGCCCTCCCTCCCCGACATAAATATTGATGAAAACGATACATTTATACGCGAACGACAAGTCCGTCCGCGGATAAAAAGTCGAGAGATTTATCGGGATACGGCCTCGCGACGACAGCCATTTCTGCGCCGATCATACATCAAGCGGAGCCTCCAGGCCAATTCCGATCGTCGAGCCTCATGCTCATGCGATTCCCCGTTTCTAGAGCGATCTACGCTCCAGATTCGTTCAAGAGTGTCGTTTCGGGCAGATTTTTTAAACGACCGCGGAAACGGATCCAATTTCGCTCGAAAGATCCTCCCCACCGATCTCCGTTTTCAGGACCGATCGATTTTCGGTTCAGCCGCGGAACGTGCGTCTAAATTTGTCTCGATGTTCCGTCGTTATCGTCTCAGCTTCGTAAACGACTTGAAACGAAACGTTTAATACAATTGGTATATACTTTTCACGGTACAATCGAAGAAGAAGAAATACAAACGAGGGAAATTAGATCTCCGTGTTTCTTAATGAAAATTCGCAACGCTCCGATAGCCTATCGGGACGTGTACTCGACGATCCTGCGAAAGCGCGTTAAAATTCGCAAAAGAATAGATTGGATTTTTCTCTTGTTAGAATTAACCGGTAGAAAATTACAAAAACGGTTACGTAAGACGAAAGGTGAAAGGCCACGATGCAAGGATCGAATACAATATAAAAGAAATGCAGTCATAGTGGTTTCGACGTGTCATTAGTTACATCATAATCGAAGTCGCTTAATTAAGAAGATACCCGATTAAGTCGTGGGGTAGCTACGAAAGGAAAACGAAACGAGCTGTCGATTGTGCTTAGGAGTATTTCTTTTACTTGGTTCGCGAAGTGTTTTGTAAGCATCATTAGAACCGGTTCCGCTGAACGCGTGGCGTCGAATGAGACGCGCCGGGGAATTATTTAAGTCCTTAATCTTGCTAAGTAATTTAATAGCGAGACGTTCCGCAAAAAGAATACATCGAGAGAAAAAGCGGCGCGAGCTGAGTCGAGCGTGGCTCGCGTTAAATTTGATTTAACGTGTGTATCGGAGACGCGTCAATTTAGAATCGGTGTTGATCGTGCAATATCGAAAAGAAGATACCAACGAAACGAAAAATTACGCAGATCTCTCCGAATTGTTGCTCACTTTTACCATTTACTCTGTGCGATCGTTCGCGCGACACCGTTCTCCAATCACTAACCGTAGAAAACGTTGAGTCGTTTCATTTTCGGACACCCTATACAGGTTAATCTTTAAACGAAACGATTCGAGCAGTATCTACCACGGTTAGTGTATTTCGAAGATTACGTCGAAATGGTAAAATCTACTTTCGCGTTCAACTTTACGTTGAAGGAGAAAGATCCCTGGGTGGGGGCTACAAGGTTGTTTCAAGGTCAACTATGATTTCTTTTAAAACAACACGTGGTATGTTTCTTCCACGAATCGATAGAGCGTAACGATAATTTGGAAATGCAACAAGGGAACTTAATTGAACCTACTGGTATGAATACCTCTTGATGGACTATTGTTAATGTCTCGCTGATTACTTACCATTGATTCGAACGTTCGAATACACTGCCCCGAGCTTCGATGCATTTTCAAATACGTTCCTCCGAGTTACCTTCAACGGCCACAATGAATTCAAAGATTTTAACATCGGATTTACCAACCGGTCAAAATGACCGGTACCAACTGCTTTGACAAAGAAATTTACTTTAAACTCCATGGCATAGCTTCCAAAGACGTAGTGAATTTTCCTACTCTATAGATATAATCGATTTCGCAAAGTTCCTCTTTCAATGTATCAAAACCTATCGGTAGTTTTAACGTTGAACGCGATTCTTCTTTCGTATCTACGAGACTTGAGTAAATAATATTACAGATTTGTATTACAAGTTACAATGAAATTATATTGTATCACATTATTCTATTATTATATTTATAGATTACAATAGTGGAAAACCACGTATACGTCTGATACCGTAAATACGTTGCTAATACCCGTGTAGGTAACAGTTTCGAACTGTCGACGCGCCATCTCGCGTAAGGATATCATTGATGCCGATTACGATGCAACCGATCGCCTCACCGAGAATGTTTTCTTACGTCGGGACCCTGGACGGGTAGGGCGCAGGCCCCTTTATTGGATTTAGTCCCCTAATGATTTTGTCAAGCCGGGATGAAAAGAACCTGCCAACATTCCACCGTGACTCGTTCTGCATTCGAATTTGGCGCTGTAACCACGCTTGGCTAACCGACGGGGATCCCCTCGTAAATTACGCTTCACGGATCGTAACCCATCACCTAACACAATTACTCGCGAGAAATAGCTGACGGACGAGACGATTCCTTAACACATTTCCATTTCGATCGTGAATCACAATTTTCGGTCTACCGCTGCGTCTTTACGAATTTCTTCTCGTGGTTTTTGCCCGTTCCGTTGTCGCTGTATCGCGCAACATGTATTTTCTCGCGCAACGTGCAATCAGAAATATTATCGTACACGCGTCTAGTAAATGATTCGATGCGCATCGATATCGAACACGCTCGATTCCAACCACCACGGAGATCATCGCGGAAACATTTACTTATTCGTCGATTCCACGTTTCCTTTCGCGATACAGAAAAAGCGTATCGCCTCGTGTAACATCGTACGGTGATCGGTATTAAAATCGCGTTACTTTACGATGTTACGATAGCGTTCTCGATTCGTTCGAGCGGTACCGAAACCGAGAATCAACCTCCATCACCGACCAACGCGCGTTACCTAAGGATTCTTCGCTCTCGGAGTACCGAGTTTCTTTTATCGGGAGTACACTGTAACAGCGTCGGAGGCCATAATTAAAAGGGTCCGGTCGTTTAAAAAATATTTTCAGTATATCGTGGCTTGCACGATACGTTCGTTCGGTTTGAATAGAACGACCGCGGGAAACAAATAAAATTCGTGGCCACGTCAAACCGGCAGAGATTAATTGTGCTTCGAGAAGTCGACCTTCTTCGCCAGATAGGCAAAACACAAACGCCCAATTATTTCCTTAAATGCCGAGCCGATATCGGGAGGAGTATTGGCCGTCGGTTCTCTCGCTATTACGCGAAACTAATAAATCTTTCTCGCGGTGGATATACACGTATCGCGTTTTTTAAGCGATCCGGATCTTCCGTCGTTCCAGGAACGAGGCCCTCGATCATACACCATTAATTATCGACACAATGCATGAGGATTAGGTTTTTCTGTAACGCGGGGACCGCCGAAAACGTACGCGCGCCTGGTGCAGCTCCCCACGTCACCGAACGTCAACTCTAAATGGAAATGTCTTAATTATCAGAGCACGTAGTGCCCGACAAAAACCAACGTCGGCTCCCTGAACCGTCCCACCGCGGCGCTATACGTCCTGGAGTAAGATTCTCATACGAAGAGGGCCGGACATTCGGATGCTGTGTAAGCTATAAGCATCGTGCGTTCTCCCTTTACCACCAAAAGCGATGACATTTATTGGCGGCGCGCAAAGAAACGCGTCCAGAACGGTACGTTGCGAGAGTATACCAAAGGTGGAATTCACGAGCGGTGATTGGACGAATATCCTCGCGCTTGACGGTGTTGAAAAGAAATTTACAAACGAAACGTCCACGGACGAGTTTGCCCGATCGATCTCGATTTAACTAGCGAATTTTACGAGAGAGTTCAGTACCTGTTCTCGGTGGTGTAATTCCTAATTTCAAAATTACGAAATTTCAATGTTTTACATCAAAGTTCACGCTACAAGTTCTCGAGTAATCTCTTCTTAAGGAATTGTTTACAACGAATACAGGTAGAGTTTCTTTGTTTTTTTTTTTTTTTTATATACAATGTTTATTCGCACCTTAACGCTAGAGCTACCAAAGAGGTCGATTTGACCTGTTTCGAACTTCTTTTTAAAATTATTTAATTATTAACGGTGTGTTTCGCTACAATATTCGCGGACAATTATTGAAATAGACAACTAATGGTACTCGTAAATTAATTTGCCCTTTCCCTGTCTGATTTCTAAGATGTCTGTGATCTGACACAAATAGGAATACGGCCACTGTCGCATGTATTTGTGTATCTTGTTCGTATTCCTATCAGGTGGTATACCAAGATTAAGCGAGATAAAAATCCTTATCTACCGATTTTATCGTTTGAAAATGGAAGATATTGTATATGGAAGAACCTATCGTCAGTGTTGAATTCTCCTTAGTTTATCGTGTAGAGTGTAGTATTCTCGAATGACTTGAGCAAAATTAAGACTACGAGCCCTCTATGAAGTAAAGATCTACTTTGTCCTTGTTAAATTTAAGACAAATCTATTTTATAGCGAAAAGAAGCTCAAACGCATAAAATCTGTTTTCAGATTTTACGCGCTTGTATCGGTTATTTGCGCATGCGCATCGTCTTAAAATCTTTTTTAAAATCATTTTTAGCGATTGGTCCATTCGTTTTCAACATCCGTACGAAAAACATTGACCAGCTTTTCAGAGCTATGGGAATCGACCAATGGTTGTTTGCACTTTTTGCGCAAGTGCAATAAGTGCAGTCAATGCGAACAAACCTAATGTCGACCGACGTGGATAGACGAGCGGCGAATAGCTCGACGTGCGAATTAATTTCGTCTAACGACAAGCAGCCGAGTTTATGGATATTAACTCAACCTGTCGACTGTATTATATTACCATGTGACGCGCAAGGAAAAGATAACGGCTGAAAGTCTGCAGTTTGCAGCAAACGTGAACATGTTCTAACACTTATAGTATCATCTCCGGATCAGCTGTCATAAGCAGACGATACACAGGTGAAATATACTTTTGACCAACACTTCGTTCGTTAAACTGTCCACTAAATCGTCTTAATACTTTCTTTTGAATAAACATATAAATCTAACATTATTTTCAAGTACAGAAATTTTCCTGTTTAGAATTAGCCTTTTGCCTTAATTACTATTTATATTGTCATCGATTGGTTAAAAAGTATAATGTTTCGAATATTATAATACAGATTCTGTTAATTATTGCGTATGATTTTGTTCTAAAATTGTATTACTACGAATAAACTGTAAATTCCAATGTATCTTTTCTTTTTATCGTTTCAGTATCTGCTGTCATTTATTGGATCATAAGGTCATGGAATTAAGTGAAACCAGTGTACAAATAAGAGATTGTTCCATAGACTTTATTCCTGTGTACGTTAAGCAAGAGAACGACAAACGTGAGACAGATTTCAATGATGTTGAAATAATTAATGCAGCTCAACATTTTTGCGCCATCGAAATTAAAGAAAGTAAAAGATACGGTACAGTTAATGAAAACAAAGAATCGAATACAAATAATAAAGATTATGTGGAAAATGCAAACTTAAATAATTTAAACTCGACAATAAATCCTACAGAACAGAATGAAAATTATAACATTAATGGCATTTTGAATGGATCGATGTATTTGCAGAATTTAGACTATGAGAATGTGAATATAGAAATACAAAAGCCGACGAATCAAATTTCAGAGGTCTTTATTGATCATAACGAACAAATACAAACAGCCAACTATAGTATTTCTACAGTTACTATACCAAGTGAACTTTTAGGGCTAAACCTTAACATAAAGAAGGAAGATGAACTAGATCAAGAAACGATCTATACTACAGAATGGTTATGCAACATAGATAACGAAAGTGATCTTCGATCGAATGTTTCCAAAAATACAAAGAAACAAGTTGAAGTTCCTACTGACATTGAAGCTACAATTACACCATTAACGAAACAGAGGAACCAAACATTGGAAAATGTTAATTTAAAAATCAAGGAAAGTAAACACGAGAGATCTAAAAGACAATTGAAAATAAGGTCGTTACAGGATTACAAAGAGAAACTACGAAGAAAAGCAGAGTGTATGCGAGAGAAAAGAAAAAAATTATACGAACAAGAAAGCGAAGAACAGCGTTTGCAGAGATTAGCAAAAGAAGCGGCAAAAAGACGAGAAATGAGAATGTATTATGAAACACCGGAGCAAAGAAGAAAAAGATTGGATGCCGAAGCAGCAAGAAAAAGAGAATACAGAATGTATAATGAAACGCCCGAAGACAGAAGGAAAAGGCTAGATCGTGAAGCAGAGAGAAGAAGAATGAAAAGGCTTTCGTTATATGCTACTGAAACTCCTGAAGAAAGGAGGGAGAGATTAAACAGAGAATCTACGAAACGAAGAGAAGCTCGACTTAATCAGTATGCTAAAGAAACGCAAGAAGAAAGAAAAGAAAGACTAAGAAGAGATGCCTTGAGAGTTAGAGAAATGAGATTTACTAGATCTGCCATTGAAACGGAAGAGGAACGCAGGCAAAGGTTAGTAAAAGACGCTCTTCGAAAAAGAGAGGTAAGAATGCATGGAGGCCATTCGATGAATAATAATTTCACTGAACTACAAACCGTTCGTAATTTTGAAGAATTAAACAATGTGCAGATAAAGGAGAACCCTGATAATCAATTGGGAGGTCATTATTTGAGCAACTGGATGATGTGGTTCCAGAACTCATTAGCTCAACCAGTTCATGTTGGAGAACAAAACGGCAAGCCTCAATCAGAAAATACTGGATAGAACATTTCATACATTTTTAGTACTGTACATACATATGGTTTCTGAACATTCGCATACATAATAGGACTATACAGTGGCTAAACTATATATGCGTTTCATATAAGCTTTTGATACAACATTTATGCTTGAAATATAGTGACAAAATGTAAAAAACTGCTGAAACTCCTGCATCGACATATTGTTAACTGCATAAGACATATTAACAATAGTTTTCGTATGCTGTACAACTTAATTTGTAATATTTATATAATTTGTCATCATCTTTGATTACGATATTATAAGTTGCCAAGAGTGTAAAAACCTGTTATTTAGTGTGTCTACACACACACATATATATATAAATCGTATGTATGTATGTATGTATGTATGTATGTATGTATGTATGTATGTATGTATGTATGTACGTACGTATGTACGTAGGTACATTTATATATATATATATATATATATATATATATATATATATATATATATATATATATATATATATATTTATTGTAGATAATTTACCAATTAATAGATAATGCACACCCTTGAAACATTCAATGCTGTTGAATTTCATGTGGTAACTTAAAACTATGTAAAGCTTCTGTCCCTTTAAAAGATGTACAAAGTATAGTAAAATTATTGTGATGTTATTATATTATTTAATGTGAATGGGAGAAAATTGTTGAAGTGTTAATATTGTAAAAAATTAAAATGATACATTTGAGAAATAACAAAATAATTCTTAACAGTGCCTTTTTGTTCACTGTTTTACAAAAGTAATTTGTAATGTGAGTCAAGCAATTTATATGTGTGTGCATCATTTAAGCACGAGTGAATGATTCTGACAAAAATTTGACTGTTTCTCAAAATACGTGTATGTATATTATAATATAATGTAATTTTTTCTACAGTTCCTTTGTATTAAACAATACAAGAAAACAAATTGTCATATAGTTTTATCCAATTTGTTATTTGTCCTACTTTCCTTTCTTATTTTATTCATATACTTTTAATATTTTTAACATTGTATTTACTATATCATGAAAAATGGTTTTTGTATAAATAAAATTATTATAAATGTTAAGTATCATTTAAAAATCAATAAGACATATTAAGAGAGATTCAAATAGTTCAAATTAGTGTATGAAAATTGAGAAAATTTAAGTAACTAATAACCAATCGTTTTTAAATAGTGTAATATCATAAAGATTGTATATAAAAAAAATGTAAGTATTGTAACAGTTGTTAATTAAAAAATAGTTTTGTTTTCGTATACATAATTTTTATAACTGACACATATTATTTATCAACATTTTTCTTAATATATAATGAACATGTAACTTACAATAAATTTATTTTAAAAGTTGACCAATCGAGAAAATGTCAATGCTCATTGGTTTTATGTTGACCAATTACTACCGTTTTTTACTTCTCGCAATATCCCTGGTAATCATTGCCATGTGCGCTTCTAACCTAGAATATGAAACAAACGTTCAAGTACATATTAAATAACCAACCATACAATATTTTAAACAACAGATTATGATTATTCAGTGAAAGTTTTATTATAAAATTTCGATCATGAAACAGTTTATCGGAGTGAATATTGTATATTTCATATAAGAAAAGAGATCGTAATTTTGTATATAAAAATACAATTTTATCTTGGTAACTTTTTTCGATTTCTCATTTTATTTAATAAATGTAAAATGGGTTTAACCAAGCAATATTTGAGATATGTGCCAGCTGGAAATTTAAATATAATTGCCAGTCCTTCTTGTAATATTGTTTTTGTAATATTACAAGGACAGGAAGGTAGATTCGTAGCAGTTGGAGCATGTGAACATGTTTTCATATGGGATTTACGTCTGGGAGAAAAGGTAAAATACATAATATTTAACCTGTTCTACTGAAAATTATATATATATATATCATTATAATTCATTATTGCTTTAGGCTCAAATATTATCAGGAGATAAAATAAATGTCTCGTGTTTGGCTTCATCTCCTAATCAGAGACATTTAGCAGTTGGTTATGCAGACGGTACTGTGAAAACATTTGATTTGAGATCAGGAGAAAATATAAGTGTATTTGTAGGTCATCGATCTGAAATTACAACTTTGGCATATGATAAACAAGGACATAAATTAGCTTCTGGTTCAAAAGTAAGATATTTTGCTAAGTGAAATGTATATAATAACCAAGTTTTTAAACTATTAATTTCTATTTATTGTTTTTTAGGATACAGATATTATCATTTGGGATGTAGTAGCAGAAACTGGAATATGTCGATTAAGTGGACATAAAGGTGTAATAACTAAACTAGCATTTATGAAAGATCACAATATTATTATCAGTGCTAGTAAAGACACCTTTGTAAAATTTTGGGATATAGATACAGAACATAATTTTAGAACCCTTGTTGGTCACAGAACAGAGGTAAATATCATTGAAAATATAAGTATACTAAATCATAATTCCTTCACATGGTTATAAATAAGTATTCATGAATCAAGGTTTGGAGTCTTGTATTAGCTAAAAATGATCAATATTTAATAACTGGTTGCAATGATAATGAATTACATGTGTGGAAAATATTTTTTACCGATAATGGAACTTCAGATTTTGAAGTTAATTTGCAAGATTTAAATATCACTGATGATACTGAAGTCAGCGACATGGTATATTCTTGTTAATTTATAGTTGCATTTAGAATATACTTTTTGATCTTATACTTAATGAAAATATTATATTTTACTAGAAATATCCTTTAAAATGTGAAAAAACTGGAAGTATATTGAGAAGCAGTCACAGACGAGTTGTAAACCTTGAAGTTGATACAACACATACTGTTATAGGATGTCATGGTGTCGACAATACTATAGAATTATTTCAATTTTTATCTGATACCAAAGTAAAAGATAATGTGGTAAAACGATTGCGGAAAGAAAGAAAAAAAGCAGAAAAGTATGAAAAAATGTTGTAATATATTTATATAAACTAAGTATTTTATGAATATTTAAATATTTTTCAACATAATATGTGTATTTTACAAGTAGAAGTGAAAGCAATGCAGAAACAAATTTTTCTGGAGTACCAACAATAAAAGACGAAATCATTCGTTTGCCTGTCGTTAAAGTGTCTGGTAAAGTAAAAGGATTAAATATGGTAATGGGTAGAGAAGGGGAACTCAGAGTAAGTTACATCAAACAAATCTTACTTCCTTCTTAAAATCTAACTAGAAATGCTTTGTCCAACTAATTTTTATATTGCTCTTTCAGATATGTGTTGGAATAAATAATAATTCCATTGACTTATATTCCCTTTTCACACAAAAAAACGATGCCGAAGTGAAACATTTAAGGTCACTAACAAGTTACGGACACCGTACAGATGTTCGCGCCGTTTGTTTTAGTTCTGATAATTTGGCTTTCGCAACGGCAAGTGGTGATTCTGTGAAATTGTGGAATAGGTATTAGAACATAACTTATAAGATTTGTAGAAAATCTCGGCAACATTTTATACTATCTTTTATAATTTTAGACCAACTCTTGCATGTTTGCGCACTGTACAGTGTGGTTATGCATTAACAGCAACGTTTGTACCGGGTGATAGACATTTAATAGTAGGTTTAAAAGATGGTAAAATGCTGATTATTGATATCGCAGCAGGTGACATTTTAGAAGAAGTACCAGCACATTCCAAGGAACTTTGGAGTGTTATACTCTTTCCTGATAAGGTGATTTATATTGATCATTTTTTATATTATATGTATTATAAACTGTTATATTTTATAATCATTTCATAGTGTTGTATAAATTCTTAATTATATTTTACATTCTTGTAGAAGGGAGTAGCAAGTGGTGGAGGAGATCAAACAGTCAAATTTTGGAATTTTGAACTTATTCAAGATCCTGATAGAGAAATCAAGGCAAAAGTCTTGTCTGTTTTACATTCAAGAACTTTAAAACTAGAAGACAGTGTATTATGTGTCAGAATAAGTCCTAATAATAGATTTGTTGCTGTTGCACTACTTGATACAACTGTCAAAATTTTTTTCCTCGATACGTTTAAGGTAATTATCTATAAATATATATATATATATATATATATATAGTTTTCCGAACAATTAGAAATAATAACAAATATACAATATTGTTTCAGTTTTTCGTTTCACTTTATGGCCATAAATTGCCAGTTTTGTGTATGGACATATCTAGTGACTCAACACTCATCGCTACTGGTTCTGCGGACCGAAATATCAAAATTTGGGGTTTAGATTTTGGAGACTGTCACAAATCAATGTTTGCACATGATGATTCCGTAACGGGGCTTTCATTTGTTCCTGGTACGCACTACATATTTACTTGTGGAAAGGATGGAAAAGTAAAGCAGTGGGATATTGATATTTTCCAAAAAATTGTGACATTGCAAGTAATTGGATTTATTTAAAACATACTTCATAATATTATAAAGAAACAGTTAATGATTAAAACATGAAATCGCATAAAATTTATTTATTCAGGGACATTCAGGTGAAGCATGGAATTGTACTGTTTCACCAAATGGTATTTATGTTGTATCCTGTGGATCTGATAAAGTAGTTAGATTGTATGAACGAACCTCAGAGCCTTTAGTTCTACAAGATGAAGAAGAAGAAGAAAGAGAACGTCAAGAAAATGAATTAGCTACTGGTGAAATCACTGTTGTCTCTGGCCAAAAACCACAATCTTTACCTTCGAGAAAAACTGTATCAAGTGAAAGAGGGGTAAATATTAATAAATCGTATAAATTCGTGTAAATTTATGTTCATATATATTGTACAAATTATGTACTTTTTAGGCCGAATTGATCCTAGAATGTTTAGATGTATCTAAAGCATTTAATGAACAATTATCAAAATTAGCATCACCAAATACAGCGCCTACTGTCCCTTTAGAAATGCAAGCTTATAATTGTACAACTGTAGAGGATTATCTGTTAGAAACAATTAAACGAATCAGAGCAAGGTAAAAATATATATATACTGTACATTATACATACTGTACATTAAATATTTATGTGTAATAAAAATAAGTTGCATAATAAAATAATTATTTTTAGCGATTTGGAAGAAACATTATTATTGTTGCCATATTCAACTGCCTGTGAAATTCTTCAAATGCTTCCCAAATTATTAAAATCAGATTATCACACAGAATTAATTGCAAGATTAGCATTGTGTTTAGTACAAGCTCATCATGGTCCAATTATGACTACTTCTGAACTTTTACCTGTGCTAGAAATTGTCAAAACACTCACCATTAAAAAAATTTCAGAACTAAGAGTAAGAAATATTCCTCATACAATTTATAATTGGATAATTATGTAAAAAGTTTAATTTAATTAAAAATCACTTCTAGGATACAATCGGATTCAATTTACATGGAATGTTACATATGCAACGTGTTATTGAGGAAAAGGAAGGAATCCAACTTTTCACAGATGCAACTAAAAGTAGTAAACGTAGGAATAGAGCAAAAAGAAACAAAGAAAAAGCAGTGAAAAGAGCAATCATGTCGTTATAAAACTTTTACTTTGTAATAATGAAAATGTTTTGTAAATATACTTAAATAAAATCATTTTTATAATTATTTCTTTTAAGCGACTAAATTTTATATGGAATGCAATATTCACAATTGAAAATAGAAGCATTGTTATAATATTTTTATGAATAAATTAGTGTATCGTTTGTTATGTAAAAAACTATGTACCATAAATAATTAAAATTTACGTTCTTACTAACTATAATAAATACTTTATTATTTGTTACGAAACAGAGGGATCGTAATCGTTAGGTTGCTAAAGTAAACATGTAGGTGTCGGAACTTTTGGAATCCCAAGAATGCCAGTTTTCTTGTTATCACGCAGCGATTGGCTCGGACTCGTCATATCACCAACTGGAGGGAAAGCACATGGTTCCCTCTCTACTACTCTTATTCTAAGTAATAACATGAAAGCTGAATCAAAACGTTAGCAAGGAACATGACATCCCGACTCGAGACATGCTAAATAACAGATGAGGGCTTCAGCCTTTTTATAGATTAAACTCAGGTGTTAAACGACCAGCATTTAACTTTTACGGGTGCTACTTTTAACAATTTTTAAGCAACTGTTTTTTATTTATGCAAAATTACAGTTTTATTCATTTATGAACAGGAGAAATTCAAAAAGATAAAAACTTAAAGAGTTTACGAATTAAACCTTATCGTAAACAACTCGGAGTTAATGCTGTTCTTCAATAGCAATTGCCTTATCATAAATCCGAAAAACAGAATATTTTACAGACGATTAACTCGAAGGTCACTTCTTACAATTTCACATATGTGCGTCGTATTTATTGCATACCTATGTATTGCCTGTATACCTGCAATAGACTTAAGCGGTGCGAATGCAAAATAAAGGAAACGGCTAGAAAATTGTATACTGGTAATACACATCTTTAGATTACATTTTAACTTCTGAAAGATATGTTGGAGAGAGGTATACAAACCAACTTACAAGTTTATTAGTGGCAAGAGTATTCGATAAACTTCTATCTAAATACAGCTTGAAATTTTTAAAAAGTTAGAAGCTGCTCTAAGTACAGTCACCGAAAAAAGTATCCGTACACCGCAATGCATTCAATTTAAACATTAATAACTTGAATTATAGACAACTAGTGAGCTATGAAATGTACATAAGTAGTTAGAAAATTAACTCACATTCCTGTTTCGTTAAATTAACTCATGGGATAGTATGAATTTTATTATAACTTAGATAAAAATATAATAGATGAGTCTCAAAAACCGAATAGAGTAATGAAATCGACGAGAAAAAAGTATTCATACAGTGACATCTACTGACGAAATATGTATTGTACATACCAACAGAAACCACAACGTTCGGGAAATCCCGTTTTTTCTGTTTCTGTTTCTTTTGCTTCGTAGAAATCAATTCTTAGCGTGTTTTGTCGAAGAATTATACTTTTTTTTTTACTATAATGAGTGCCAGAAGCAATGAAACTACAGTAGAGGAAAGAAAAATTGTAATTGACTTATGGAAAAGTGAAAAATCATTTCACGAAATTGGTGAAATAGTATAACAAAGTCATGCCAGTGTTCAGTATATCATAAATATATACAAAAATACAGAATTAATTGAAAATATGCGTTGTTCCAACAGATTGAGTAAGTTAACTGAAAGAGATGATAGATTTATTCAATCGAAAATAAAAGAAAATCCATTTGAAAGTGCATCTAAAATAGCAACTGAATTGGAGAGAAGAACTGGTAAGAAAGTTTGTTCAAGAACGATAACAAACAAACTTAAAAAATCAACTGTACGACTTGTGGCGGCAGTTGTTAATGAAATTGCTGCTAGAAATTTTATTACCGAGTTTACATTTTTTCGAGAAGAAGTTTATAATATAGACGAAACAAGTTTGTTTTGGAAAACTCTTCCGCAAAAACTATTAATTCATAAAAAAAAAACGAATGAAAGAAAAAAACATGAAAAAAGAGAAAATAACTATAGTATTTTGTACAAACGCTAGTGGTAACCACAAGTTACTGATACTTTTCATTCATAAATATGCTAATCCACAAGCTTTAAAACATTGTACGAATTCACTACCTGTTACATATAAAGTTCAGCAAAATGCTTGGATCAATGAAAACGTTTTCCAGGAATGGTACCGCGAATTCAAATAAATCATGAAGTAACAACCATTAGAAGAGTATCGGGATGGAAAAGTATTAAATTAAATTAAAAGAAGTAGAGTTAGGTACTGGGCATTTTAAATTAATGTTCCTACCACCAAACACCTCGTCAATAATTCAACTTATGGATCAGGGAATAATTGCAAAATGTAAAAAACTATTTCGTCATATAGTACTTTGTCAGGTAGGTAAATTTAATTTATATCATATTATTATTTATCTATATTATTTTCTCTTCGTTTTTCGCTCTTTTATAAATATTCATTTTTTTACAGGTGCTACATGATATTACAAAATTCTACAGTGATTATGATATCGAGGCCTGTATTGATTTAATCAATGAAACATGGAATTTAATAACGCCGCAAATCATTTATCTGTCATGAGTAAAACTTCTAAATCATACCATCAAACAGTCTATGGCTAATCTGGATACGTATTTTGATACAATATCTATGGTATCAATTTAATACAATATCTGTGGAGTTGACAAAGTAGATTTTGGAATGTGAGGAAACAGAATCCATTATAGAGGTAGTAATAATAAAAGAAGAAAATAGTAATAAAAGACCTTTATCTCCAGTAGAAAAGAACATTGATCGTATGTTATATAATTTACAAAAATTAAGTAAAACTTCCATTTCGAAAAAAAATGGCAATAAATTTTATTATGTACTTCATCTATTTATATATTATTAGTCTTGTTTTGATTATTATTATTATTTTATCATGTTTACTTATGCAATATTCATTTTGGACTTCTTCTAATTATAATACTTATTTATGGAAAATCGCATATAGTGTCATTTTTATTATAACAGTCCTTACTTTGGCTGCAACAATATTACAGTTACAAAGAGGTAACTTAGTAATAGCATAATTATTCGTCATCAATAAGAGGATTTGGATACATTAGTTTATTTTAGGTAGGTAATGTAAAGCAGGACCACACAGCAAAGTCTGTTTTTAAAATTGTTGAGGATAAAGATGAATCGTAAAGCGATTGTACTTTAAATACAATTTTTTGTTTTTGCATATCATAATCATAATTATTTTAACAGTTTAATACACGTATGTGTGATATCTTATTTCGACAATTTTAGTGATTCATACACTTTGTTGCACCTAATTTGCAGACATAAATCTGTCATAAACGATGTTATATGAGATTCCTTATCTCTCTGTTTGCCACTTTCAAATACAGTGACAAGAGTCATTCTGGGATCAGTATTATACATTGCATATACACATGAATCCTGAAAGAAAGATCAATTTGCACAATTTTATCTATATAATTTTTGAAAAGTTTATCTAATATACCTTTACATTTTTAGTATAAATAATTTTATCCATAGTGAGAAGTTCTGATTGACGTTCTTTAATTCGTTTCTCTATATTGTCCAAATGAATTGATGGCTTTTTTATAAACATCTAAAATGAATACAAAAATACTACATGAGTATTTCTTTTAAAGAACAAAATATCTTCTATAAATTCTATTACAGATAATACATTAAATTTATTTTTTACTTCCTCAAATACTTTACAATTTATGTAAACTTACACCAGGACAACTGAGAACAACAGGGAAATGTTCAGAAGTATCTGGTTCTCTGCGAGGATATCTGTAACCTGGCCCTGAATCTTCTACACTTCTAGAATCAAATATTATTAAAACTGCTTGAACGTCATGTTTACGTTGAAAACTTTGTATTCTGAAATAAAAATATATTAGACCTTGGCAATTAATAATTTATATAAGTCATATTAAGTAATGATGCACTACTTCTGATAGTAGTCCACATTTTGTTTGCTCATGATGCTTCTCATTTCTCCTGGACTAGCCTGCTGACTTAAAGTAGTATGGAAATATAAAGAGCATTTAGCTAATATGCTACTGCGTAGTTTCACTAACCATTGGTATAATGCTGGCTGCTGATTTGCTTTTAAAAACGTTGCGCCAAAACCTAATTTCCATGACTGAAAATGTTATCAATTGAGAATTAAATGTTTTTACATGTTTTAGTTTTTACATACATTACCAACCTCTTTGTTTTGTAGAGTTCTTTCCCAAGCTGACATTCGTGTTTGTGCACCATAAAGAGACATTAATGTCGATAAAAATCTCCAATGCTGTAATTCGACTTGTACTCTTGTTAATTGCACTAATATTTCACACTCTAGTCTGATTAAAATATATTTTAAATTATAAATAATAAGCTTTAAGATTATAATCCCTATTTCTTTATTATTAACATATTACTTTTACTTACGTTAAACTTGTTTTTAGTGCAGTTAATGCTAAATGTGAACAAGATAAAGAATGAGTTTCTACTATCCCTTCTATGCATTGCAACAATTCCTGATATTTCATAATTTTACTGTTTACACTCATATTGTACATTTTTTCATAGCTATAATATAATAATGTTGCATAAGATCTTATATGACAAATTAAAATAATAATATACTAACAAATCTATCAACTGTATCTTGGCTGTAATATATTGACACAATTGATTAGAAACCTCTGCAACTGTTGCACCAATGGAATTGGTTCCCCTTGTCATCTCTTCTACTCTTTTCAAGTCAGATTTCAAAGATTCGTATACCGTTCTTAGTGAATTCTACATAAATTAAAACAATGTGTCAGATAAATCAAATAATTATTTGTTTTATTTTAATCACTGCATTAGTATATTTACGTCTTTTCTTAGAAATCCTTTATTTTTGGTATGAAGAAAACCTATATCTGTATATGAATGTTCTGCTATTGCTATTTGTGGTAAATGCATAAGTAACATTCCCCATGGGCCCATCTGTGTTTGACGACATGATCCACGTTCCTTTTCCTATTGATTATTAGAAATAATTTAACTTCTTTTGTAAAATATAGTGTATGTAATTTGTTATTATTCATATACATATTTTATTAAAGAAAATATCATTAAAATATTTTACATATTAACTTTATTAAAAATTTTACAGATTATAATTACATATTAGATGTAATAAAATTTTATTTAAAAATTAAATGAATTTTCGACAGTTTGACAGGAAATTAGAAAAAAAACACAATGTTTTCTTTTATTTAGTAACCACTTACAACTAATTCCTTGGCTTTGTCTGTACACAATTGAGCAACTTGAGTGAAAAAGCTGTTAAGAAACTCTTCTTCGTGATCCATATTAAACTTATTTTTAACATGTATGAACGAAATTATTTATATTTAGTTTAAGCATTAATACTCTTAAATGTTATGTTATCTTAAAATATGCGTATGCACAGACAGCACAAACGAAACATGAAATAGAAGTTGCAGTTGTGTAGGTATAGCAGTTTTTCGTGCAACGGATTAGGAATTTTTCGCAACCCTTTCACCATTTCAGTGTCACGTCCAACGTTATCGATTCATATTGGAATAAGATTACAACGCTCTTAACGGTAGAAATTAAGACTAAGTATTTCGACAGATTCAAAAATTATTGAAATTTTTATGTAGCACTTCGATGTAATGTAGTTACTGATAAAATATGTTCTATACATTTATGTTCCTGTGAAAAGCTACTTACACATATTTCATGAAACGTGTACCATTGTCATTATACAGAGCGTTTCGGTTAAATAGGATCAAATTATCCAAAATAGAACCTAAATATCTGCTTTATTTTTGTTCTATAAAAAATTTCCCTAGGACAAAGTTACATCGTTTTAAAGGTTATATGTAACCACGGAGAGAATTTTTTTCAAGGTTATTTTTTACAAGATCTTAAGGTCACTAATATTTTTTTAGACTACACCATACATTTTATTATAAAAAAAAAAAATTTTTACCATTTATTCTTGAGATATTTGCATTGGAAAATACTTCAACTTTTCCAAATATTTAAATCACGGATCGAATTACGCCATATACTATAAAGTATCAATATCTAGCGGTAATAATTAGGTTATCGACACTGCGCCGGTAACTGGGTTTAAGAATAGGCTATCTTCTTTTGTTTGTATGACGTTTAAGCGCAAGGTGATGAAGTAATGAACGACACGTGCTCGAGAGCTCCATCGAGACGAGGAATGAGTAACGATCATGTAAGTTGACCATGCTTTGAGTTTATATATCAAATAAATATATTAAATTTTACTTTTGAAAAGTCTTAGTAAAGAGTCTGGCATTTCTCTATAAATACTTTTTCGTTTTAAATAATAACAAAGAAAATAATTTCGCATCACATAAAAAGCTAACCTGTCGACCACGTGGTAAGTTAATCCATCTACCACGCGTCTAATTATTTTGGAAAACTTCTCACAGACATAATGATTGCCTAGCACATTGTTAGACACGTGCAAAGTTAGAATTAGTTTTACAAATAATATCGGTAGTCCAATACTAGCTTAAATTTCAATCGGACTCAATACTTTTCGCGATGTCCATTGAATTTATCTTTCTAATCAAGATGTATTAATATTAGATAAAACTCTGATAAAAAGTAAACGAAAATAGTAATAACACATAAAAACAATTACATGTCAGCAGATAAAGCAGACGCACCTCGATGCTTGGGAATTTCTCGATATTGTTATCTTTCCGTGAGTGATGGGTGGGGGAAGGACAAATCTTCCCTTGAAATTTTTATTTCTAAGAGGATTAGACGTTATTGACCTCGTATCTTAAATAACATTGTTGATACACACGGTAATCGAGGATACCACAGATAGGAATCAATGTACACTTCTGGCATTATATTCTGGGTGATATTTATGATTTAAAATAAAAAAATGATGAGAGCTAGAGATTGTACATTTTCTCCACGTATTCGTACCATTATTAATTTCAATAGATAATTTCATAAAGGAAATGGATGAAAACAAAACCAGAATTAATCTTGACTATTAAAGAGCAAAATATAATTACCTAGGTTTATTTTGTTCTGTTTAGTAAACAGAACTGTTTTAATAAATGATAAAAGGTTTTAAAACATTAGATTTTAAATAAAAATATTGAAAGACGAAGGGGACCTTTTGAATATTTTCTTCGATCATCTATAACTCGAAAATTAAGATATGTACGATGTACGTTATATGATATTTTTTAGTCATCTTACAATTAGTATGTGGATTCATCCTCTGAAGTATGAATATGTATGTATTTTTTAATTATCCTGTATATGTATGTAGTGTTTAGATAGTTTAATTAATGTAAATTATATTTAAGTTCTATTTTATCTTATTATATTCATATAACATTTTATTTTACTTATATTTTTAAATACCAAAATTGTTAAATTTGTTAAACGAACCTATTTTCCGCACTCAACATTTTTCTTCGTCATTCAGGTGTAAGTGATTTAACATAAATATATATAAATATGGTTATTAAAATTTCATTATATTATTCAATGGAGACCACTGCAAGAGCATGTGGAATAAAGCTGATGACGCGGAAATACTTATTCGATATAATGCAAAAACTAAAAATGTAAATACATATTAATAAAAAAATTGAGTTCCGTTGAGAATTTTTCTTTAACTGTAAGCCAAAATAATTTCAGAAAAAGAGTGTCAAACTTTTAAGCATAAGTGCAAAAATAATTCGGTTTGCAAGCAAATTGTTCAATTTTTAGATCCAATTAAATTTTAGTGCAATTACTTCACTGTGCGTCGTTTACGTCTGAAGACAGAAGATTGCCCGCAATTTATATAATGTAGAAAAATATTAACAAATTGTTTTTTACGGTAAAACATATTTTTAAAACATCTGATTACGTTTTGATTATTAAAAAAAAACTTTTTTCTTGAATGTTATTAACACGATTGCGTCCAAACAGCTGAATGAATTTCAACCAAATTTTGTATTTGGGTTCTATATTCTTATATCAAGATCTGATTAGATTTTGAGCATAATCAGTCCATAGATAATAATGATTACTTCTTGTAATGATTTAGTACTTTTGGAACAAACGGCTATCTACTTATTAGTAGATTCTAAAAAATAATTTGATTATATATTGGACACCACTAATTGACGTCATGTGATGAAGAGGGGGTATTCGCGAAGCCATTTTCATATTCTACACGTAATCGCAATTTATTATTCTGTATGATAAAATTAGAATACAAATTCTCAGATGACACGAGAAAGAAGTGTTTGTGACCTATCTCCATGATCTGATAACGGAAAGGTGTATAAACAAAACAATCGCTTTTTGGACGGAACTAAGGATAAAATAGATCACCCTGCTCGGTTATATTGTGGTGGGGGAAATTCCACGATTCACTGTATGGACTGTAGCCATTATGCACAATCTGGCCACTATGTTACCGTTGACGCTGTCGGCGGTACATAAGTGCGATCAAATTGCGCGCGTTGCATGTGCTGTATGGCTCTGTCTCGAGTGGTGATGTTACAACGAATGTACTATTATATGCATAATGAGTACTTATCTGTTACCAATAGTCTCGAGTGAAAGTGAGCCTCGTTATGATGATAAATATCAATTTATAATGACGTCAGCGGCAAGTATTTAATTGTTTTCTTTTATATCGAATGACATAAGTCTGATAATAACAATGTTCATGGCAAATTTTAGAAACCCGAAGGTACAATGGCATCACAAACTGCGGATAACTTTGGTTTTTTACATGCATTTATAGCTTCTTTATCAGTCATTGTTGTCTCTGAGTTAGGAGACAAAACTTTCTTCATTGCTGTTATTATGGCAATGAAACATCCTCGATTGACAGTCTTTGTAGGAACAATTAGTGCTTTAATTCTTATGACTATGCTATCAGGTATTGTCATTTATAAAACTTTTAATAAACAATTTATTATTCTAATATGCAAGATAATAAGGTTAACTTGACAATCTTAAATTAGTAGTAAATTGTTCATTGTACAGTAAAGTTGTGTTGAATGAAAGTTTCATAGTAGCAAGAAGGATACAGGATGCAATAATTAATTTTTTGCAGCAATGTCCTTTTATGGAAATGTGAAGACCACTTTCTGTTTTATTCCAGAGTTACAAAGAATATCCGATGTCAAATAAAAAATTCTTACGGTACATGTTTAAAATCGACAGGTATTAAGATATTTGTAAATAAAATTTTATTTTTGAATCAATTCAAATTTGATCAAGCAATTTACCAATGAGAAATAACGATATTTGTTCAAAAATTAGTCATATAAATAACAGTAGATACGTATTTATTTGTGTAATTATATTCTATTTAATGATACTTATATTACTGTGCCAGTAACCCATTATTCAGCGAATCTATTATGATACATTTTCTAATAAATTTTTCTAAACCTCTTGATAAATAATAATCTTTTTAATCTTGAAATGTAGCATTGGGTGTTTTATTTAACTTGGATGGTGAACCTAGATCATTTTTAATAAAAAATTAAGTAATGTAATTAGGTTTGAAATTTAATTTGAAATGCAAGATGTTAGCATGGATCGTGTCTGACTCATATTCACCATTCAAAAGTTAAATTGAAAGTGTATTTCACATCTTAATAAAGAGTAAGATTGCAGAAAGGCTAAGAATTGTATTATATATTCTTTTTAAATGAGCAATTTACAAGTATTTAGTTGATAATATCAATTATAGTAATTTCCATATAAGAGGAAGTTATAAAACTTATTGTAACTATTATATTTCTGTCTTACTTTTAGTAATGTTTGGATATGCTGCAACTATAATCCCACGATCCTGTACATATTACATTTCTACTGCTCTTTTTGCCTTATTTGGATTGAAAATGTTAAAAGATAGTTATTATATGTCCACAACAAAAAATCAAGAAGAATTAGAAGAAGTACAATCTGATTTAAGAAAACGAGAAGATGAGGTATTAACATTGTGATATTTCAGAGGATTTTCAATGTATTCAATGTAATTATTCCGTCAACATTCTTATGAGAATTAACTAATTATTCAATACAACATTTTTAGTATGA
The DNA here is from genome assembly GCF_051014685.1 of Ptiloglossa arizonensis. Taxonomy (NCBI): domain Eukaryota; kingdom Metazoa; phylum Arthropoda; class Insecta; order Hymenoptera; family Colletidae; genus Ptiloglossa; species Ptiloglossa arizonensis. Next base: position 2,557,499 of record NC_135049.1, read on the forward strand.
AAGGAAAACAGGAACTACACTAGTGCAAGATCTAGAAACTGGTGTTGTTAGAAAAGCAACAAAAGTTAGCGCACTGATGCTTTTCTCTAGGGTATTTCTTCAAGCATTTACACTAACGTTTCTTGCAGAATGGGGAGATCGCTCACAGCTTACAACTATTATACTTGTAACTAGAGAGGTAACGAACGATTATATTTAAAAACGAAAATAATAGTACAATAAAACTAAACATTATAATATTAAATATAAAATGGTCACCATTTTCAGTCTGTAGAAATATGTCTTACTTTTAGGATGTTTATGGAATTCTACTAGGTGGAATATTGGGACATTCATTTTGTACAGTATTAGCAGTATTAGGAGGTAGAATGATAGCTCAGAGAATTTCAGTAAAAACAGGTAAAATATGTTCAAATATATTTTCTTTCTATAATAAAAAATCAACACTTTCTAAAAAGTATAAAACTTATGACATTTATTAAATATTAATTTTCGCTAAAAGAGTGAAGTACAAAAGTAATAAAAAGTTGGACTTTTTTTTATATCTAGTGACTGCAATTGGTGGATTCGTGTTCCTACTATTTGCCTTTACAGCAATTTTTATCAGCCCTACAGAAGATATCTAAGGGCAAAATAATATTGGTATGTATTTATCACATTGGAAAGCAAACTGAATACAAATACAGTTTCAAACAAAATTTCAAAAAACAATGAGTCTTAAAATCTAGATGACATTTTTATTTTATTGCTATTTGCACAGAGTACATACAGCTTAGGATTTAAGCTCCCGCTTAAAGTAAAAGTCACTAGTTTTGCACCAACAAAAATATCTGCTTAAAAGAAAGACAGATCTTTATTGTTGCAAAGCCAGTAATTTTTACTTATAGCGTAAACGAGTTAAATGGGTTGATATATATATACGTGTTTGCGAGAATTAAATAAGTCTATTATTCTAAATGTCCGAAGTTTGTAAAAATAATGGATTATATTTTTATACATTTCTCTACTGATAATTCATCTTAATCATTACAATCACATAGATAACAGTAACTCCAAGAAACTATGTCCTTTATTATTTCGCAACAAATTTCATATTCTGAATATTTTTATTTAAGTAGATATCCTTTTTTTATTTTAGAGATCTTTCTTCCTATCCTTTCTTATTGTATAGACATTTAATATATTTAAAAATTACCCGAGTATGTGTAATTGTTTCAAAAATAATTACTTTCTACAAATAAATAAGAATGCATTATTAAATTTATTGATGAATAATTTAATTTTATATTAATGATGTATTAATCTACTATATTAATATCAACTTGAAATGGATTATCAATGTTTTAAAACTCTTCATCTCTGATATCATTCAAATTAATCTAAATACAATTTCTGCTGCTTTTATTATATATTATATAGAATATTTCAAAAAGTTGGGACAAGTCGAAAACAAAAAGTTCTTGACCATATTGTAATTTAAGACTCCATTTTCGAGCGCCTAAGTTTATTGACATAACTCCAGACATGTGCTATTTATATACTAGTTAACTGATAGTATTAATGATGCGAAAACGGATGTCTGCAATGTTTACACGCATAAAATTTCAATTACTTATATTTGGATAACAAAACCTCGGATTTACAAGTTTCAGTTTGTTCCATTTTTTGTTAAATACCTTGTATAAGTATACGTTAATGTAAATAGAGTTAATATAAGATTTTGTTATAAATATAACATACGACATTGGCTATTTTAGTATCAAAACTTGGAAAAGTTCATACAAAGAATGCCCATTAGTACAGTGGCACTTTTGTTTCATAACGTCAAAACGGCGACATGTATAACTAATAAGAGCGTTAAAGTATAACAGGCTTTACAAACGGGTAGGCCAAATAAAGGTGTTACATTATCGGGTAAACATGATTTTCAGTATCTCGCGATGAACTTCTGATCAAGATATCGTTTATAAAGATCCTAAAAAATATATTTAGATTCTTTAAAGTATTTTTTACAAAATAAGAATTTTCTATCCTGCATATTGTAAAATTTAACACAATAATAAAGCCGTCGATGTCAATATTGAAGCCGTCGATGTTTTTTTATGGATTTGAAATCTAAGATCAGTTTTTAAAAAAATTAACAGATCTTTATACAGCATATTATACGTAAACTACGTACATACGTGTATAGTCAATAACTTCAGATTTATTTGTTTTAACGGCCAATTTAACAGTGAAGACATATGTAAGTGAAAAATATATAGGTCTGTGCATTCACGCCTACATCATATATAATATAAGCAATTAATATCGTCGTTCATCGATGTAGTCGCATTTACGTATGTAAGTAATATATTTTGATAGTTTTAATATTAAGATTAATCAGGAATAATTAATTACCAATAAACAAAAATTTTGATTGAAATTCTTGAAAATCTAATGATTTTAAAATAATTGAAAAAACATCGATCTATTGTTAACAATATATCAAATTCATCGATAACATTATACATCGATACATCAATGTTTTTTTTTTTTTCATTTTTTGTCATTTCTATTCAAAATTAAAATTCAAATGGAAAAATTTGCCATCAGCTTTAAATTGTCAGAGAAAGAAAAATAGCGTCTTTAGAAATAGATGAAATGTGAAAAAGACCCATTCACTGGAAAGATGCAAATATAAAAAATAGATAGATGATCATGTGATCGAAATCCTATTGGTCTGCTGAGTCGATTTATCGTATCTTATGATGCTAGAGAAAGCATCCAATTTACTCCACTACTACACATTAATGCAGAAACTATGCGCTTTGTGCCATGAACTCGATACTTCGAATAGTTTTGGGATGTCAAGAAAGGAGATGAATTTAAGGCTTTCTCTTCATTTTCGAAACAACTGAAATCCGATTTACGGGTAACAACTTAACTGACCATTCTTTACTTACTTCTGAAGATAGAATTGCCCATGATTCATACAACGAAGATAAATATTATAATAAAGAAAAATATTCAAAAATTGTTTTTACGTAAAAACACTTTTTAAGACCTGATCACATTTTAACTATAAAGAAAATTATTTGTTAAATGTATTTAATACGATCGCGTCTAAACAGCTAAATAAATTTCAACGAAACTTTATGCAGTTTATGTTTCGTTATAAGTCATTATTCGCGCCTCATTATAAAGAATTGTCTCCAGAGGCAATCCCTCTTTAATCACCTATCTTCACAAGTTTTACTTATATTGAAGAACATAGTGTTCTCAATGAAAAAATAATAAAATATTTTAATTACAAATATATTTTTTATACAGAAATACCAGGTATCTTATATAGTATTATCATTTGAAAAATTTCTTTTATGTTTAGTATCATAAACAAATTTTTTACCATAAATATAAACTATAATTTCTTTTAAAAAGGACATTATATGAAATCAGTGTAAAATCTGAAGAATTACAGTATTATTATTATTAGTAGGAACTAAATATAATTATAAATGAAGAATGTTTGTAAATACAAGTTTCTACTATTTCTCATTTTTAGTAATACAAGCTGCAATGCAATTTCATGATATGAAATTGAAATGTAACTAAAATGAAACTAAAGTAATAAATAATTAATCAAAAGTTGATTAGCAAGTTTATAATTTATGAAAATAGCAAAATAGTATTATTGTAAGACATAGTTTATTGAATATTTGAATGTTAGAATATATACACAATCTATGTACACTACGTAAGATTTTTCAGAAGTTCTTGAAGACATTCATATTATTGTATTTTTCTAACACTATATCATTTTATCACGAAAAATGAACGTATTAAATCTATATTCGTATACCGAGATTATAAATACGGAGAAACATGTTTTTCATAGTACGATTAAAATTTAATTAATTAAATAACAATATAGATGTATAGTAAATCCTCATTGTTATATCACCAAATTCTATTCATTGTAAGATCATTGCTGTCACCAACAATTGGGCAAATCAACATGGAAATCCGGAAAGTGTAAATTACTATGATATTATATGACTGAACACCAACTCAAACTGAACAAGGTGTTAATCGTTTGCGATGTCTACGATTAAGGGCTCTGCCCACTCTCAACTGGTGATCTTACAACGGGGATTTACTGTAATGTTTTTTGTTTATAAATATAGATTTAACGAAACAATGAGCTTATAATATACAATAAAGACCGCACAATTTGTTTTAAAAGAAATAACGAAGTATAAATCAGTTGTAAAGTCAGTCTAAAGAGAGCATAATACTAGCTTGTTATAGCTTAATTACCGTTTTCGAGTAGCGATAAATATGAGTAGTATAACACGTTCGTAGTTACGTTAAGTATTACAACACATAAATTTTATATAATTAGTAGCAGCATAACCTATACGTAACTACTAACAAAATTAAACATAAATGCTACTGTTAATGTTGCACTGAAGAGCATAGTAATATCCTTACGTACATTAGGCACGAGCATTACTCTTCATGACCTATGTTCTATTTATTTAATATTGTATTTATGTATTATTGGTTCTTGATCCAGTTTAAGCACTGCAATCCTATAAATTATAATTTATTTGTTTGTGCGAACAATAACTACGTCAAATATTTATGATCAATATATTTGTACAAAAAGTCAAATAGAGTAATAATTAGAATATTAACGTTTTTTTTTAGAGTTTTAAGAACATTATTGTGCGCGATTGTGTACTCTTTTCTTTTTTAAATAAATTTTAGTTTTTGTTAATCTTGTTAATAACCCTTTGCAGGTGGATATCATGATATACTAGACAAAATATTTATACTGTTTTAGATGTATATCGGGAAATTTGACCACAAATCACTAAAATTTAATTTCCTTAATGTATATATAACAGTTCATTATATTACATTAAAATTTATACATTAGATAAAGTAACTTTTATATACGTGATAAATTTCCGCTATTCAAAATTGTCCTGTCCTGTTGAATGTCATATTCTAAAATGTTTGTTCGTGGAGGTTTAATATATCCTTACCTACTTAGTATTGAAACAGATTAATTCATGTTGGACTCGGTTGGCTGGTAGTTGTTCTACATTGTGCTTCAGATGTTCGAATTTTTTCGAGCCTGTGCAATGGATCCATTCGGTTTTTTTCATCGGGACCAGCAGGCTCAGCTGTATCTGAAATATATAAATTGTACAAAAGTGATAATACTTTCACTTTAATATTTCACATTAATCATTTACCTGCTGAGTATTGATTATTGGTTTGTGGTATAAGATTTTGATTTTTTCGTGCTTGATCAATGTCTCTTAATCCTTGTTCTATAAAATCTTGAAAAAATTGGTGAGATTTGACTAGGAAAGGTTGTACATCCGCTTCAGGATATTGAAGTTTAAAATCATACAGTTGCATTAAACCCTGTATAAAATATAATGTAATTATTGTACTATAAAAAATTGAAAGTTACATATCTGAAATAAATTATTCATTACGTCACATACTTCTTGTGTGTGTTCTTTAGATCCAATCTTTTTAAATATTTCAGATAATTGTTGGTGAGTGAACTTCGATAAATGTTCTTGAGTTTTCCCACTATTACTGGATTTTATTGTTGCCCTTGAATTGGTATTAATATCATCCGGCTTAAAAGTCTGTTAAGTATTATTACAATAAATTGGAATTTATATATACATTTTAACAGTTAATATTCTATAAGTAGTTAATAAAACTAACCGTAATTAGCCTTATGAGATACGAATGCAGCTCTGATTCGTTTGTATTATTTATTCGTGTCAAATGACTGAGTATTGTACTACCCTTCACGCGAGTCATACTGTGGAGAATTGTTTTAATTGTCCGGAGTGGAGTATCAGATTTTCGCTTTTTCCACCAAACACTCGGATAATCCTATAAAATATAAATTAATAAATATCGTATTCATTATAAATAATGTTTACAATATGCATATAATAAATAGTATACTTTAAGAAAACGGTGTACTTCCAAAAGAATAGTATCATAATTTAAATCTGCAGCCCAATTAGGAATTGTTTTTACTATTTTCCATAAGCATTTCATAACTAACTCTTCATATTTGGAGGGTGCATTTGATTCAGCACACCCATGGAGTAACTTTATTAAAGCACTAAAAATTAAAATAGCATAAATAAAATTAATTTCAATAGTTTTTAGTTTAATTAAACTGAAAATGTTATTATACATTAATATTAATATTAATAGAAGATACCAAATTTTAGGATTTTACCATATAATAGTAGTATGATTTGAATTATCTATTATTTTGCAAACAATATTGTTGATTACACGATAATATACTTCTGCCTGGTGTAAATGATTTAATTTGTTCTCAGCCAACAAACTAATCATTTGATCCACAAGTTCTTTCAAGTGTATCAATGGAACATTCTTACCAAGAATTCCGGTATCATAGAACTGTAAATAATTTCATAATAAATAGATCATACCTATCACATGTTATCCTACATATAACTATATTATATTATAAAACTTATACATATATAATTATTCTTACCGCTAGAATAACCATAAATGTATTTCTAAAACCTTTAGAAATATCTGTTCCTCCCTGTTGTAAAGGATATGTTTGTAAAAATTTTAATTGCATGTTTATTGAACCAATAAATTTATCTTCTTTGGATTGCAAACTTTGAACTTGATGAGATTTTATCAACTGCAAAACCATTTGAGATTATATTTATATCTCTAAACAAATCAAGTAAATTATAAAACATATATTATAAATACAAACATTGTCTATACTGTTCATTGATTGTATTGCAACAGATAAATCCAAACTAGACATTGCAAGTATTTTGCGTTCAAGACTATCTTCTTTACTAGCGTTAGCCGGACTTAATTGTTGTGTTACTGATGCAGATTTTGAGACTAACAATTTTGGAGGAGAAATTGGAATCACCCTGAAATATGTAACATGTTATTCCAATATTAGGTTTTTAAATTGTAATACTAAAATTATAAACTTTTAATATAAAATAGTAAATAAATAAATAAAAACATTAAGATTGAGGATCATAAATTATAATTTTTATCTCTTTTAATTAGTGAATAATAGCAACTACACAGAATTATACTAATTACTTACGGCACTTTGGGTGGATTTACTGCAATTGGAGATTCACTCAGATCATTTAAATTAATCTCCACAAGAATGGGATTTCTATACTTTACAGGTGCGTTTAATTCAATTCTTTCTAAAAAATCCATATCGAGTCCAAATGGACCCGTTACTTTTGATTGTGTCGATGTTGGAGAACTTCTACAAGTTAAAATTTATTTAAAATTATTGACAATAGTTATATTATAATCTACGTTATTAAATCATAAGACAATAAGAAAAAACTATCTTTATGATATTATTCAATACTATTGCTTATCGGAAGCGAAACAAAAAAAATAAAAGAACAATGTTACATTCTGATATTACATATTCTATCCATATTATATTTGAACTGGAGAATTATTAAAATGCAAATTTCCGCAGTTATAAATAAATGTTTAAAATTTAAGAAAATAAAATAACGTAACAAAGTAAATATTCTTGTATAATGTATAAAGATAACATATAACATATACGTACAGTTCATTTGATGGTAGTGGTGGTGGTGTTGGTTCAGGCTCAGGTATTTCTTCATTTTCTTCCTCAGATTCTGCTTTAACATCTTCATTTGAAGGAATTGGAGTTACATTTGAAGGGGTTGATAGTCTGTTTGTTGAAGCTGATTTTGTTGGACGATTTTTAGCAGCCCTTTTTATACGTTCATCTAATAACGACTGATCTTTTTCAGATATCTGAAAATCAATTAAAAAAAAAAATTGTAATACTTTCAACTGGATATAATTTTTACAAAATTATTACCTGACCGATAAGTTTGTATACTCGTTCGCCTTGAAGAAAATATGCTTGAACAATACAATTTAAAGCAGCATTTCGGACAGAATTATCACGATCTGCTATTTGTTTTGCTATTTCTTTCAATGCTACAGATGCAGATGGTTGACAAACGGACACGCCATAATTTTCTATAAGGGAACCTAATTGATCTAGGCATTCTAAAACAAGAAACAAAATTAAATAATTTAATATTATTCGATTTAATTTTTTACAATTTATTTTCATTTATATTGCTTACCTGTTCTTTGTCTAGCATTTTTAGATTTTAAACCCTCCATTACATACGAAAATAATTTGCTTATTGGATACACCAATGCTATTTGTTTAAATAATGCCCGAACTCCGTTACGCACAGCATCTTTTGGATCACCAATCTAAACAAAAGTGTATTAAACAGAGAAAGACATGTTGATAAATATGTATGTTATGAAAAAAAAATGTGAAAGATTTACTTTAATAATGAGATATGGAATAAACGATGCCGCTTCGTTCTCTAACATATGATATTGATCTTCTATTAACAAATTGAATACCATCCGCAAATATTCTAAACCTTTTAGTAATACAGAAGGGTTGGTGTCAAAAAATCTTAGTGTTAACCATTTGAGGATAAGGTCCAAATTAGACACTAATGCTTTATTGTTATCAGGCAGATCCTAAAATTTGTAGAAATATTAAACTTGTGTCTTTAATGATATAATATAATGTTAATATTTATTAAAAAATATTAATAAAAACATTTAAAATATAAATTTGTTAAATATCTACCTCTGTTAATGCCTCAATAGCTTTAAGATGGTATCGAAAATCTGAATGAAACATATTTGCTATTAACGTTTTGTTTACATTTGCAGCAGTCATAAGTTCCTTTAAAAGTTCAACAAATTCTTCTCTGGGTGTGGTAAAGTTCCATTTCAGAACCTTCAATTTTTGCTCATCGATCACACGTTGGTGTTTAAGATTATTAATAGCCAATAAAGGACTTGTATCCACATCGTCATCTTTTTTACGAGCACTGCCAGGTTTTGATGCTGGTTGATTCTGTTTAGACTTTACTACTGCTTTTGATGCTTTTAAAGCGCCAGCACTTTTAACAACTTTCTGAGTACTTTCTTCTGAGGCTTGCTTTTTCGGTAAAGGTTTAATAGGTAGATTTGGCCGAGATTTGTCCAATGCAGCAAGTACTACTGTTCTTGATCCAGGTTTCAATTTTTCTGTGTTCCTAGCCATTACTTCGTAAGAAAGATGAATCATAAAACCTAATACTGCTTCTTGAGCATTTTTCCGAACATCAGAATTACGATCTTCTAAATTACTGTACAAATATGGAAGACATACAAAAAGTTCTTCTTTTGGTATCTGTTTTACAGGAATTAGCGACAATTTTTGGGCTAACCAATTCCAAACCTCGGCCCTAAGTACTGGTGAACCAGATTTTAAAGCATCTCCTATTATTTCTCCATCAAAGAATTCTTTGTAGCCGCACTGATCCCCCCACGTGTTTATACACGAAATTGCTGCTGTTCTAATCCAATTTTTACTATCACCCAAACATTGTATGAAACCAGGAAAAAGAACTCGAATATGTTGTTTTGCAGGTGGACCCATGGCTACAGCTAATGCCTGACATATACCTAGAGTTGACTGTGCTATCTTACTATTACTGTCAACTAATCGCAAGGCTAATCCTTGTGGTAAATCACCAATAGAGCCTTTTATAAATTTTGCCTCGGAGATAATAGTACTTACTTTTTGTAAACCCTCATTTCGTACCTAATGTTACAAAAAATACAATTTATTACATATTAGAAAACGTTTCTATACCATATTAATATTATAGATAATACCATATTTACCTTCCAATTTTTATCAGATAATTCGTTAAGAAGACTCTCTGAAATTTGATTACTGACATCGATCCGTGGAATGAGATTATTAATGTCGAGCTCACTATTGCTGCTAAATTTCTTATCTACTTCAGCATCATCATCATTATCACTTGTTTTATCCTTTTTGCTTTTTACTCCACGAATTGGTATTGGAGGAGTTTCACCATTATGCTAAAACAATATAACTTGTTAATATAATTATTACTATCGTTTAAATAAAGATTAATTTGTACGAAGAAATATATAGTTATAATAGCATATTTGTAAACAATAATTTACCTTAATAGTGAAATGTTTACCTTTTCACATTCTTGTTCAATTTGTTGACGCAGAGTAGGCTTCTCATTCTCAAAAAACATAAGTAGTGGTTTACCCATAAATAAATATAATGTGCCTAACAATGTAATAGCTGCAGTACGAACACTAGGATTTGTTGCTGTAACCGCTTTTTTGATATTTTCCATTAAAGATTTAACATTGACACTAAAATATTCATATATGCTGTATAAATACTACTTCACTTATTCATTTCTAAATTTTGTTTAAAGCAGATCTATTACTTACACACAACCGAATTCTGTGAGACCCTTACATAACAATGTTAATGTTTCTTGTTGAACTTTGGGATTCTTTTGATTGAAGGCAAATGCCACTATTTCATCTGCCACATGTTCAAAACTTGTTGCTTCTGCTATTGCTAAAAGAGTATCTCCCGCAATTGTACTATTTTTCACATCTCCTAATTTCTCAGTTATATCCATGAGGCAATATTCACAAACAGTACTGCAAGAAATATAATTAATAAAATAAGTGAATGAATTTTTTATTCTATCATAAAATTAAATATGAATTAAATATAAATCTTACGTTGAAAATGGAAAATTTTCTGCTAGATATTTGACTATTTCTAATCGCAATTTGAGAACTTGGAAATTTGTGTCTTTAAAACCTGGCTTTCTTGCTAAAGTCCGTACAATAACTTGTGTAGATCCTTCTATTGAATCCATTTGTTTTACAGACTAGAAAAATAAAACCATGATATTATTTTATACCTCCTAAAATATTATAATTTATTTATTATTACTAGACTGTGAATGTATATACAAATGCATATATTAATAAAATAAAATTATAAAAATGGGATTTTAGCAAAAATTTATTTTATCTTTATAGGATCTTAATGATGTATATTTCATTTTGCATATTTGTATATCTCATATGTGCATAAACATTCACAGTCTAATTATTATAAAAAAATTACAGAAATGATCCCATTACTTCTAGAAGTTGTTCAACTGCAGATAAACGGTTCTTCCAGTTACTATCAACAAGACCTGAAAGAGTGTCAGGTGGTAAGAATTGTACTGCCATTTCTTCTATTTCTTCAACACTATAATTTTTCTCTGTTTGAATTTTTGTAGTAGATGGTTTCTTTGAAATTGCTGTAATAAATACCAAAAATTAAACGACACTTATTACAATTATAGTATATTTACGTTGTTAAATTCAGTTTTAATATCTACCCAAATTTGTCAAAGACGAAGCAGACGGCTTCTTAGCTGAAGGTTTCTTAACTGCACTTGTATTAGGTCTCTTTGGAGCTTTAAATTCTGATTCTTTAGGTTTTGCTGTTGATTCAATTTTACTTGGAGCTGTATTTGGTCTTTCTATAGCGACTTTTGGTGCACTAGGCACTTTAACATGTATTACAGCTTTTTCTGCACATTCTTTTATCTAATAAAAAAAAAGGAAAATAAATAAATGTATAAATGTATAAATTCAATACGAGAAATTTAATATTTGCTTACACAATTATAAACAAAAATGGTTAAGTATAAAGTACCTTCGTCATTTTTAAATTATCAATATCTGTAAGAAACGGCATCATAGCTTTTTCACCGATTAATTTCATTGCTGTGCCAATAGCCTCTGCAGAAGTATCTCGAACAGTTGGATCTGGAATAATTTTCTCTCTTTAGTGTACAATAAGTTCTCGAGTTATATATGTATTCATAAATATACAGTTGTATTCCATTTATGTATTTAGATATTAAATAGTCTTCTTTTTATAAATAAGAATATATATAATAACATACATATAAAAGCATGTATATATCTGTTTAAGTTTCATCATCTTTTGAAACCTAGATTGTATAGAAAATGCATTATAAGAGAAAGTAAGATAAATTTTAGAAGAAATTGGGTCAGATATTTTATTTAAATTTTGTAAAGCCTGTAATTTAAAAAAAAATTAATCAATACTGTTCACATTTACTTTAGTAACAGTACTACTTTCTTCTTAACTCATGGGTGTTCTTTCCTTCTATAATACATTTTATTTATACAATTCTCAGGCTTGTTTAGTATTCAACTTGAAATTAACTGTATAAGTCGAGTTCTCACCACACATTAAAAAGAACTTAATTTTAAGAAAATCTATTTCAAAACATACCTGGTTCATTTAAAGTTTTTAAAAGTACACCAGTATATGCTTTTAATAACTTTTTATTTAAACTTTGTGGTGGTGTACGAGAAAAGCATCTTGATAAATAAGCAGCTGTTTCTGCTTTAACTGCAGGATTTTTATTCTCTAATGCAACAAGTGTATCTTCTAATATAGTATCAATAGTAACCTAATATAAATAAAAAATATGTTATTTCAATATATATGATATTACATAATTCAATATATATTTGCATATATATTGTCTTGATATTTATAAACCATCAATTGTATATTACTTAAATGTTTTGTTGTATAACATTTTTAACATATATTTTTTAATAATTATATATCACAAGAATTTATACATATACATTTTTCTTATACTTACACTAAGAAAAATAGCATCAGCAGCTTCTCTAAGTGCTTGTACAACATTTTGTTTCTTTTCGCGAAACTTTTCCAAAATCGATGAGAGACAAGCTGTTGCATATGGTTGAAATCGTTTTTTAAGACCTATAGCTAGTCCAGCTAGACATTTTCCAGCCAAAGCAACAACTAGTACGTTAGTATCTTTGGAAATAACCTGTTTATAACATTCGTTTAAAAATAAAATAATAATAAGTTTTGTAAAATAAATCTTGTAACACATACCCTTTTCAAAGCTCTCACTATATCTCCATAGTCACCATTTTCTAGTTTAGGATTTTTTACAAGAGTTTCTAAAGCTTCTAAAGCTTCCTTTCGCTCTTGCCATTTTTTAGCTTCAATTTTGTCATAAAAATCTTTTGGTAGTTTAGAAAGGATATCAATAGGTTCTAACAATTCATAAGGATCAATTTCTGGGATAGAGCCACCATCTCCGTCGTCTTTACCATCTTAACAAAATATTTTGCATTAAGAACAAAAACATAAAAATTATATCAAACAATTTGAAATAATATTTTTACCTTCCCCATTTTCACTTATAGAATCTACAATACATATTGATTTTGGTTTCTGAGATTTCAGAAAACGAGTTGGTACAACCTTCTCTTCTTTTAAATTATTAAACTCTACTTCCAATTCTGTGATTTGTACTGGTTTTAGTGTATTTAATTGTTGTTTTAAAGGAGCACCTATCCACCTGAGAATTTCATAAAATATTACACAAAATACATATTCATATATTATCAAGAATAATTTAAAAACATTGAATGTTAAAAGAATACCTATAAATTTCAATAACCATGAATTTGCCTTCATCTCTAACTGTTTTATCTCTGTCTTCGAGAAAATTAGGCATCTTTTTTATTAAAGGCTTTATATTAATTACTTTAGGACCAAATTGCCTGTAATATCCAAAAAAAGAAACATTAAAAAATTATGCAATAAATATAAAATAAATTTTATTTATAGTAGTTAATAATATAGACAATATATCATTACCTTAAAGCCAGTGTTAAAGTAGAAATACAAGCTGCAACAATTTTTGGATTTTTTGCTTCTGTTCCCTTTAACAATTCTTCCTGAACAGCTTCATGTTTTTCAATTTCTATGTACATCAATGTTATTTGCACTGCCAACTCTTTTGTCTTAGCTTTAGGTGCAGCGATACATTTAGTGACTATTCCATTCATAACTTCACCAACTGTCCTATAAAATTATATATGTATAAGCAATTTGATCCAAGATCTTAAAATCATTGTTTAACCAAAATATACATATCACTAAATTGTATCAACATAAAAGTAATGCTAAACGATGTGTAAATCAATTTGTAAATTTTTTTATATAAAACTTACTTTCCTGCTACTGCAGCATTTTCAATAAAAGCCAATGCTGCCTCTAATCCTTTTTCTTGTGCTGCAGCATTGCTATCTATTACAAACTTTTTAATAAATCCTAGGTACTTGTTCCATTCATTGGACTTTTCATCATCAATACATTGGAATGTGTTCACACATTCTTTATAACCATGCAAACGAGCTCTCCATAACTATATAATATTAATATTTCAGAAAATTCATTTATTAAAAGTAGTTAAAAATACAATCACTACTAAAGTAAAAGTTAAAAGCTGTATTAAAACACATATTACCTTGTGAACACATCGTTCTTCTAACGGTAATTTAATATACTCTGTATCTTGTTCCATATTTTAAAATCTATAAAAATGATTAATTTAAATATTTTTGCACTACTTTATACTATTTTTAATATCTTACTAGAGTGTTAATATTTAACATAAAATATCACTATAACAAATATTATGCGTAATTACCTCCAAATGTACATATTATTTTTTTACATTATAAATTATTTAAGTAAATAACTTAATTCACTATATTTAAAATTTTCACTAGATATTATGCTTGCACATAAATAAAAAGAATGATAAAAACAAAACATATACATAGTATGAATATGAATATAATCAATATGATTGATACATTAGACAGATGATGAATAAATAATGTAACTTATTTTATATATTCCCCAATGTGTACTTTTTGTATTAGTACTACCGATGAAAAAATATTATATATAATAATAAGGAAAGAATTTTAGATATAAAAGAGAGCATTAAGAGCAAAAACTAAATGCTGTTTCAAAATCTTGCAACATATTAAATAAAAGATTAGAAATTGTTATTTTATTTACAAAACAACTGGAATTTTATAAAACAAATAGTTCCTTTTATGATATAGTTAAAACAATCACCGAAATGTATTTGTTGTAAATAAATTTATTATATGTCGATGTATTTCAATAGCAATGGTTTACATATTTCATACACGTTCAAACAAATGTTAATTCATTATTGCAGATGAATCTTAATAGAACAAACAAGAAAATACGACAAGTCCTGATCTGTGACAACAGCAGATTTCGGACATCAGAATATAGTAGCCGAAAGGATTCAACATTAAAAATCCGAACCTACCTTACAAACCGGAGATATATGAGAATAACTTTTGATAGGACAGTCAACGTACTTCAAAAAATCGTTGACTCAATTCATTAGAATTGTTCACACAACCAAACTGTAAGGCCTACGATGACCTTTTAACGGCCGTTGAGTCCTTTACATTTAATGTTCAAATACAAGTCCTCGTTGCAACCGTTAAGACTGAACGCAAACAAAAAGACAACTATATCTTTCGAAACTACGAATTTCTGAACCCGGTCAATGTTGCAGTTCACCATTTATGTCGATAGATGGTACTACAAGCGAATTTCTTTTGTTCTGAAATTTAAGCCTCGTTCTTTGAACATTATTTACTAATTTTTAACTTTCATTTATACAGTCTTATAATTTCTTACTTGTTTTGTTATATTAATTTAACATAAATGTACTAACAAATTTGATAAGAACGTTAGAATTAGTTTGAATATCTTTATTCATACGCATCAATTTTCTTAGAATAAACACATTTGTATTGAAAATGTTAAGCAAATTTTCATATTGATTCAAAGACAAAAGAAATATCAACAAAATATATATTCAAATAAAATAATGATATGTGAGCATACACATGACATTTCTCAGAATTTCATCAGCAAAATTTAATTAGCATTGTTAATTTATTGGTTTATACTGTAACATATTGAATAACATTTTAACTAACATATACAGTACAATTTTATGTATATTAAACAAAATAATTATTTAATCGATACATTTGTATTTTATAAATACACACTTCATAATTACTTTAATATCTTTTAATTTATTCTGAGTTTTTAGTGCATTATATTAAAAATGATATTACCTCATATTAGATCAGAAATTATTTATCTCTTTAATTCTCCATTTTGTGTCTAAACATTTTTATTAATGTTCAATATTTAATTGATATTAATATTTTACTTCAAAATTAAATTGTAAAAAATTACATCATATTATATGTAATTGCATGATATTAATTAGATGTAACATAGATTTTTACTTTATGTTCATATATTGTACATAAATTTTATATTTGGGGTCACTTTTTTATGTAAACCTGTAACAAAAATAAAAATAATTGGCACTTTAAGAATAGTGTTAACTACAAAATTATCCAAATGATATGAATACAATAAACTAGAAATTAACAATAATTTATATATTGCAATAAGATAGCATTTGATCTGTCACAATTAATATGCACTTGATCACAACTAAATGCAACAAAAAATCTTGTTTGTTAGTTTATTACAACGGAATTATTAAAGAAATCAATGTTATTTGTTATATGTATAAATTTGTTATGTACATTAAATTAAACGTTTTAGTTATGAGATAATGAATTTCAGTAGATATATAAATCAAAAAAGTGATATTAAGAGTAACAATTATTGTTTTATTGATAAGACTACTATGTCATTGGTACATTTATAATCTACGGTGATGCTTATAAAATAATAGAAAACTGTTTGAACGTATGAAATACATATAAAAAAGTACAGTAATGTTCGTTTACGCTGAAGCATGTAACGTGTATAACATGAAACAAGTTAACACATTACTTCCAATTTTGGGTTAATTGCTAATTCGTATCTGATTAGCACCAGTATAAATGTGTAAGATGCAGAAGTTATTCTCCATACTATAAGAAAGCATTGTGTAAAATGATACTTCATGTCATAAACAAATGCATATCGTATATACTTACTTTTATATAAATATCGTAAGTGTTAGTACTCTAAGTCTAGTACTGCTTTAAGAATTAAATATCCTGGGCATGTAAATGCATTAAAACAGGTTTGGAGCAGTACCAGAAACATATTCACATATTTTTTGAAAAGTTTATTTATCCTAAGAGATATACAAAACAAACATTTCTTTTATAACTGTTATAATTCCCCTATAATAATACAGAAAATTCTGTCGTAATTTTCAATATCTGTTTTTATTATTTATCTCCATCAAATGGATACCTTCGTATCAGTACAATTCATTTTAACCAGCTATGTTAAAATTATGCACATCTGCAAATCAGTATTAAAATATTACAATTTCATATTTTACAGTATTCGTCCTCTAGCTCCCTCTAAAACAGGTTTTTGCTTATATAATCATACAATTATCCGTTACATGACAATGTGCAGGGGAGATGAAAAGCTTTGTCGAAAAGTAGTGGTTACCTGCTGAGCCAAATCAAGGTGCAAGTCAGTCTGACTGTAACAAAGCCTCTTGTATATTCGTTTTGCATACCAATCTTGGCCACGAAATTCACATCTGCATTACCTAGCCTGTTTTTTTGGTATGCTTCTTACACAGTTGGCTCTAATCTCAATGATTAAGATCTGTACATACTAGGATCTAGGAATGTTAATATTACAAGAAACCACAATAATTTATTATAATACAGCCTGCTGTACACCAGATGACTCGAGGCAGTACAAGACACGCCCTATCTTACTTTCTTAAACAATGAACGGAATCACATGATTCTGAAAGGATTTAACATACTTCCTTTATTGGAAAAATGAATATGAGAGGGAGGATGACGATGGTAAGGGCAGGGACTACTTGAATCAGCTAAAACTCAAAATACAATTCTAGTTTGGTCTGTCTTTAACGACTGTCAATTGATTTCGATAAGAAAAATTCATTACTTTATATAATTATAAAAAATTGAGATTATAATAATTCTTAAGACAACATAAAAGCAAAATTTGTATCAATTTTATAAATCAAATCGGATGATGGTATCGATCCTTAGCTTTCTTATGAATAGAAATTATTCGTTTTATATATGGTTATAGGACTTTGAAATACCACTGCTCCATGGCTGGGTTTTATCGTCCCAATTTTTGATTTAGAAAAGTTGTGAATTAGATATTTATTTAGATTCCAATTACTTATAAGCTATAAGGCTCAATCTCCTGGTTTAGAATACATTGTTAGTGGAAACTATCACATGTTGACGCAGATGTAGAATCGAAGTTGCATTAAAATATACTTATCCTAATACTTACAACTATACGACACGTACTTAAATCAATTACATTCATACAAAGCAGCCCCATGCCCCACCTGCGACAGATTTGATTTAAAGAAATGTTCTGTACAAAGATATACAATAAGTCTTCTTACAACTGGCAACGAATGAACTGAACTGATAAATATCAAACTATATCGAGTGATACCGCCCAACTATGGAGCCGCCGTATCCTGTTTTACGATTTGTAACTACGTTAGCTTTTAACATAGTCTGGAGACAATGTCAACAATGATTGAGCCCCTGCGCCTTCCACCTGATAGAAAGTGGGCACCATATCTTTCCATTCTGCTATCCTACGCCATTTTACATGATACTATCAATATGTTAAAATACAAATGTCACTCATTCTATCTTCTCTCGTACCTCTCTCATACATACAATTTTAAAATAATTATTATAATCGCGGGTATTTTAATTATTATTGTAAATAATCGGGGACTGGTGATTAGTTATTTGTTTTCCTAGTGATGTAAGTACGCTCACGCTAAGGTCAATGGTACGTACAGTAGGTGAGGTATGCTTTCAGGATCAAGGACACGGGGTGATAGATGAAATTTTGTCGTGTATCCGCTATTCATCATCTTCTTTATACTCTTCTTCACTGTCACTTTTTATAGTATTCACGGGATTTGCTACCACGGGTGCACCATCTTTCATTTTCTTTTTGTACGCAGTCATTTCCTAGATAATATACAAAGTAATTAACATATATAATTTATAAAAAAAAACATTAGAAAACCTTTTAATACAATTAATTACATTTAAATTTGGTACTCGATAGTTTACAGTAAGACAAGTTTAAAACAAAGAGGCATAAAGTAATATTTATGTATACATACCCTTTCATATCGAGCCTTGTCTTGTTCTGCCATAGCCTCATATTTCGATTTGGTTTCAGGATCTGCATCTGACCATTTCTTGCCAAGTTCCTTAGCAATGTCACCTACACCGAACTCGGGATTTAGCATTTTCACTTTTCCACGTTCATCATTGCAGAACCAGAAGAAAGCAGATCTAGATAAATCATTTTTACAGTATTTAAGAATAATTAAACATTATTTGAAAATATATTTTATTATATTATTAGAAATATTTTATTTTAACGTGTTTACTTACAAAGATCTTTTAGGAGCATTATGATCTTTGATGTGTTTACGTTTCTTGCCTCTGCCTTTACTTTCGCCTTTTGGTGGTGTATAGTTCTGCATTTCTGCGTCGTATCTCTTCTTATCCTTTTCTGCCATTTCATGGAAACGTTTCTTTTCTTTGTCTGACATCGTCTATAATCATAAAGTACATAATACTAATGTTAAACTAAAGTCTAAACTTACAGAAAATAGTAATAGTTACTACATTTTATTATTTAATGATCTTTAATGCGCAATACAATGAAGATGTAACAGCTCATAGTTATTTATACATAAACTTAAAAATATTAATTAAAAAAAAGAAATTAAAAATATTTAATCGTTATATTCAAAAGAGTGCAATAAAAAATATTGCGTTATAATCATATTAAATAGCAAATATCAAAAAGCCAAATATATTTTTATTATCTTTGTTGAGACAGGAACTGCTTACATAATTGATTATCTTCGGGTATCGGGAATTGGTAGTGTAGTAGTAGAGTTGTAATAAACGAAGAGGGAGTTGGTTTTCATGTACGGTGAGTCAAGGAGACCGGAGAGGGTGAGCCCCGGGTTTGGGAGAATTGGTCGATAAGGACAGGGTTGAAACGTACATGCAATCTAAAAATGGTTTCAAAAATTCATCTTACTCTGTATCATACTCAAAAGCATAAATCTTGTTCAATAAAGAAATATATAATAATTATCAAAGAATTTAATTCATATGACAAATAAGGACAATATCATAGACTGGAGCAAAAGTCAGTGTATAGAACAAAATAAATTATATGTATTAATATTTACATTTTTCAAAATAAACAACATACTCTGATCTAATAAGTACAAAATCATTATATGAAACAAGTAATTGTTAATGAATAAATAAATCGAAAAGAAAAATTCATTTTCAAATGCGACAATATGAAAGAGAAATTATTTAATTACTTTGCTTATAGGTTATTTTATTGTCCCTTTCAAGAAATGTAATAAAATATATTTGGGAACGAAACATTCCATGGAATGTCGCTCTATAAGTTTGCAGCTGCTAAGACATTTTACCAAGATAACCGGAAGGTCAACGTCTTTAATCCTTCTAAAGACCATGTGGTCTGGAGTCCATAAGAAAAGTGCGCAGAAAGTGTCTCCCTTTTCAAGGGGTGGGATAGCCAGATGTTAGAGTGACACCTGTTCATAATGACGTTCTTTCACAATTTCAAGTTCTTTCGCCGAAAAATGTCTGAATTTGTTCACCCGTCTTGAAATTCGTAATATATGCCCCTTATGTTAAAATATTTCAGTTATCATGTGTCAACTAATCGACCTGAAATTTTCAATTGCTATTTTTCCATGCATTTAAAAATAACATCAATATAATATAGTAGAACATCTATAATTCGCACACAGATTAACAGAACCTTCGAATATAAAAACCATCTAAGAGAATTATGACGAAAATGATACAAGGAAGTGATTTACAGACAACAAAATGGTTGATGATGATATTACTAAACGAATGAAGAAAAGTTACAGCAGATGTGAACAAACGGATAATGAAGAATATATTTCTGAAAATAATATCTCCAGTCATTTACTGCTTTGTAAGCAGACTATCTTAGATGATATATAGCACAAAGAGTTAACAGTTCCACTAAATCAGAGTTAGATCTAGAAGTCTGAGAAAATAAAATGTTTTTATTATATCATTTTATTTTGTTATACACAAAATGTATTAAAATAACTAATCTTTCTTTGCTTTAAGATGAAGTCGTTCGATTATCCGAACATCCTGTTTCCAGACTAAATTGGATAATCTCAAGGTTCAACTATATGATCGTATTATACAGTCCTTTGATCTTTACCACAGCGTTTCAAGAATTATCGACGTTTTCTAATTTGTTTCCCTCTATACATAAAATAATCTTTCTTTTTATGTATAGTTTTCTTTACGAGTTATAACCAATTTTGTTCACAATAAATAAGCATGAATATTTATCAAAATTAGAATTACATGTACTGTTATCGTTTTTATTCCGTTATAAACATTTTCCATACAGTGATCCCCGTGTTAAGACAAACCACACAATCAAAGGAATTATTACTGTTTACCTGCAAGAGAAAAAAAAGATAACAATATTTGTAACTCTAAACTCGACAGCCATTCTCACCAAAATCTATCGCAAAAAACTGTAACTCGGAAAAGAAACGTTATCAGATTCGTGTTCGAATAACTCCCTTTATCCTTACAATGAATTTAAAGCTCGACCATGTATTTTAAAAACGTCCTGTACAAACAACCAGTTATTGAAACAATATAAAGAATTGAAACATTTATGGAGGATACATGTGTGACTGGTATGGCATTAGCCTTCGACATGCAGCTTATTATACATAAGGAACAAATTCTATGGAACGACTTCTTGTTGTAAACCGGTCCCGATTCTAATTCCACTCGTGACAGGATTATAGGTAGTAGTCAGTGCGGGTATACGATAACCGTTAATCCTAAATATTCTTGATCTGTCCACATTAAACTAGTTCCCTGACTAGAATTTAGTAAAACTTGTATGATCAGAGATCGAACGTGATTTAGGTATTGATGATGTAGAGTACATATCGCGCCTCATTGCGAATACTTCGAAGCTGCAACAATCACGATCGAACATGAATTCGATATATTAAATTTTAATCTTCAAGTATAATATAACAATTGGCGTTATTTCCTTCCTTTATTTTTTTATATAATGTTTTCTAACGCTGTTTTATGCTTTTATATTTCAAAATATTTTAGAAACATTACAAATGTTTACGAAAAAGTTTTATCTGCAGGAATTAACCTTATTGCTTTTTATTATTATTTTTATGAACATCAAGTAATTAAAATGATTTTATTAACCCTTTGGCTTCCATATAAAAATATATGAGCAAGAAATCTTTAAAGAAATCAACGTATAGTAACTTCCATATGAGGTCGGTTAACTGTAAATTACTACTTAAATTAGTTACACTTTTACTCCAGCGTAAAACGTCAGAAACCATTATTATTTCTTGGAACATATTTAACGAACTAATTACCGGAAAAATGTATTTAGAAAAGTGTACGAAGATGTTCCATTAGAAATATGTAAATTCGCTTGAGACTAACCTTTGAAATTCAATGTTGCGTACATTGGTGAAGAAGGTCATTCTATATCCTCGGAGCTTTCACTAATTTTTCTTTATGATGCTTGTATTTCTATATCGTCACAATTTTATGACCCTCAAGAATGAACATTTAAATACTTAAATAATATTCTTTCTTAAAACAATTTACGAACAGAAAACATATTTCATAAATAAAGAAACGAACTTCATTAAAAACGTAATGTAGCTCTATTGTTCGTAGAACCGATTATTCTTCTATTCTATTTACAATTTCACAATGTCGTATATAATGAGATGTTATTAGTTATTTTCAGTTCTCTACATTGAATCTAGATTACTTACAAGAGAGAAAATGGTAATAAATATTCAAGAAGAATGAATATTCTTCTTTTACAAGAAGAAAATTAATGTTTTTTTTGATAATTTGAAACTTACACCTACATTTCTAAAATTTCTAGAAATTGTTACTGAAGATTTTAAAACAATTTTTAAAACTTAAGCATGTAGGGAGAAACATTTAATCGCATTAAAAACAAAAAATTCCGACTGTGAGAGTCATATTTTGTAACTCATATTTAATGTAAAATATTATAATGGAAGGAAACTATAAAAATTAACAAAAGTATTTGATAATGACTTCTTAGATGACTATACATAATTGGGAAGCAACATTTAATACAGTAACATTTTTTATAAATACACCATTTATGTAACATGTTGGAGCTTTTAAAATATTGAATATCCCATTCAGTTGCGAAGTTATATGATTAATCAATTCATTAACTATTTTAGACAGTATATGAAATGACTAATTTTATATTAATAAAGGATTAAGATTTCTGGATAATTTAGAAGTGTAGGTCAAATACCAGAAATGAAAGAAATGTTTTTTTTAATATACTAAATGCATGTTAGATAGTATATTAAAACTCTTAAACTGCTGGAAATTTTTGAATAGATGATTTTAAACAGTATGTACTGTGATTATACGTTTACATTAACAACAAAAGAATAAAATTGTGATTGTAATTCACAACAACATTATAAATACTTGATAATAATATGTTTGCTTACTTTCCACCTCATTGCACACTTTTTGGAGAACTCTCGGAAAACAATTTTCTCCTCGGGATGTTTCTTTTTGTGTTCTTGACGACATGTTTGCACGAAGAACGCGTATGCGGTCATCCGTCCCCTTGGCTTCGAATCCTTTCCCCTCGGCATATTGTCTCGCTGTTGTAAGCTCTGAGCGTTATTTTGCTGAAGATTATTTTGTTGTTGCGTTAACTGCTGTAACTGGTGCTGTAATTGAAGAAATAAAACAAACTGTTATTGACACGACTACAATTGCCAGATATCACTTAACATCTGCATAGTATATTTCCCAAGAAATTACCGCTTTTCCTTTATATTCATTAAGTTGCTCATAACAGCTAGTAACGCCACAAAATTAAAAATGGTAACAGATTCGAAATTGCTCAATTTTAGTGACTCTCTTTTAGTTTCTATGCACCTAATTCCTTTTTCTTTTAAATCCAGTAACTTCGACTGAAAATTAAAACTTCCTGAGTACTCGATAACTATACTGAATTCTTCAAATAAATTTGACTTATTTCAATAAGTTTGAAAGAAAACTCAATTTGGCTGCATTTTTTAAGTAGTTGAATGCAATTCGATCCGTTTAAATACTTCACATTTTACTTAGATAATTCGAACGGTTTGAATATTCGGATAAAAAAAGATTTCTTTTCAACTACTCCAAATCATCATTTGAATTATTTAATAATCATCATTAATCTCTATATTTATTGTTTAATATACTTGAATAAACAAACGAATCGAATTTCTTTGGCAAGTTTTTCGATCAGATCGAATTTCTTTGGCGAGTTATTCGAACGGATCGAATTTCTTCGAAATTCGAAAGAATTAACTCTTCGAGCTATTCGAAATATCAGGTATTGGAACCGTTCTTAGCTGCAAATATACTTGTTTAAGTAATTACATTTAAACTATTCACCCCTTATCAATCACGATTCATAGTAAAGATATTTCATATCATTACATCCGCGTAAAGATGTACCTACACAATTGATACTAGTTTGATACATTATTACTATATCACGTGCGGTATATTGGCGACGCATTTTCTAGTTTTAATAAACATTATTAGAAACAAATGTTTGTATATCTAACAAAATTCTTTTTTTCACATGCAAAGCGTTGCTTTGTGAACTAAAATAATATTAGCGCATTACAGCAATGCGTGCAGATATTTTATAATACTGTATACGTGTAAATTTGTACTAGATTGTGTATGCAGAAGATAGTTTGCTAAATTATATGTACCTCTGATTCGTGTAAGTTTATAGATTATACATTTTGTTAAATAAATTGTTAATTCAAATCTAGGAGTCTTTTTAGTCAGTAATATACATACTACACATACATATCTTAATATCTTATTCTAGTATAATTACTGCAATTGGTACAACATTACCCTCGTACTAATTAAGACGTAAATACTTATCGCGTAAAAGATTTTTTATCAATATTATTTATCACAGAATAAGCATTGTGCAAGAACTCTATAATTAATATCATACTGCATTCTAGTTTTGAATACACGTAGTGTGAGAGTTTTACGATTGCAATTTTCATTTAATTGTTAGGTTAAAATTTTTAAATCATGTCCAATTAATCCTTTGCAGAAAAAACTACTTCTTCTAATATATAATTACCATAATTGACATACAAGAATAAATCTAGAACAAGATAAATATATATAAATATATTTTAATAAATAAATATACATATTTATCAATACTTTTAAAAAGAAAAACGTTGGTGATAAATCATATTAACATTTCTACACTATAATTGTTATTAAACTTTTTATAAAAATAGAAATAATAAAGGATACCATAAAATTTTGTCATCTGATATTAGGGGTATAATTTTTTTAAAAACTATACCATGAAAAAATAAAAAATTAGAATTTCTATTAATATGGAAATATGGGTAATTACGAAAAAATCGAACTTTTTAGAACATCAATAATGTTAACAATCAGTAACAATACATAAACATTGTTAGAATGCATTGGAAATCAATTTCATCATCTCGATGAAGATAAAATTATTTTTTGATTGCATGTTACTATGTGTGGCTAACAAACATTTACCGATATGATCGCATAGAGATTGGATGCCTGTATGTTCAATATAGACTTTAGTTCAACGATCAAATGCACATAATATGAATTATGACAAAAAATACAAAAGACACTCAATTAAAAAAAAATCTTTACAGAAAAGAGACAAATATTTGCACATTTCAAATGTGTAGATCCATTAGAGATAGTTGTAAAATTAATATTTGCATTTGTTAAATGGATTCCTATTGATATCATATTTCCAATTATATCCACGGAACAAGATAAAAGATTCCATTATGTTCTATTTTATATAGAGTTATATGTAACGTGCACTTAAGCGACTATCTTCAAATACTATTCTTTGCCACATTGTATATTATGTAAGAATTAAAAGTCGTGTTATGTACGAAAATTTCTCAAAATTTAATTCTATTCATATTATTTGATAATCTATATTATTTTCAGAATTTAATTATAATATACATTCACTTCCATTCCAACTTTTATTAATTGTTTTCTCTTTACGATAAATCAACAATGGTCAAAAGTTTTAGAAATTTGTTTGCCAATTAATTTATTTCTTCATATCTTCTCTTAAAATTTTGTTAGAAGAAATAAAAACATAATTTGTGTCATGAATTTTAATTTAAAAAATTATATCAAATACTTAATCAACCATTTACGGTTAATTGCTTTGTATTATTCTTTCGTAAATGTAAATAATAGAAGAAGCAAACTAACTATCTATATTAATTGTTAATGTGTATAATAAAGCGCTTCATCTGCTTCGATTTGAAAGGATAAAGTAGTTTTATCTAAAAATTTGTATCAGAGTATCTTATAAGATGATAACAATACAGTATAATCGATTTTAATCGTTGACGGAATTTTATGCGTATTAATAATACACATATATCGGATGAAATTCTTTCATAATCTATAAAATATTATAGGTACATTCCCGAAAATTTAACAATTCAGATTAAACATACTAACAATAACAAAATAATATGAAACATTATCAAAATAAAATATTCATATGACAATATATGTATTTTATAAAAGATTGACTGTAGTTATATTATTAATCATTGTCACATTAATTTTTAAAAGTAACTTTAATTCCGAAAAATTCATAACTTTTAGGTTTCCCTTTATATACCGAATAGAAATATGTATCATACTTAATCCTTTTCAAAATCAACTGAAATGATGTGTTTGCCCTTGACATAATGCTGTAAAAAGAAATACATATATGTACGTATACAGAAATAGCTGTAACGCATGGTTAACTTCTATAAACGTTTACTACATTTATTTTGTACCTGAAATGTATAAAAACGTTCTTCAAAATTGTTCAAAAATAGTTAAAAGTTACAAAATGATATTGACGAGTTTATAATACATTGAGATGCTCTAGTACTATAAAACTCATTGAAATGTAAATAATATGACAATACTTATGCATGCGTGATAGTCATAACGGCAAAAATACAATATACTTATGTAAAGTATCTTCATTTAAAACAAGTTTGATTTTAGTTGTATCTTCAGTTTCCAATATGATCTCGTCTCAATGATTCGATCTCAAAATTGATAATAAATACAGTACTAATAATTCTAAAATTTTAACAACTTTCTATAAAATTTGGTTAGTATATAGTCTACATTTCGACAAATTTAACATGTTTGTGATATTCAATATGCAAAGTAACTATATTTAGAAAATCTAGTTTTAGATTTTTGTTATATAGAAACCGGATTATCATTCCTAATTAATATTTTATTTTGTAGTGATTTAACTATCATTAGTAATTGAACAATTTTAACAACTCCTCCACGTGTTTACATTTCATTCAACAATACGTATCAAATAAATGATTCAAAACAAAATTCAAACTCTAAATTTATACTGGATATGTTTATATGTACAATATTAAAAATAATATAGTTTTTTATCAAATCGATATATCACATATTCCATCCACAAATGTATTCAAAACTTTATCATATTACAAATAACAAATTAAGATAAAATTATAACTTATTAGAAAATTGTAGTAATCATTAAAAGTTACAAAAAAGATACATATTTTTAACATGTTTAAAAGTATATATGAAATGTGTTTATTTTATCAATTTCCTTACCAAGTTGTACCAGTGAAACAATTTGAAAAAGAAGAGAAGATACAATAACCTTCCTGTAAACCACAATTAAAGTGGAACTTATCACTCGTACTGTAAAACAGAAACGACTCTGGAAAAGATGAGTGACATATTACAAACAATTTTATAGATACAAATCGAAGCAATAAACCCAGATTATTTTTGAAACATAATGACAAATATGATTTTCCTTTACCAAATGTTCAACGATCTTAAGATTGTTTTTTCTTACACGCGTGAAAGAATGTAAGCCTTCCCCTTCTTCCATTTACCTCTATCACTGTAATCTTAAATTTTCGGACCACTTTCCGACTTTCTCTCCACTTGATAGATACAGTCTTCGATCTTAACTTTCATTCGAGTCCCGCTTTTAATATTGCTCCAAATACATTTTCAATATTCTAAGATATCGTGCACTCTTTAATATTGAATAACTTGAAATTTCCAAAGAAATGATCTTTTGCAGGAAATAGATATTCCTATTATATATTCTATACTCAATGTACATGAAGTAATAAATATTTATCAAATTAATTTATATAAGTACGACAAACTTACTTAAAATGCTTGATGTATACGGTGTGCTATAAGGAATAGTTGAAAAAGTTAAGAATAAAAGTATAATATTCACGAATATTTACGTACTTCAAAAAGTACGTAATTTGATGCTATGAAGTTTTGAAATTTGTGTTGAAGTAGACGAAACACAGAACAAAATCTTCTGTATAAAACAAAAATAAAGATTACACTGTATCTCGTAATTCAAAAATAAATATTACAGGCATGTATTTCAAAAATATAAATGTATAGATTTTTGTTTTTTTATTCGGTCGATAATTTTTGCTTGCAAAGATGCAAAAAGTGTTACGACTTAAAGCAGTCAAAGTCTAGTTAGCAGAATTCTGTATACATACAAGTTGTAATCAAGATCGTCTGTTTTCAATTCCTGGATCTTAAATAATTCATATACCAATAATTAAGTTTTCCATTAGAAGATATATAGTATAGAGTCTTAACATTAAACTGTATTACTCAGTACATGAATTCTCCTTTAATTAGACTAGAACGTAAACGCAAAAGACCGAGAATTGTTAAATATAAAATGGAATTGTGAATTATTAAACTGTCGGAATTAAATTTTCAATGCAGAGACAAAATGCAACCAAATATGAAAAAGAAAGTAACTTTTAAAAAATTTAAATATATTAAATTCTAATTACTGAATGTACATTAAATTATGATCATTACATTTGTTTCTATAGAAAAGCAAAACAAAATCTAAAGTATCAATAGAAAAATAATGAAACAAGAATTAAACATTTCACCAATCAAATATTTCAATTTTTTCCACAATATTGAATATAGTTCTTACGTAAATTAATATATCTATTGATAAAAATACCATCAGAAACATGAGAAAAAGGTTTCTTATGTTTACGAATACATCGTATTCTGAATCTTTAACAAACAAAACTCCATTTCTTAACTCAACTAGAAAAAAACTTTCGAGCTTTGCCTCTATTTACGTCAAAAGGACGGACGATCACTAATCGTAATTCTTTCCTTAATTGTAAATAATTAAAATACAAATCTGAAAGAAAACATAAAATTCCACACATTGCAAATATTAGAAAAATGTTCTTTTACCACCCTTTATCAGAGAATAAAATTCTGATGATTTTTCAATGACACAAGTCAAAAAATATCAAGAAATTAATTTCTAAATTTTCCAGACGAACCGAAACAAACTATTTTCTCTTGAAATAATGTACAAATTTAAAAATTTGCATCTTTCTGTATTCAAAGCAAGCCAACAACGGTCAGGATTTTTGTTTTCGGTTATAAACGATTACAATATACGAACCACATTGGCGCAAAGTAATTTCCCAGGCTTTCAAAATACCTGAAAAATAAAATCCTTCTTTTGCCTTCAAACAGGGAAAAAAAGTTTGCCTCTTTTCATAGCAAACAGGGTGACTATTGATCGGAATTTTTGTATCTAATTATGAACGACCAAACCGCACAACCGCAAAATGAATATACCCAAACTTTCATAACCTCTGAAAAACTAAATTCTTTTTTAACAATTAATTGCCAAATTCTTAGGAACTTTGAACAAAAATTTTTGTTTTACCTTTAATTTAAAAAAAAGGATCCCTTCTTTTAGTAACATAAATACTAAATTTCTATTTCTTGATATCAGTGACTAAAACACAAAATGGAGAAAGAGTATATACTTTTTTCTTCAAACAGAAGAAAAGTATCGAAATTTTCTTTCTCTCGTCATAAAGAGTTTCTCATTTACCGAAATTTTTATTCTTAATTATGAACAGCTATAAAATATGTTAGTAAAATCAGACAAACCAATTTTTAAACCCTCAGTACCTTTGAAAAATAAATTTTTTGTCCGTTTTTTTCTAATAAAGTTATCTTCTTCTTGTATCAAGAGTGTAACAGTTGATCGAAATTTCCATTCCTAATTGTACACATCTAAAATACATCGATAAAAGGAATCAGAAGCTTCAAAAAAATAGGAAGGGAACCGGGCCCAGCGCGGCAAGAGCCACTGTACGAACGTACATACGAAGAAGGCCGCACGAAACCCGGAATCAATAGCGGACAACGGTCGGTGGGGCAAGAGACGCGAGTCAGGATGAAACGCAGACGGTAGTGCGAAAGCAGGCACCGATAGAATCGGTTATTAAGATTTTCTAAACATGACAAAAAGCCGATTAACGTCTACCAGTCTGATTGTCGTCAAGAACATTGTACACTAAATGTACAACAATAATAAAAAAAATTCTTATACAAGAACGACAACTCAATACAGAGAATCAATGAGAAATGAATATTTAAGATTTGAGATGCCGAAACATGAAATAGTATATATCATATATATCACTTTTACGTATTTTACCATCTAAAACCAAATATTGATGTAAATAGTAGCAGCCCTCCCTAAAATGACTTTTTCTGTTTACAATATTCAAACAAATTATTGTTCATCATAGTTGAGTAAAAGTACAAGAATATAAAACATTGTCATTTCAGTCGCTTAATCGCGATAGAAAGTACAATAATTGAAAAAAAACTTTTCTGTAGAAACAAATAGAAATATAACGGGATAAAATCCTAAAGTATTAAACTTCATATATCCTTATGAAAATCTTATTTATATCCAATGAAATATCGACGATCAATTGCGTGTTACCATAATTACTGTTATTACGATCGTGTTTCTTCCCTAGTTTCATGTAAAGATCGAACAAAATACTTATGCTTGGTCAGTTAGTTGAAATCCAGTAGTTCGTTATTTTCAAAATGAAAATATCATAAAAACCAGATATTCATTGCTATCATCAATGTACGTATTCAATCGAGGATACTGGAAGAATAAAACACTAGAAAAATATGTGATGCGCGTTTCGGACCAGTACTAAAAAAATCGAAAGATCTTCGGAATCTACCAAAGAAATGAAAAAGTAAACAATAATTGTAAACCCCAATGTGTTGCCAGTTAGAACTTTAAATCTAACAGTTAAAAAGCATTGCGAGATCGATTGATAAGAAACATTAAGACCGGACCAGGCTCTTCATCCAGGTGCATAAAAGAATCCCGCGCAACTAAAAGTAAGCGAAAAAATGTATATATACGTACAGGGAAAAAACAGACAAAAATAAAAGTCAGAAGCAGGCAACGACAAGAAAAGAGGAAGCATATAAAAGGGGGTCGATCGTGGTCGCAACATACCGGGGACATAACGGGGGGCGTGGACGTTTGTGTGGTAATGGGCGAGAGGTGCTGCTGCTGTTGTTGGCTCTGCAATTGCTGATGCAGGTTGTTCTGTCCGGCGTCCATAACTCCACCTGGGTACCACCACTGTACGCCAGGCGGTGGTGCGGAAGGTGTACCAGGTACACCTCCGCCTGTTCCGGGCCCCGTTCCTAATCTATAATCATAGCCTCCCCTCATGCAGGAGCCAACCGGCGTAGACGTGGAGACGGGATTCGACTGCGTGCCCGTAGTGGCTGGGTTCTGAAAGCTGGAGGCCATCTTGTAGGAGAAAAGCTGCTGGGTAGCAGCAACGGCTGCAGTACTCCTAACGATATCCTGATGATGCTGTTGCTGTTGTGCTTGCTGTTGTTGCGATAGTTGTTGTTGTTGTTGTTGGTTCATCAGATGTTGATGTAGATTCTGTTGTTGTTGCTGTTGTTGTTCAGCCGAAACGGTGTTTAAACCAGAAGACCACCAGGCGGTACCACCGGAGGCATCCTCGCGGCTTCCTGGGCTCGGTGTGCCCCAGCCACCGGCTACGCGGTGGTGTTCCGACATATCGTACACGCGGCGGTCTGTCTGTCACTTCGGCCTCGTTTACTGAATCGTCCCTCCAACAACGAAAAGAAGGACGCACGAAGAATTTACACGCTCACGCACTCACCCACACATACGCTCCTCTGCTCCCTCATACAAGCATACAACCACACACGCGCGCGCATACACACTACTCACTCACTCTCTCTCACTCACACACCACTCACTCACTCACACACACACTCACACACACACAGCGCGCGCGTACGCACGCACGCACTTGCTTGCTCGCTCGCTCTCACGAGAAGATGTACATACACAATCACACGTACCCTCACATTCGTACGGAGTCTTGTTCGTAGCCGTCGTGTACGCGACACGCACCGCACGCGCTACTGTGCTCTCTCACTGTCGTCACACCACGTTTCTCTTGTCCAGCCGGCACACTACACGATCACTACTAGTACTCCCGGTTGCACAGGCGGCTTCGTACACGCTTTTTCCACGTTGTATAGGAGAAGGTCCTCGTGAATACGTACGTTATACTTGGGATGCGGTCTACTCGACGCTACGCTCAACCGTTCGTTAGCTCCGTGAGTAGGTACGGCGGGTAGAGGAGGAGGGCGGGCGGGTGGGTAGGGGAGGGCGCTCTCTCTCCCCTTCTAGCTCTTTCTTTTTCCCTCTGTCTCCCCACCATCGACAGATACAGTGCGTCTCTCCGTCTCTCTTCTTCCCTCCCCTAAGTACTCATGGAGCCTTTCATTCGAGAAACAGCGTTTCTTCTCAGTTGTACCGATAAAAGTGTTAGGCATAAGAATGTATCCTCATTCATTTACGCATTCACTGTCGGTTTTTTTTTACGCAGAAATCATATATATCGCCGTTTTCTTCTTCGGAAACGTGACGTCTTTTCTACTTGCTTGTACACACGTCGCTAATTACGCACTCTATGCGACACCACGCGCCCGTAGAGACGCAATGCTTCTTTACGTGTACATATGCACACCGACGCTGGCTGATGCACAGTGGTAGTGGAACGCGTAATAGCTTTTTCACATGGAGAAGCTTACGCGCGGATTGCTTCTCTCGCCACCGACTCTACACGCGATACCGCACACACAGAGGGCGAAGCTGGCGAGGACGGGCTGGCTGGACGCTTGTACATTCTCTCTTTCTCTTTCTCCAACTCGATCCCCTTCCACTCGGCCCGAAGTCTCACTCGCTACTTGTCTGTTTGTCTCTTTCTCCGCGTTCCTCTATCCTTGTTCCACTCGCACGAGCTTAGCCTTCCTTCCAGCGGACGCCGGCGAACTCGTACAGCGTTGCCAAGCCACGCTTTCACCCGCCCGCTCACAAAGGAAAACCCGAGCACGCCAACCAATCGAACTACATTACAGTCATGGTGGGGATGGCGGGAGACTACCACTACTGACATCGAGGCAACGTCGCTTTCTCTCTTCCGTTCGTAGAGAATTCGAGAGCCATGGCTCGTAGTCTCTGGTAAGGTAGAGGGGCAAACGACTGCAAACCCTTCTCTACCCTTGAAACTCGAGGTCAACTTTTAGGCAGAGAAAGAGAGCGAAAGGGAGAGGAAGATACACCAACTCTGACTTGTCGCCGTGCGCTCTTTCTTCTCGCGCCTTTTTTTACCCTTCTTAGTTTCGTTACACTGCTACGGCCACTGGAATTTGCTCCACATTGGCACTTCCTGCTTTTCGCGCACCCTTTTTCCTGCGTGTCAAGTCGGCTTTACCGACTGAAGAACTCTTACTCCATGTTACTTGTCAGTCGATACGGAAGAACTTTTAAATTTGGGAAAGAAAAGTTGTGAAAAAATTCTCAGTAAATTCGTTTCAATTCAACAAAATTATACTTTCATACTATAAGTACACCAATTAGAAACAAAATATACATATATATATGCATGTAAAAAATATTGTATCAGCATCTACACACCCTCGTTATTCAATAATCCATTTCTCGTTAATATATTTTTCTGTATAATTTTTATTCTCTTCTGGAAAGTTATTAAATTGATGAGTTTTGTAAATTTTTGCTTTATGTAGATTTTCTATTATTGGTTAAATAAATATGCTTTTCGATGTTACAAAATGTTTTATCATTAGTTCATTTTGTAATAATTTGTACCGTACTTTATATTAAAATATGTGTTTTCATAATAATAGTTATTTTGGCCAATGCACAATAAATATACCGTTCGTATTAGATAAATCCACATATTATCTTAATTCTTCTCAAATTTTAAAAACGATACAAAACTAACATCATCGAGTCGTATTTCTCTGTGAATATAGTTATTATATTATTATGATATAAAGTAAACGTATCATTAAGTAAAATTACTCTTATCCTACATTTCATAACAAATATTGTTATATTTCTGCTTCATAAAGCGCAACATAAGTTAACTTAAGTCGAAAATGAATTTTAGTATTTTGTAGGAAATATAATTTCTAGTGCATACTCCATAAAAATTTCTGATTAATATAAGAAGAGAGGTCTATTAATACTAATGAAATCTATTAATATGAAAACATATCGTGGGAACAATCAACGTGTATATTGCCGGGTTATACATTAAACTGAACTCCACAAGAAATTTCTAATGTGTAAGAAACAACGTGAAATCCTGCAACCTTTCGAAGTTCCGATTTTTTAAAATCACGCATGGACAAGACAAAATGAAAATGTATATCATAGGATTTGTACATCGGCTTCCTTTCTTCCCACTCAACCCCCAATCAAGAGGCGGGTGAGTCGGAGGTAACCCGGCGAATCGAGAGAGAGGAGAAGAGAACCGGGTCCGGGTCAATAAGACGCGTGAGTGAGTGAAACAGAGATGGAACGAGAGTGAGAAACGGAGGGAGCGAGCAAGCAAGCAAGCACACGAGAGAAAGAGAGAGGTACAGCGACCGCGCATTCCCAGGGCTAGGCAACGTAACGAACGAACGAATGCAAGAAGGGGCACCATGGTGAACAAGGGAAATGGTGGAATGGCAAGAAAAAGAGAGGCACTGATGACGAAAGGAGGGAGAAAGAGAGTGAGAAAAAGAAACATACGACGAAAGAGAAAAGGCACAGCAGGCAACGAGAGCCCTGGCTTCAAATTCTCCGGCTCGTGTTGGCACCGCGATGTTCGCTCGAGCGAAGCGAGCCGATTCCCACCGAAACGAACCGATCTCCCGCGAAACACGCGATTCCGAAAGTCTGTCAGTGTGAGAACTAACTATATAAATGATTCGATGAGATTAGAAGTCGAGATTAGAAAATGATAATTATTTTTATAAAGCAAACAATCTGTTTTATGCAGTTTTTGTGAACTTTAGATTTTTGAATACTCAGTAAAAAAAAATTTGTATATTTTCTGGGAAATGTAAGAAATTATAAATACATAAATTTTAAAAGCTACTAACGACATTTTCGACAACAACCGTTGTTTTTGTGGAAAATACGTCAATTGAAAACATTTTTTTAATAATATTAAGTATGGAAGTATAAATGTACACATTTCACACGTATAAACTAACATTTGTATTTCAATTTGGAAAAGTAAGAAATCTGCAAACTGATAGACAATATCAATAACAGAAAAAAAATACTAAAATAAAAGATTAGTGTACTTTATGAAAAATGAAAAATCAGAATTAAATATACAATATTTTCCCTTAATGAGTGATACAGTATTAGATATTTCTTCTATAATACTTCATACATAATGCCAAGAAAGTATATATTTCAAATATTTGATATGCATTTGACAACACTGTGTATGTGATGATTTCAAAATGTTTGTTTTTCTGAAACTATTTAAAATAATATTACTTGAAGCAATAGATAAGAATATTAATAATATGATTTTAAATGTTTTTGTATTTTGAAATTTTAAGCACTATTAAAATTTACGTACAAATTATGTGGTACAAATAAATGTTTATATAAAAATTATCAAGACATAGAAACGATAAAATACAATTGATACTGAAAGTATGCTAACAGAATAGTTTTCTTCAGTCTTTATGTATTATCCTAACAATTCGTAGACTTATTTAAAATTTAGTAAGGTTAAACCAAATTTGTTACTTTGAAAATGTGCTTTTCAACGACAACCTCGTTTTCGTAATATTTTTTTGTTTAATCGATCATGTCGTGATTCTAAAATATGCGTCCCTGCAAAATTTTAACACACGACGTAAGAAAAGAAACGTGATATATCTACTATGGACCAATGCCAAACGAGTACACATACATGCTTCATGCGTGCAAGAGCGTTATATTTGCGTTTATCCAATGCACCTGTACAAAGAGGCAATATGAAATATTTAATATTTTTTCTTTCGAGTAAACGTATGTTTTTCACATATACGAATGAATTCATACACAGGTGCCTATGTAACGTTCTCCTCTTTTTTCTTGACATCGAATAAATGGTAATTGCGAGCTACATGTATAGAACGTTGAACGTGCCTGTCAGTATTACGCAAGATCACTTTCAATTTTATTATTCCTATATTTGAGACTTGAGACTGCTCTTGCGTCTCATTATAATTTAAATGAAACGTTTTTATACGACGAATGAAAGCTTTACTACTATAAGTTTTAATAATTATTTAACAACTAACAGTATAAAATTTTCATTTTACGAAACAAATATCAATACTTATTAATTTCAAAGAAGTATAAATAGTATTAATTTATAAAAACATAGTTATACTAAAATAATATTAAAACATATATCTCTCAAATTGCAAAAGTTATATATAGACAAAAGTAATACCAGGAAAATATTTCGCAAAACAGTTATGCAATAATACTACATTATACTTAAGCTGAAGTTAATTTCTTACTTTTAGATGCTTATCCTCAAAATATCCATATGTAATATCAGAGAGTACAGAATATTTCGCTCTACGTGCACTATAACGTGAAATTTTATATAGCATACGAAACAGTCTTTTAACAACTTTTACAAGACTGAAAAGTCATAGAAATATTTCGTAGAAATACCATATATTTACCCAGGATTAACTTAGGTAACAGCAAACATTAACTGGTTGACATTTTGTTTAATACCAATAAGTTAAATTTATTGTATAAAATATACACTGAAAACATAAGTTAAATTTCAAGAAATATTGAGATGTAAAATATATATATACTAAATATGTACCAAATGATCGGTCTGTACTAAATTTTCAGATAAAATATTATTTTAATAAAGTAAGTAATACTTTAAATAGTTTTATTTCAACTTTCACTTTGCTTTAATTTTTCAGTAATTCAAATGTATATTTTTCCGAATACATGTAAAGTATCTTAAAAATCTACTATTTCAACTAGTACTTTACTCTACAGATAATTACACAGACATTACTTTGATGCTCTTCGTTAATCAGTAAACTTTTTCACATCGTAAAAGTAGGTTCGATTAGCTTCAGTAATTACCGTAAACATTCTTCAAATTTCACCCCCACATCTGACAAAGATAATACATTGCTATTACCCAAATAAAAACTGGTCAAACAGGGAACTACAAAAATAGGAAGTTGGTATACATAAGAAACTGTAAACAATTACTTATATTGCTATGTATAGCATTTGTTCGTATTACAAGTAACTTGAATGTCCAACTCTTGTGCCGATAAAAAAAAAGGTACGGTAATTGTGAAAACTTTTAAGTTATTGAAATGTATACTTTTACAGAATGAATTAAGTCATTTTATCTTTGGTATTTCTCTAGAAAATTAGCACGTGTATTATCTACAAATGTATAAAAATAAATGTAAAAATATTAATAACACTAATATTAATTTAAATAAATATGAATATCAACAAGATATGATTCTTATCTAAATTAGATAAAAGAATAATGAATATGATATAATCATAGTAATTGGCATTTAAAAGTCATAACATTTTTCACTTTTCTTCAAAAATGTCAGTACAAATTAAATCTCTAGTAATTCCGAAATATTATTTTTACTACCATCGCTAATATTTTTCAGTTAAATTAATTCAATTAAATAATATTGTTCGATACTTGAACAATGTAAATGTCCTATTATTATCTGGTAGTGGTTTAGAAGAGTGAAAACATAAACTTACTGAAAAACTATAATTTTCAAATACATATACATCAATTAAGAAATATCAGGAACTCTTATGTAGGTCAATAGTCCACGGGAATATGAAAGTATGTCTCATGTCAGTATAATAGTTACGATGTATCAAAGAAACTCTTTCGAAAAGACTAACTTTTTACCGTCAGCTATGCAAGATTTATCAAATCGTTATGAAATAAAGAATAAAATAACGTTTCACCGCATTATATATGCTTTTACATCAAGATAGTTGCCTAATATTTATCTAACTATTTATGAAACATTCTGTATAAATAAATTCGAACATTGTTATATAACAAATCCTATGATTATAAAACATGAATATGTTACTTAAAAACCTTATTATAAAAATTTATAGCTTCCCAGTTACATTAGTTAATACCAATACTATACATACTTATTAATAATGTATCTTTTATAAATTATATACATGTTTCGATAGAGAAAAATTTTATCATAAATATGTGTGTCCATGTTTATCCATATAGTGCATAAACAATAAACATATTAATATCTCCAGGTTTGATTTTAGAGTTTCTTGGAAGCTTATATTTACGTATCGTTGATTTTCTGTTACATTCTTCACCAACGATGTTCGCATTTAAAAAACTGAAATTTGACGCATTGTGTTACTTTCGAATAAAAGAATTAATCTTTTCAAAGTAGAGATTTAATTTCAACAGGTGAAATGCACATAAAATATTTAATTTTCTTACGCATTTACAACGCCAATTATTTAAATATCATAGGTTCAAATAAAGTTTATTCCCACAAACCAAGAAAACACATTGGTCTCTGTTCTATATAAATTTACTTTGTATTGTGTAAAATACACAAAATAATCAAAAAAGATGATAAATTACTGATTTTTTAATAGAATAATCTATTATACTGTATTCACATAGTCTTAAATTATATATAATAATGACGATATATATAATTATATACACTGGGTGTCTCATTTAAAACATTACTAAGCTATTTCATCTGAAAGTATTAAGAAAAGGAATAAAATTCTTTTTCTTATATTTTAGAGAACTCTAAACACTAAAGCTATTCATATTATCTATGGATGCCATTATTCCTTTCATTCCTAAATTATTTAAAAGCTGTGAAATATATTACTTTCCATTTTTGTAGATATTAGGTATCAAATAATCAATTCATCTAAATATTTTGACATTTTGAAAACATTCAGACTTTTTTCATTTGAATGAGAAAATGCTAATTTGTTAAAAAAATAGAATTTATATCGAACATTTTATAAAAAAAAACTACAAATATAAAATACACATTTAGCTAACATTTATACATTTATTTTCTTTAAAAAAAAGTTTAGAAAACAACTTCTTTCTTTGGATAAGCATAATTCCACATTACTTGCGCCTTCCTTTTTTTTCTACACGCTCTGGATAATGTCCTACATTGTCATTGCGAACATAGTCGATAGGTCTTACTGCCACATGATGATAACGTTTCTTGTTTTATTTGTTAGAATCAGATGGGTCTACTTCTTTTTCTTTCATCCGGTTTGTCGTATTTCAATAAATCATGTGTAATTATTTAATTAATATCGACTAAACACATGGAATCCAAAAAGTGGTGAAACATTCAAAAACAATACCGTTTTATCATGAATTTTGCATGATATAACTCAACTAACATATCTAATTATGGATGGCAGTAACATTCTATTTCATAATTCTAAATACGTAGCCATATCGCTACAGTGGGAATCGAAGGGTTAAACTCGACGATGTCATCAGATATTTGAAAGAATGTCAGTAACCGATTTGATAAATGTTAACCAGTACGTATACGACATTTTAAATGTTTAATGAAATGATATGCAACTATTGACGTGTTAATCCTGATATGTTTCAATTTACATTATAAAATTTTTCTATTTTTCCCTACAATGTAAAAAATAAAAAAATGTTTAAAATAAATATTATTAAAGAAACTACTTTAAAATATAAATACTTATAAGCTATTTTACTTAACATATTATAAAATTTCATATGGAGAAACCCAATAGACCGTGCAATACAAAAAAAAGTATTTCGTTACAATTCCTGACAATTTCGGATGAAACAGCTTCTTTGAGATTCACTATTTATAAATATTGTAGAATAAACGAATTCAATTTTATATACAAATGTCCAAGAATTGAATGATCTTCTAGTGCCAGTATATTCTACGAATACAAATAAGGAGCAATGTTTTATATATAGACATAAGTCCAAAAATGTATTGCGAACCGAACGAGTACTTTTGTAATGAGATAAAGATCACCTTATAAGACCAATGAGGAAACAGTATTTTCTATAAAAAATGACAAACATTTATGTTTCCTTAACTAGATTAGACATCAAGTGCTTTTCAACCGCCGTGAACGTGTATGATTTCCATAAGGTAACTTAAAATGTTTACCCGTATTTACAATGGTATGTATCATTACTATTTACCTACACTTTATATTATTATAGATACATGGTGTCGGAGGTAGTATAGTATAAAAATAATGATATATGACATTGCAGAAATGACACTTTCAAGTGCAAAGTTTGATTGTTTAAATTTTAAAATCGAATTAGACGTAACTGGCAAAGTAATATAAACTTAAAAGGGAAAATATGAATACATTTGTAATCCAAGATATTTGTATCATAACTATCAATATGAATGCAAACCACTTAAACCTACTAATAATTAAAAAGAGATAAATGTTTGAAAAAACTTTTTAGAAAAATCATTGGTCAGATATATATGATGTTTTTATAGTTTCATACTCATAGCCAACAATTAGACCTTATTCGTTCAAAAAAAGCTCTTATAGATCGCGACATTGTCTTGTAATTACTTTCTTATTTTCATTTACATAAAATTCTAACAAGTTTCATTTAATTCCAATTCTTCGGACCAATATTTACAACAAATTTATTTTTACTCGTAGAAGATATCGGCATACAGTCAAATCATTTAATTTTAATACGCCTTGTATATATAAAATAAGTTTACGTAAAATTTACATAACTTTAGCAAGGCAGGACAGAGTATTATTAGTAGCCACGTATAAGTTTTATAACGTATAAACATTGGTTAAATGTTGATATTCAATAATCGATTATTAATACATATAATGTAGATATAGGTGTCGTTCAAAAATACCGTATATTATACTGACATTATATAAAATATAATAATCGTATATTATAAACTTTCTGATTTTTACAATTTTACAGTTCTCATTGTTGGAACAAAATATAAAAAGCTGAAAAACAAATTTTGTTTCTATTGGAATACTTTACATGAAGGAAAAAATTGTATTTATCAAGAAAAAACTAAGAGGATCCAAAAAAATTAGTCAAATTCAAAATGTATAAAAAAATTCTACAATTTCAAACATCAATATTGAACAACTTCGTAATAATACTTAAGAATAATTAAAATAATATGAAAATGTTCTTTATATCCAACACGATTCTCTTGTATCTACGATATACATATGTATGTTTATAAAAATGCTGTACTACACTCGGCTGCATAATATGTATTGTGTGCTACATTAATTAAATTTTATTATGTATGTAAAATCATCACTTTGCGTGCATATATATTCATATACTATTATCTCATGAAAAGTATTTTTCAATTTATTGGTAGTTTTGTTACTTTTTATTTATCCATTTTGATTTATATTTTATAATTTTACTTTATATTTGTTAAGAAGGGTACATTAATAGCCCATCGTGGTACCCACTTGTAATATACT
Source organism: Ptiloglossa arizonensis (assembly GCF_051014685.1). NCBI lineage: Eukaryota > Metazoa > Arthropoda > Insecta > Hymenoptera > Colletidae > Ptiloglossa > Ptiloglossa arizonensis. Next base: position 2,599,578 of record NC_135049.1, read on the forward strand.
AATATTCAATTCATTTTCATAAAGAATAATAAAATTAAAACCATAAAATAACATGTTAATTGTAAGATGAAAAAGTATCTAAGTATTTTGTTTACCGTGCAATTGAGGGTTATGAATAAAGGAATCTTCGATTCGTCAATCTCGAAACGTGGAAGAAATAGTTGAAGTATGTATTTTCCAATACATTAACTATATATCAAAGCACTTCGCATTAAGTTTGTAATTAATTGATAAAACATGAAAAAAATTTTAATAATTTCGGTGAAAAAATTTGTCAATAATTTTTACAAAAATTAAACGCAAAATGTAATATGATGTATTTCTATGTGTGTTATAAACTTACTAACAAATTTAATTAATATCAAAAATTGTTGGTAAGAATTATATATAAATTTTCTAATATATCTCATACTATAAAGTTTACGTTAAATATGTAACCGTAAATGTAATACACGCTATTAAAATTGTGTAACTAAAAATATTCTCGTTTCAAAAATTGCAAATTCATTAAATAATCACAATAGCATTCAAGTATACTACATATAACAAAGAAAAAGAATATATATTTGCAAGGAAAAAATCGCGGTTGCGATAACATGTTACGAATATAAGCAAAGAAAGAAATAAGTATAACATCACGTATACATATTTCTGCCGGACAACATATAACCTCATATTACGTAGATACAACAAGTACGGTGACGTTTGCGTATTGCAAACATGTCTTCCGTACATTGATTATATTCCCACCATTTTATGTATAATCAGCTTCACATATTCCCAATATAATGAACACATATTGTATTTATATTACAAATACAAAAGAGAAGCCACGTCGACAAATTTCAGAGACCAACAGGGAGATTACAACTTCACTTTAAAAATGAAGTAAAAATTGAAGAAAAAGCATAATACCATTTTGGCGCCTTGCACCGTGTATATTCTGTCGACGATATGGCGCATACAGCAAAAACAGACGCTTACGTTTAAACATACTGTGCATGACACTCCTCCTCCCCCCACCCCCACCCCCTTTAACACCAACCAACTCAATTATTTTAAACAACATAAACTGCGTAATGCGAACTCCACAAGATGTATATCATTATAAAAATGCTAATGAATCGGTACGTAAATATGCCACTGTCGATTATGTACATCCAACTCTCAATACTTCGAGAATTGGACGTGAGCGGGAAATGAAAAGCAACGCAATATATTGTAAATTACGCCATAGATAACAAATTGATGACTAAAAGTCCCTCTTATTTTTTACAAATTTTCTAACTGCTCGAGGCTCACCGTCATAATCTACGCGTCAAGTGGTAAATTATTCGTTATAAAACCATGACGGGTACTATAGTGCAAGATCCCATATATGCCAATGCATGGCGCAAGTAGCCAAACAGAGACGGATCGTACGCGGGCTATAGCCTTGACGGCTGATTTATGACGAAACACCCGTAATATAAGCCACGCCGACATTTTACGTTACAAATCTAGAGTATCTATGTTTTCACGATAGTAAAAACTGTCACGCAATATTTCTTCATATATCAGCACATAACGATAACAAGGTACACGAGAACCTTCTTGCTAAACACATCTCCGGGCAGCCATTTGCTATGACGGTTGTGTAGAAATAAAAGGTATATGCACAGTACGCAGCACAGTAGCACTTCACCGAATGTTTGCTCATATTACGCGTATCATACGGCGGTGATAGCCTAGTAATCAATTGTTAGTCGCTGAAATCTGTCAATGCTTAAAAAGAAAAATATTTAGATTTTTCTTACCTGGACAGTCCTCTACAGCTAAAAGGATTCTCAGCTTCGAATATCGCGACCCCACGCCACTTGTGCGGCATATGAAAGTGTATGGGGAAAATCTGTATTACCATTGGCTTATTTCAGATAAGCCGCAAAAAGTAAGCCAATCAGCATCAACCTTTTATGTTTTGAAGCGTTTCTTTTTACCCCCCCAATAAAATGTCTACTGGTGGAAAGGGCGGGAAAAATTGTGCGTGGAAAACCGTTTACGGTATATTGTTAATTTCGTACTAACCAATGTTCATTTTACTTAACCGAATAAACGCATTTTTTGTAATAAAACTAGTTTACTATTTTTAAGTTGATTAATGGTATCTTTTGACAAATGAATGATTTAAATTATTAAGGTTAGGGTTTATTATTATCGTAGATGGCGTTAGATTCCGTAAGCTAAATGTTAAGGCACAAATTACAGTACCACCAACGTGATGCAACCAGTACTTAATATATTTCCTGTCATTTAAGCAAATAAACGTTTTCTGTTGTATTTATGTACAAATTCATAAATATGTTGAAATACTTAAACATAACTAATATTATATTTTTATTAAATTATACATTATAGAACATCTATACTTAACAATTTTTAATGAAAATTATATTTAAGAATCATATTTTATTAAAGTTAATAAAAGATTAAATTGTAGAAATTTTATTAAATTAATATTTATTAAACAAAATATTCTTAAAAGTATTACAAATATATATGTGACAATTTCATAAATAAAAGTTCAATTGATGTGACATTACAATAGTAGCAATTTCTAATAAATATAATTTATATTAAATAGAGAATTTAAAATATTAAATTACATAAAATAGTTCAAAATTATATACTAGGTTTGATATGTATTTTGAAGGTTAAAGTGTACTTTCGTCTAATTTCTTATTGCAACATGCCAATTACAATAATTCTTAAAATAATGCGCTAATTTCTGTGTTCATAAAGACCTAAGATTGCATATACTACACGTGCACACACAATTGAAATAAATTTCCATCTTACAGAAGAGTATTATGTTCCATTAATCTCATCTAGAGGGCCAGAAGTGAGAAAAGCGCGAGCTTTCTGCTACGAATACATTTTAAGGTAATATGGTGGCTGTAAATGTCTGACCTCTGTTAGTGGCGCAGAGAAGTTGTGTTTCATTTTAGATTTGCTAGAGATTTTTAAGTAAGAGCAGCTTGCTGTAGAGGGACTCAGTTTATTTATGCAGGATATGAGTTTTAAGTAGTTATGGAATTTGGAATGTTTCGAATGAGTATTGTGATTAAGCGATAAATTCAAATCACTTCGAACATAATTTGAAACCTAAAATTGTTGAAATTTTAACCATCTTGAAAATTTGAAGAGTTTCAGCAAAATTTGTAAACTTAATTAAAATTCAATACCTTACAAGTATTTTCATTACTTTTATACAGGCAATATTATCGACATAAAATATTTAAAAAATTTGGAAAATTGGAGTTATCAACACCAAATACACTGATTTAAATTATTCGTTTTTATAAACATAAATCCTCAAATTACCAAAAGAAAGAAATTTATATTCCACAGTAGTCAGTATAATAAATAGAAGTTGGTTTACGGTAAGAAATTTAATCAAACGGTGTAATGAAGACAATCTAGAAATACATCCTATAGGAGGATTCTTAAATTATTTTATTTTTCATCGATAACTATGTGTAAGTTGGTAGTTCTGAATGTTACTGAATAGGAATTTTTCAAAGTGCTCATTCCACGTATATATAATGTATATAAACTATATAATAATACACACACAGTTGTGTAGTCGTGTGATTTAATGTAGTAGTGTAAATAATAAAACGCGGTGAAGTCGGGTGAAGTGTTATGCCATAGAACTTCAAAGAAATCTTTATAAACAAAAACATATTGCAAAGAAATAGTAGGTTTAAATGTTTGCATTCTACAAGATTCTTGAAATACTCGGTGCAGCAGATATATAAAACTAAATCATATGTTATATTGTTTGAAAGAAAGAAAGTGAAATATTATGCGACATCGCTTAACATCGGGGTGTTCGTAATACGCAAACTCTGCTATTTAAATTATCGATTTGTAAGCTTGAATCTTTGCATTAAATAACAGACTAGATACCGCGTAACAAACGTCACCATGAACAAAGAAATAAATTTCGTTCCTAAATCGTGAATGACAAATGAAATTCGATGAGAAATTATGACTGTGAAAAGCAGACATCGCCAAGTGTATTTTACTCTGGGACACGCCGTTTTTTGACGCAAACACATACGTCGTGACATTTCGAGGTTGTTAAAGTTCTACATACTCTTCATACTGATTTAGTTGATGTTAAGAATAAAAAAAAAATGAATGGATTCAGTACCGGTGAAGAAGATTCCAGAGGAGCTGCTGATCAAATTTGTTGCCTTGTAGATGAGGGTGAACGATGCACTCGGCCAGCTGGCAACGCTTCTTACAGCAAACGTATTCAAAAAACTGTAACTCAACGGCGATTAAAACTTAATCTCGATCAAGTGGTAAGATAATAATTATGAAAAATTGCATTAAAAGTCATTTACAAAATTCTTTCTCTTTTACATTTATTTTAAAGTTATATTTTTTCACACGATTTGAAATATTATACATTACTAATGAAATTTAGATTATTCTGTAGAGAACAGTGGATCTTTGGTATCCGTAGTGATCAAATTTTTCAGATTTTTCATGGGTAATTAAAGTCAGTGAGCAATGAACAAGGTCACAGTGGTATACACAGTTTTTATTTATTTACTTTTGGTATCATAAATATATATAATTAAATATTCCTAGATGACCGATATATCAATGAATAATTTTAAGCACTATATATAGCCCATATAATTAAAAATAAATGATACAAATTATTGGTTTTTAATGCTCCAGTTTATGTGGAGTTTATCAGTATTTTTCTATTTCATTTTGTAACTATCCATGTATAATTAACAAATCAAAGTAAATTTTTTGGGTACTAAGGTTTAACTATGTATGATTAGGTAAGAGTCTTATATTATTGTATATCTGATTTGTCAATAGGCACGTCATATATACATTTGTGATTATCATAAACAAGTAATACAATGTGCAAGATCTAAACAACAGCAACAGCGCAGACGTAAGGATTCAGAAGAAGATTCAGGTGAAACAGATAATGATCTTCCAGAGGTCGATCTTTTTCAATTGCAAGTTGGCACATTAAGGCGGTACAAAAGGCACTATAAAGTTTCTACACGTCCAGGTTTAAATAAAGCTCAATTAGCTGATGTAAGTATATTAATCTTTCATTTTTTAAATATTTACTTCAATCTATATTGTGACATTATTTTTTTTTTTCCATGAAAGCAAAGTTACAAAAAAAAGTGCAGAATATAACATTGTATGGGGGTATGATTGTATTATTAATAATTATTTGTATTTGTTGTTTCAGACTCTTATGAAGCATTTTAAGACCATCCCTGTAGTTGAAAAAGAAGCATTAAGTTTTTTCTTTTATACAGTAAAAACCAATGCAAATAAATTGGATCAAAAAAATGGTTTAAGTAATGATACTACATAGCCTAGGCTTTATTTCATGAGTTTTGTTATTATAATAATATTTTACTAGTGAGATCAAAAGCATATGTATGGATTTTTACTTGTTAATAGACATAGGTATTTTGTAAGATCTATGTATAAAATACACAAAAAAATATATGTGTAACAGTACATCTTAATATACTATTTATTTACATCAAAGTTTTTAATTATTACTTAATAAATGAGGTAAATATATCTTGCACAGTTGTTTTCTGAATAGTTGCTTCTATTAATTTATATTTACCACATTGTATCTTTTAACTACTTGCCGTACTTTGACGAGTCTGATTTATGATAAAAACTTTGAACATCACGAATCTGACTCATAGAGTCAAATGCGGGCCAAACACGAACATCACGAGTCTAACTCGTAGAATGAAGATCGTGTCACATATACTAAAAATAGTTTGATGGAGGGCATAATGATTGAAAAATTTGAAACCTGAACAATTGCCTCAGTAAAGAATCTAATTAAATTTTTTCTTTACAATGTGCTATTTACTTTTAGACGTCGTATTATTACATTCCTTCTAACGAAATCACACTTGAAGACGCTCAGAAGACTGTACTTTCTATATGTGTATTGTTTATGTATGAAATATAGTTCTAAAATTGTTATTTGTTATTTATTATCTATTTTGAAGGATTTATAGTATTATTATTTATATTTTAAAGAATTGATTCTTTATGTGCTGTTTACTTTAGTATAACATAAAATTTAGTAATATAAATTGTATGTATAAAAAAGGAAAAAGAATTAAATTAATGTTGAGGTTTACAAGAACTGTTGCACGTAAAAAAAATAAACGTATAGCTACATCACCGGTCTTCGCACTTTCGCTCGTATTGCAACTGTTCTCGCGTTTCACTTTGATCTAGTGAATTATTTTTCTTCGTTCTTTTTTACTTCGGCTGTAATTTCAATGTCACTTTCTTCTTCCTCCGAGGATTCTGACATATTCCACGTATTAGGCCCACCTTCACCAACTGATATATCCTATAGAAATAATTTGTAAAGTATATGCAAATTATTTTAATTCCATTTCATTTTAATTAAAGAAATACCTACAGTATCCATTACTAATTCAGCAGAACCTTCTCCAGGTTTTATAATCTTATACTTATCATTTTCATCTTTCTCTGTATAAGTTTCTACATAAATGTTACAAAATTACAAATCAAGGTAATATTACGTAAAATGTAAAAATGAAAATACAAGTATATAATAAAATCATTTACCATCAGTTTCGATTGTTTCCATTTTACCCCATTTACGTAGTTTGATACTAATGTGTTCACTGTTCATAGTAGTCAATTTTTTCATTGTTATACATTCTTTAAAACGATTTGTGTTACGATCATCTTTCTTATACCTACATATACGTGTAAAGTTAAAACAAGTTAGAAGTACCATTTTAAAATAATTACAAAACAATTAATATAAATTTGTAAAGTAAACCTTGCTTCTACATCATGTATTACTGCTTCTTTAATCTGTTTCAGTAATGTAGCAGCATAGTTTGCTGCATAATAAGAAACTGCTGATATGACATCCTCCACAGTCATAGTTTTTGTCAAATAATTAAAATGCAAACTACAAACTTCTTTGTATGAATTTATACCAAGAGTCAGTTGAGCTACTCCAACTCTTTCTTCTAGATATGTAGGGTCCATAATTGTATTTCCACTAAAAATATAAAATTTATTTAGAAAATATGCATATTTCAATTTATTTTACATCATACAATTAAACTATTTAGAGGTACTTACCTTTCGAATGTTATAAAAGAGACACAGACTGGATAATGATATAATGTTAAAGGCAAAGGATCTTTTTCAGAAAATGGATGTATTATAATATCTTCACCAGTTGAAGTTACATCTGGCCTATGAAAATGCGAAAGAGCAGCTAATGTTGCAATAGATGCACAGTCAATTAAATTTCCATCATGATTAATAATATTAATATCAACTCTTAAATTCCATACCTATAATCAAATTAATTATTTAAACGAACATATAACATTCAATTTCATTCATAAGAATGTATAATGTACTCATTAATTTTTCATTAAATTATTATAACTATTATTTGCAAAGATATTAGATAATATTTGAATTCTGTATAATATTTTCAATTTATACATAACTACTGACCATTTTATCAGCTACAATACATAAGGATTCTAAATCTATACACTTTGAATCTTTGAAACACTTTTCAAGTTGCCTGCTAATCAATACTGAAGACTCAGATTGTTTACCACCATCAAAATGTTGTGCAGCCATTGGATTAAGTTCAACATTTATATGTAACATTCCTTCATTGGGCCGAGAAGTCTTAGGTTGTTGAATGTTAGATGTTACTTGTGCAACAGCTCTGTAATAAAACGATCATAGACTTTATATCTATTTCTATAAAATTAAACGAATTATGAAAATTACAATGGAAAATAACAATGTAAATATATATAAAAATCATACATTGTTAGATTTATATAAAGGTTCTAAAAACCATAAGAAACATCAAATCTAATTTTAATCAAACCTTGTTTGCCCAAGTAAAACCATACAACTACCCCAATTGGATCCAAAATAAATGTTAACAGGTCTTGCTTCCAATAAATTTCTGCCATCTAATCGCTAAAACACATTGCAATAATTTGAATGAATTCAATTACATGTGCTTCTTTAAACGAAACAATGAAATATCACCAAAATCATACCGTTCCTTGTTCCACTGATTTATTTATAAAATTTCTTTCACAATTTGATAACAAAATTTCCTTCATGATTTCATATATTTACTTACTATTATATATTAAATATGTAAATATTCAAAAAAATAAAAATTTTCAAAATGAATATAACCTTGATCCAAATATCAGTACATTTTATCATTTATGTTGCACTATAAAAATTTTTTAATTTTGCACGATCAATTATAATATGAATTGTTTGTTCGTTCAATTATATTTACAAAACATAGTAAAATTATTATTAAATACTGTTTTAAACAATTTCTTAGTATCGATAGTTAATAAGTAAACGTCAATTTGTTAATCGATATTTTCTTTGCGAGAGAATCGATGTAGTACTTAAATTACAGTACATAGAGTAATTTAAATTTATAAATTTAAAATTTATTTATATTATTGCAGAAAAATGATAAAAGTGTGCAAATACAAGATTGAATTAGATAAATTTATTAATAAACATATCAATCAAAATACTAATTTAGTTCTCATTTAATAATCGTCAACATAAGATCCATTCGCATGTGCTTCTATCATGTTCCCCAAGGCAATGTGTCGAAAATATATGAAATGATTTAAAAATTAGTTAAATTTGTTAACAATTTTTTTGTATTTTATATAATTTTTACACATTTCCGTTAAACAAAAATAAAACTTAAGTAATAACAAATTCGTAAAAGTAATTTATGAACTTTACGCTGCTCTTAATTATTATAAATATATAAAGACCACGTTACTTTGATGATTATATTTTTTGAGTATATGAGATTTTATTTCAATCAATATGGTATTATCTGAAATTATACGTATTGATGAGGTTTGGAACCATTCACTTTACATATGAACTTCCCTTAATATTTCTTTCATTAAATAGTTTTTTAGATTTTCAACAATTTTAATATCATTTTGAGAACAGAATTAAAAAATAAAGAAGAATATTTAATGCCGAAATGAAAACTTTAAAATTTTGATGAAATTAAATAATGTAAAACAAACAGTGAGTATACGTGCGCGCGCGCATTATGTATGATATGCACACCACCAAGTAGCCATTCCCGGTTATATCTGCTTCAATTAGCTTGGTTTATACGATCTGTTTTTTAACGTTGAGTCCTGTCGTCAATAATCCGCGTTCTATGGTTCAATAACTGACTAGTATTGTATCAGTGAATATTCGGAATTTCAATAAATCTGAATTCCAGTGTTTAATAAAAGTAACGTTTAAATATCGTACGTGTTCCGTGTATAATGCTGATCACGGTACGCGTGATACGTACAGATAGATACGTATAGATAGGACCGATCTGTAGAATGAATACTTAATAAGTTACTTTCCGCGTTACTTACAGTCGCTTTTCACAAACACCTTTGCAACGCTGTCTGTCATTTATTATTGGTAAGTTTGATCACCAACTACATGTCGGACTTAATTTTATTTCGCTTACCACTCTCTAACTCTTTTGAGTCGTGCACCTCGCACTTCGCGAAAGGTAGCTTTTATTTTGTGTTGTAGCAGCGATTGCCTTTGTACGTCATCTGTAGGTAAATATCTGTTACATTCATCTTTTACTTTCATTACTTGCGTATCTCTATTATGTTTGAATATTTCATTATTTTCATTCGTTTTCTTATTATCATCAATATTATCCTTTTATCTTTTTGTTCTCGTTGAATATATTTTCGTTGCAAAGTATTTGATGTTGCGGGCATACCTCTTTTCAGTTTATATTGTAACGAAGAAATATATTCTTTTTACGACATTGTTTATTCAAATTTTATAAAAATATTATCGAATACTATTATTACATGTGGTATGTAATTATACTTAATATGTGGTTCATGATACTTATAAAAACGAAACATGCGTGTTTCGGCATTAAACAATTTTAAACTAATATTTGATAAATTGCCAGGATTTAAAGTAAATTGCTGCAAATATTACTAATAAACTCAAATAATCGGATGTAATCTTTTTCTATTAATAATTGTATGATATTAATAATGGATTTATTAAGGAACAGGGAAAAGTATGTTATACTTCTTCATTTATAATTCAATTTGTATGTGTATTATTATTCTAACACTTAAAAATTTTCAACTTTGTTATATTTGTTCTACAGAACTTGGGAAAATTACCCATAATGGTATTTTGTTAGGGTCGTGACAATAGAGTATTATATGGTTCGCATAACTATATTTGTGGTAAGTAATATTTAATTATTATTATAGATTATACACAAGTTTCAAAATTATGTATTAAAAGAAGTATGAAATTGATATAAAATTCATAAATTTTGTTTATATCACTGTTTTGAATATGTTATTATAAATATATTTAAGATCTATAGTTATCATAGAAAACAAATTTATTATTAATATGGGTACAAGAAACTAATTGTTGACTTTTAAATATTTATATACATATGAATATGTGTGTGTATATATATATATTTTGTAGCTTCATACTTAAATACATATAGATGTTGGTCCTTTATTAAATTCTTTTATTTTCATTTATAAAATTATTTAATGATATAAAATCATATATATATATAATTTAATTATTTAAAATGTAAAGGAATAAATATATTTTAGATTATTGTAATTTTGGGAAATATATCGATTTGTTGGGCAAAGGATATTAAACAAAAAAATTTGTTAATCATGGAATCGACTGACAGAAAGAATGTTTACCTTACAAAGACAGGTGATAATTCTTTGAATTCTGGAATGAGAGACACAATGATTGTTGGACAAACAAATATGACACCAGGTAAAATTTTGTTATGGTTTAAAACATTTATACTAAAAATTTTGTAAATTGCGTTATTAAATAATAATGCCTTATTATAAAAGTATAATATTTTTAACTAGAACAGTTTTATTAATTTATGAGTTCATACACAACTAATTGTTTAACACTCAGAATGCGGTGAACCTGTAATGAAACCTGGAAATGTATCCAGTGTTTCAAACAATCAAGCAAAATGGTCAAATATGCAAAGTAAAAATTTTATTATTAATGCAGTACCAGTAAAAAATGAAGTAAGTTTGTTTTGAATAGTACAAGTAAAATTTTATATAAATGCAGTGTACGTATTAACAGAATTATGATATATTGCTAGATCGTACACCTTGAAGATGGAGCACATTGCAATAAGAAAATGCATTACTATGATAGACATTATGGTGGCCATGATGAAACAGAAAAACCAACACGTAGAGGAACAAAAAGATACAGAGATAAAGATGCACCAAAAAGAGCATTGTATGTATCTACATATTGATTAGTGTTCAATGTTTTGTTTGTAAATATTATTTCAGGTCTGCATTTTTCTATTTTTGCCAAGAACTACGTGGAAAAATGAGAGAATTACATCCAGAAATGGGAGTAGGTGATATTGCCAAAGAGTTGGGTAAACTATGGATGAGTACAGATCTTCAAACTAAATCAAAGTATATGGCAATAGCAGAAGAAGATAGAGCCAGATATGAAAGAGTAAGTCAAATTTGGTAAATTTATAATTTGTAAACTTGAAGAAAGTTTTAAATTAATATTTAATATTGATTATTTAGGAAATAATTGCATACAATAAAAGAGTAAAAAATTATGATCCAGAAGAAGTTGGGCCTGTGTAAGTTTTTGAATATATTAAAGAAGAAAGGACAGTATACTTTGTCCTAAGTCAAGCACTCGCCAATTGAAAATATATAACAATTTTACTAATAGTTTAGTATTGTCAATCGTTGTATATATTATGTACACTATTGACATTAATCTCTAAAAAAAAATTACACTTGATATGAAATTTGGTTGCAATTTTTGGGAATACTGTTTGGAAACAATTATCGTTCTGTATTAATTTTATAATTGGAGATACTATTTTTTTGTGAATAAGGTGTGCTAATATATTTACAAACGATACCTAATACAAGTAATTATATTAATATCAATAGTAATAATAATGAAAACTATGATGCCGATGATAATAATAATATTATTATTAATGACGATGATAATGATAATCTATATTGCTATTAAATATGTTATACAATTAAAGCACAATAGCAAGTAAAAGTCAAGCAGAGTGAGCTTTGTACAGTGCACTTGTCTTGTCTAATAATGCATTATTCATGTTTATAACGAAAAAACTAGATATCAGGGATTATTTATATCTAAAACCCTGTATAGTATACATATTCCATGTATTTTGTTCTTTTTCCAATAAAGGTAAAAACATTTAAAGTATCTTTGTATTTTTGTTTTACATTTCAGTTAATTTTGTGATTTTAATATGTACATATAAATGTATTAAAAAACACATGATATTTGTTATTAATAGATTTTGTTTTAGTCAATTTATTTCATTTTTTTTTTGTAGAATTACACACCAATTTCCTTGATCATAGTATACATTTTTTATAGTAAAAGTAGGCACTTCTGAACATAATTGTGTTAGTTCACCTTCTTTAAATACATGGTAAAATCTAAGAAAGTCTCCTCCTCCCTTCCTTTTCCAGGGAACAAGCATATCGGTAGACATAAATTGTGTGCGATTTTCGTGTACTGGTAATGTTATACCATATTCTGTCAATTTCTCTTTTGAAAAAGTTTTATTTTTCTTTTTAGTTGTACTATATTTTAAATAAGCTGTTTGAGCAGAATTCTTTTCCTGTTCTATTGCCCATACATAAATCAAACACTTTCCATTTGGTTTAAGCACTCGTGCTAATTCGGAAATTGCTTGCTTTCTCCTTTCATTGGTTGAAAGATGATGAATTACTGCTATACTTATTGCTGCATCTAAACTATTATTTTTATATGGTAAACATAAACAGTCAGATAAAAAGACTTCAAAACTTTTATTGCGACATATTTTCATTAAATTTTGACTTCGATCACATCCAACCTGCAGTATTAAGCTTTTTTTACTATATATGATTTTAAGAATTTAAAATTACATGTAAATTTATTATATATAAACTTTGAAATATGATAGTAATGTGTAGTGAGATTAAGTAATAAAGTAACAATGCATACCTTAAATATATGTTTATATTCATGGAGATATTTGCCATTTCCACAACCTACATCTAAAAGAATGTCACCTAGATTCAATGACTGAAGAAATGTTGATACGTTTGGCCATTGTTTATGTCTTGTTTCATCAAAATGATTTGAAATCTTTTCATAAACCTATAAATCAACTTGTTTAATAATTTCCTATAAATAAAATAAAATGAAGTATAAAATAAACTTTACAACATACTTCATGTACATAAGAATTTTCTATTCCAGTGGCTGTTTTATTATCAATGAGGGTAGTGGTATAGTTTTTTTGTTTGTCACAATATTCTGGAAAAGTACAGCAACAATCATCATCCTTCCTCACTTTTCGAAATGTGAACGATACCCTCGTATATCGAGGCTGTGTTGTAATTCCATTTATGGTTTCTACTATATCATTATGCCTAGGACAAATTCCATGTGACCATGCATACCGAGCTTCCCCTGACATAATTAATAACGAACGGGATGGTAAAAGAATAGCAATTCTCGTATCTTTATGTTTAAAATCCATGATACATGCTGAACCCAATGACAAAGATAATATAGTATCTTCAAAGATACTATGTGTATCAATATGCGGTGGAATCCCTTAAATTGTAAAACATTATAGTTATCTTAGAAAGAAAGTTATAGAATGAATTTTGTAAAATATACCTTGACCAGGTAAGTAGCGATTGATTGTTAATTGATCAAAATCATATGGCACATTGTACTTTTTAAATAGTACTTGCAAAAATTGGTAGTCTTCAGGAATAGATACGATAGATTTGTCAAGATCCACTTTATTTGAATCATATTGAAATTCATACCCAAAATGTTTAACTTTTCTATATTTTAAATCCGATGATTTCGATACTAGAAAGTGAATGATTAAACACAATAATTACAAATTCATGACATCTAACAATCTGAAATGTTTTCTCATAGAAACTATAAAACCTTCAATATACCTTCATTGCTCCAGTTGATTGTATTTAACAAAAACTCTTCTTCTTCTTCGGTTATAATATTTTCTATTAGTCTAAGCCCAGGAGGAAGATCAGAAGATAATCGATGGTATGCTAAATCAGGAACTAAAACGAAGTTATAATATATAAATTTTGGTATTTCAATTTGTTTCAGTATGTAAAAAGATATAATATAAATTCTGTCATAAATTGTATTACATACCTGATTCTGTAAATGATGCATATAATAGTACATTTTGTCCTGTAACTTTAATTTGACCGTGAATTTTGTTATATACATGTTCTGCATCTTTTATAGAATCAAATTTAATAAAACAATATGATTTATTTGGTACCATTATTAAATCATAGTTGCTGATCAATGGATCTATAATATTTTGCAATGTTGCTCTTTGAAATCCAGTTACTAAACCGGCATTACAAATCATCACATACTACAAAAAACAATAAAATGAAATATATATGTGGTATTTTTCTAATATCAGTATTGCTACAGATTATACTACTTTTATTTGAGAAACCCACATTTGTTACATTGTCACAACATTTAATATTCATGTCTCTTAAAAGCCTGTGGTATGCTCGTTTTTGTTTACGAAAACTTTTTCTAATTAACTTTTCTTCCATTATTTTTGGGAGTATCGAATCACATTCAATTGATTAATATTCTGTAAAGTAATAGATATTTGTATAGATTTTATTATAAATTATATATATGTATTTTTATTAATTTAAAAAACTATCTTTTACGTTTGCAACAGTTGAAATTATATATAGTGTTCACCGTGTAAAATTTAAATACAATAAAGAAATTTAGAAAGTATTTTATCATATTAGAATTACGTGTTTCTATAATACGAATATTTGTACATGTAAAATTACAAAACTAGAATCAATATAACGATAGGAATCATATTTAAAAGTTGCAATTTTTATTACATATAAATAATAAGAAATATAGAAAGAATAAGTAAATATTCACACAACAACTGTTTACGTCAATTTAGGTTATAAACATTTTAGACAGGTCTATGATAACATATTTTTCCCATGGATAATATTAAATATATATTTTTTTCTATTTGACCAACGGTACCAGTCAATATAATACCATTGAACGAAAACAATTTATCTGAAATAAGTTACGAATGAAAGAATTATCTACTTTATCAGACATTCCACGGGACTTTGTGCTAAGCAAGTATAGACGAAATATAAAATAGACATTTCACTCGGAGCCAATGATTCACGACGTGAGAAAGGAGAGTCATTAACGTTTGAATCAATTAAGACTCTTGTCGAGTGTTCATCTTGGGAATTGGTGACTGTTAAGAATGTCAAGATATAGAATAAATGTTTCATCTTACGGAAACAGATGTCGCCAAAAATCAAGCCATGGATTGGGCACAATCCGCATTACAGAAATTAAGATAATGATCTCGTAAAATATTAATGTCCTATGTAAATTTCGTAAATTTTAAATATTTTAATTTTCATTTGTCGATACATCAAAGTATTAGAATGAATGACACGGTCGAGATATAAAATGTCGCAAACAATACTTTTTCGGGTTATGAAAAGATAATTGGAGTATTTTGTGCAAACGCTAATGGTAACGACAAGTTACCGATATCTTTCATTCACAGATACGCTAATCCAAGAATTTTAAAATATTGTATGAATTCGCTACCTATCATATAGATAGTTTAATGAAATGATGGTGTAATGAAAACATTTTTCGGGAATGGTACAGCGAATTCAAATAAATTGTAAGGCAATGCTAATTGGAAGAGCATCGAGATGGAAAAGTATTACTGTTCGTCGATAATTTTAGAGGCTATAAATTAAAAGGTGAGGATTTAAATAATGGATATTTTAAATTAATATTTCTAATTTTTCGACTCGGAAAATTTTATTAAACTTATAGGATACCTGTGACGTTGAAAATATTCTTAGTTTCATGTTACTAAAATATTTTAAATTCCACTTGTAAAAATAAATGGAACTTATTACAATATTTTCTAAGACCGATAGATTTGATACAATCACAAATGATATACAGGCAGGAATATTTTACATTTTTTACCTTTACCGACTTTGGTGGTGCAGTTGAATATACATCTTAGAATTACCGTCTTAAACGAAGAGGTCGCTTCAAAATCACTGATATTTGACCGAGAGGTCGGCATTTCAGATCGTGTAGACTGAAGCGTGTATTTTGTATTCTGTTTGTCTTGTCTATTCTATATTTCGTCCGAAATGTTTACTCTCGTAAAATGAAACTTCTATTCAATATCTTGTCTGTGTACAACTAACAGTTGTTTGTACTTAATCACTAAAAAACCATTGTCGTTCAGTACCGTTGTAGAATGTTGCAACGGACAAAATGACACTCGTAGAAATAATTTTTAATCGTAATTGTTACGAATGTTTTTTAAATCTTTAATATCGTAATTACTTGTATCGGATACAGTGTGCGTCTTACCATTTAGTCGATAAAGAAGCGCAAGTACAGATATAATGCGAGAACCCGCACATTCATTAACTACTTTTTGAAGTTGTGGCGGCTTCTAATGGCGTTATGGAGAAAGAGTGGGTAAGTGAGAATAGGAAAATAGGAAAGAAAGTCATAGAGTCTCGTATTAATTTTTCTACAAACGGCAGAATAATGTAATCCTTTACGTGGAAAATGTGTTAAATTGACGCGGGGAATGGATGAGGATTAAAGCGAAATTTCCGAGTAATTGTAACATCGAGAGTAAAAATATTCTTAAATCCGAACGAAAATCATTTTAAACGTCCTAGATTATTCGAAGTAACGCTGTTGTCGTAAAATCTAGGTAAACTCCAAGATTTCTTTGACCTTCTATGGGGTAAAATCCCCGTAATACGACGTTTCGAAGTATTTAACCTCATTTTGAAATATTTATCCGTGATGCACCATAGGAGTAGCTTGCTCAGCAGGCCCCGAAGATGCTGGACCAGTAACGTCGCTAAGTCTCGGCGCGATCATGGTTCACCATTTCCTCGACGGATGAAGTGAAAGCCATGATCGGGGCTGGTGTAGAATGTAAAGAAGTCGATGCGAATCGAGAGAGGGAAACCGCTTTGGCGACCAGTTACTCCAAGGCAAGCTGAAAGGAATGTCGAGCGCCGTGCATCGCGACGTCAACGAGTTCTCGCACTGAGCGTCTCTAATCAACCGTTGCACGACGCCGTCGTCAACGACGCATCTTTGGTGAGTGAACCATCCTCTTGTTGTCAACGTACGCTTAACCTATTCTTCGCGCGCTAACCCCAAACACCCCCAGACCGCGTCAATGGTTTCGGAGGGTAAACGAGACGAGCCCGTGCAATAAAAAATAACGAAAGATTTTAAATGTAAGAATTTCTTGTATCTAGAAATTCATGGAAAGCAGATCGGCTTCTCCGAGAGACTCGAGTGTTTATTTCCTGGCCAGAGTGGATTCACTTCTGGTAGCTTTACATAATCCTCGGGTTCGTTTCCTGGGGCAAGGAAGCGTACGGTTTCCCAGACGATTTGTCTTCGTTATACCAGAATCGAACGATCTTTTCAAACGTCTACGATTCTCTCACACGCGACGTTTGAGATAGAGAAAATTCGAAATTGCATACTACGTCGCGATTCGAAAAACATTGTCTTCCATCGCGGTGATTCTAGAATAGATGCCAATTTCGATTAAACGATTAGGACAGATTGTTTTCGGGTTTCAGGCAAGGTCGATCGTGCAAGTCCAATGCAGTCTTCACGTAACGATAATTTGTTTTTCGGGAATAATAAATATTGACCGAAACTACAAACGATAATACGTCGAGATCAGACAAGAGCGATGTTTTCTTCAAAGACGCGAGATATTGGTTCAGGAATAGTGTTTACGAATTTGTGGTCACGTTTCTTCGAGAAATGTGTCACTTTCATATTCGTTATCGCTGGAGAAAGTTTCACCAATTGTCACTAACGATGAACATTCGTTTAAACGAATTTTATTCGCAAAATGGTCGATGTATCGATTCGACGTTAAATTAGAATCAGTGTTTTCGAAACAACGTTAAAAGTAATCTAAAGTTTCATTCAAGATCGATTCATTTACGAGGAAATACGTTTAACACGTGTACAAATTTAACAGTTTGTATCTTTAAGATTCGGTGGTTGTTTTTCATTTCTTGACAAGTCATGTTTTCGCGTGCTTTTATAAGGGAGAGTTTCTTTACTACTTCACTAGTTTATTTACTTTATGTTACTTTACTTTACTTCGAGACTTTAACAAATTTATTATACAATAACGTTTGCTTTGAGATTGTAGGTTAAATCGATTTGCAAAGGAATTTTCATGGCATTTTGTAGTTTAATTCGTTTTAGAATAAACTTGGACTTTCGATAATAAATGTTTGAACGAATATTCTCTGTATTCTCTATTTTGCACCGATTTACGATACTCAGTGAAAAATCACAAATCTCTTGTTGTAAAAATCATCGCCGTGGATGACACGGTGCACGTTTTACGATGCAATTGTCGCGCTAAAGTTTACGTATTCACGAGCATCTTGTTAGATGTTCTTTTTTTTTCACAACAAACTGGGTACAGTGATAAAAATTAATTTCCATACTATAATAGACAGGTATCCGTTATTCGATTAAATGGTTTTACGTAACGGTAGTAAAGCAACAACGATTAGATGCTAATTGTTCGGTAACGGAAAACTTGTTATTGAAGATTTGCGTTACGGTGATTTTTTTTTCTCGTTACAAATGCGCGTATCGACATTGTTAATTCGCAGCATAAAATTCATTCTCAACGAAACGAATATCGCGACTGGTCTACTCAGCGCTCAGTAAAAAGTAAATAAAATAATAATGATCCATTACAAGATCGAACGAAAATGTTTATTTCGCTTCAGAAATATTCACGTATAATTTATTATCGAAGCAACGTGTGAATCATCGGCAATTACGTTTATGAATTCGTGCATCTAAATAAACGATTGCATCGTGTATATTTTCCTATCGTTGATAGAATATACTCGTGCAGATCATAGCCACGTCTCGTTCCATAAGGAAATTTAGAACGCGCGAACGCTTTTACTTTTCTCGTATTTCATTTCTAGACTCTTTCTTTGTGTCTTGTCCGCTATTGTAACGACAATGGTCACTTTCTTTCGAAGTAATACTTCGAATATGTTTATTTCAGCCAACTGCGATGGATATCGGAACGAATTAAAGTTCAATTATTGGGCGGATTGGTTCAAATAATTATCGAGATCTTCGAGGTCTTAGCGTACCCGCTTCTTAGATATAAAACTATCGGTGGCTTCCGGTTGGGAATCGTGCCTTTTTAGAAAATGATTTCACGGGTCTTCTTACCTACTTGCTCAAAAGAAAATTGATCGAGATAAATTCAAAGTCAGTTCTCTCTGTTACGTGACCGTTGGGACTGAACATTTTTTCTATTTAATCATTTCGTATCGTAGATGTTACGTTTGTATTTGAAAAGGATTACATGTGTATAGGAGTCAATGTGGTCGAAAACATTGTCGAAGAGGTACGTAACAGTTGGAGTTTAACGCTTTTTTTAATTTAATAATTTCGCGTGGTAAACGTTACGTTTGTATTTGAAAAGGATTACACGTGTACAGGAGTCAATGTGGCCGAAAACGTCGTCGAAGATGTACGTAACAGTTGGAGTTGAACGTTTTTTTTAATTTAATAATTTCGCGTCGTGGACATTACGTTTGTATTTGAAAAGGATTACACGTGTACAAGTAAACGTCGTTGAAGAATTACGTACGCGTATATTCGAATAAAATTCGTTATCAATGGTTTCTCCTATTAGCATCGAAGCGTACGTTACTCGGATTCTTCTCGGGTTTGTAATTCCTTTTTGTTCCTCACCGAGTTACTTATCGTTGGATTTGAATGCGAGAATCAAGAACATGAGTCTCGTGTTAAGTTCGCAGCCACGGGAGGTGTAACCGCTGGTTACCTATCTTCTGTGTATCTAACCACTGTGCTCAACGAAATCCAAGTGAAAGTACATCACTATTTGCGCGAACGTGTCTACGGTTCTCGCAGCACGTGCTTACGTTTTTTCATTATAATTGGGGAATCGTTTACATCGCGTTACATTACGGTACGCCACGCCGTGTGTTACAAAGTGAAACCCGGAGTCTTGGATTTAGTAGAAATTAGCATTATGGAATATTTTTTTGCCAATTAACATTTCTTTTATGCCGTTCACCGGAGGTAAACGAGAATACTGTTCGTTTTACCTTTTGCGGCTTCGTTTGCGAAACTCCTTGGACGATGAATTAACCCTAAAAATGAACAGTACGATACCGCTATTTCTATAGTAACGTTCTATTATTGTAAGCAGAATTATTCATGAAGTTTCGTACGATGTTTACGTTGCTTAATTCTCATTTCGAGATGTTCAAGATAATGTAACTTCACGAATATAACCAACGTACGATATAAATCATTGCGAGTAATGATTTCTCTGTACACCTAGCTGAAAACTGAACTCGTTCCCTAAGGTTTCGGGGATTTGCTCGGCTATTACTACGGACACTTGTCGAGGTTACTTTATCGGTCGAAGAAATAAGAAATTCGTCACGATATCGACGAATTTTAAGGGTTGATATTTCTTCGAACGAAGAATTCTTTTTATTCTTGGAAAACGGTGTGGTTCGCACAAATAATCTCCTAATTGTCTCTTAAGTTTCCCTAAAAGTTATATTGGTGAATTTGCCGGACACCGCGTGCCAATTTTTTAAAAAAGTACCGCTTCCACTTGTAATTCCTCAACGCGTTCAAATCTGTTGAAAAAGTGTCAGCGGTACACTCGATTGAAAAATAAATCCAGCTCAAGTACCCCGTGTACGGTCTCCATTTTCTACTGGGTTTCTGCGGTGAATTTTTTCCAAAGTTAAAAGTCGGTCGGGGCATTTAATAACGCGTGACAATGAGAAACTGTATCCTTTTCTTTTCGTTTCGCTGAAAAGTATCCCTGTTACTCGCTTCGGCGGGTTTTCATTCGAGGGCATTGGTGATTGATCGGCAAATTGACATTCCACGGAATCGTTTGCTTTCTAAGCTGGCGGTGTCACGTGCGCCGCTTAGCCACGCGGATATTTTTGTACAGCCACGTGCAGCGTTCGACGTTTACTCGTGACCACGATCCATTTACATTTTACAAGGACTGCGTGCGGCACTTTGCGTGCAAAACGTTCACTGATCTCAAATGTTGCACTCGCGACCCACACACAAATCTTAATTTATGTAATATAATTTAACCGGAATCGGTGCAGAACGCTAGAGCCGAACGGTATTATATATTATCTAATCTTACGTGCTCGTAGGTCGTTGACAGTGATTTTTATACCGGACTGGATTTAAACGCGCAGAGCTTTACGAAGTGTTACGAACCATTGCACTTGAAAAACTTACGGAGACACCTACTTGTTTCTGCGGATTATTGCATTCGTTCGAAACAAATTGTTCAACGGGTGGTTCATTGGAATTTAAAGAAACGAAACAATTGGTTCGAAACATCGAAATAATATCGACACGTAGAATCGATAAATGCTCGAAATGCTCGTGTAGATTGTTTTGTACATTTATCTAAATTGTCTTTAACCGGCGTAGAAGGTAACGAAGTCAACCCGTGTTTTTTAAATTTCGTCTCCTCGAGCTTCCGTTTATTTATATAAATCAGATTCCATTCACGCGATTTGTACATTAATTTAAAGATACAAAATATTCCTTTAAAAATGTAATGTCGCGAAAATGCACTCGTGTTCTATTTATGTTTACAATTAATCGATACGTGTTTAAAATCGGACTCTTTATTCGAAACGCGCAAGATATTAATTACCGATTTAATTTATTAAGCGGTTATCTCGGTCAAGCGTGTGTCGATATAATTTAATTAAAACTTATAAAATTATACGTTCATAAGAAATAGCGATATTTGACTATCGAACAACTGCAGCTTTAAAATTTGGTATTTTAGCTATTTAAAGAGTGAAAGGGTTCCTACTTTCTCTTACTTGTGACTGAGAAAGAAAAGCGGAAGTAACAAAGCAGATTAACTATGCGATACCCAAGATCTCGTCCAGCTCTTTATACTTTGTATTATTTATTGATAATTAACGATGCTTTCTTTCAAACTGTATACACACGTTAATTAGCCGTATCGGTTTGAATTTTTGTAAATTTCGAAATAATTCCATCCCGAAGAAAATAAATCCGTACTTGTAACGTTATTGGCACGAAGCTATTAATTTCACAAATACTAATACAACTGGAATGAAGTTCTTTGCCATTGCGTGTCTTATAAAAGAGGAATTAGCAAAGTGGATCAGGTTATCCTATAACGCAATGAAATTATGCTAAATTACCTGTTACGTTCGAACGGTTTATAATAACTGAAAATGGTGAATCGAGTTACCGTAAGAGATAAGCTTTGAAGAGAAATCGAGCTTCCGCTATCGAGATTCATCCGGTGTTCGATAGAAACCGGAGGAAAAGAATTCAGGTCGATTGGCGCTCCAAAACTGCACGCTCAAACGGGAAGTAATTAAAATAACGCTTGCCCGGATTCCATAAATGGTAGGAAAAATGTTCCGAGTTAAGTAGAGTTTACGTTACCGGATTAAAAATACTAAAACCAGACTCGGTGTCGAAGTGTTGCAAAATAATATAACACCGTTTCAAAACATTCCAATTTCTTTCCCTCTTTTGGAAGGCGCCACGATGAATCAGACGCCATTAAAAAGTTTCAAGATTTGCTAAGAAATAGTTTCTTGTCGATCTCTTGTTGCACGAAATTTCTTTCAAGCCTAAGTAAAATCTCTCTCAAGTTGGAAGTAGCGCAGGTATTTGAAAAACTATTTTTTTTTTGTTTTGTTTGTGTACAGGGTGAGACAGAAATCGCGATTAAGGCGAAGAAAGCTCGGAAAATGTACTTTCCCTTCTTGTTTCGCGAAACCAATTAAAATCACTTTGGTCTCGAGCGACATCAGGCATCAGCATCTGAAAGTTTTTAATAATAAACGCACCTTATTAGAGAACAATTTTCGCAACTAACGGACGCGGGCACGGATGAGTTACAGTTCCTTTTGGTATCGTGTTGACGAAACGAAGATCGTGAATACCAACGTGAGTGGAACCATGGAATTTAGACTGAGTTATCTAATCGTTAGATGTGAACTGGCTCTTGACAATTGGAAGATTCTCGGGAATTGTTCTCGCAACAATCACACTCGCTGAGAACTACTTTCAAAGAACGATCGTTCGCAAGATAACATAGCGACTTCTTAATGTGAGAATCGGTGTTACAACCACCGAAGTTTTCTTATTGAGTTACAATACGCACCATGAACATTTCATGAAACGTAGTTCCTCGCGCATTCCAATGAACGACTCTACTTTAATTCAATTATCATCGATCCTATGCTTTTGCAATCTTTTTGGGTATTTTTCTCGAAAATACGATTTTCCGATATGAATTTAATTCCGAAAGAATTCCACTCAGCCGATCAGCAGAGAACACAAGCTTTGTTATCTGTTATTGATTCAGTTCGTACGAGGACCAGAAGTCCTCGTACGATACCAGTTGTTCGTGCAAAAATATCGTGTCCTCGGTTCGGACATAAAAAAATCGCTCGCAACAAAACGTAGCAGGCATTTCGACCGGCCATGATTCTTGACCTTGCTAACGGGTAAAATATTTGCATCGGAGTTCACCGTGAACTTGGAAGCACGATGCAAGCAGGAAATATTATTCGTAGAAGGATCTTTAATTTATTACAT
Organism: Ptiloglossa arizonensis; assembly: GCF_051014685.1. Classification (NCBI taxonomy): domain Eukaryota; kingdom Metazoa; phylum Arthropoda; class Insecta; order Hymenoptera; family Colletidae; genus Ptiloglossa; species Ptiloglossa arizonensis. The sequence goes on from NC_135049.1 coordinate 2,623,629, forward strand.
TAACGATCGTTCTGGAAATTGAGTACGTATCCTTTTGCAGAGGAGAACACGCACACAGCTGAAAACGGATCAGTCATCAACGGAGATGGGTAAAATTGTTGTCCAGATAAACGTATCGTATAACGAGTAACGGATAAGCAACTTTCCATTTGTCGAATGAACAACTATTAACCTATTTTAACTATTCGATTACACCTCAGCCCGCCGATTGTCCGCATTTAGAACAATTTCTTGGATTCGTTGACTGTATCGATGATATTTTCGTTTCTTTTAATATCGATCGTTTTTAAGGTTCCGGAACGAAACTACAATCGTTCGATTATGCGAGAGCATCGTGTGTCCTAATCGGCCCAGATACCTATTCGAGGTTCCACTGTAACATCGTAGCAGCTGCAAGTAACACGGATTCGAATGCGTCTGAAACGATTGACCTCAATGAGCAAACTCGATTTCACGTTTTCGCGATTGCAGGCCTCATCGATCGTACGCTGTGCACATAAATATTTTTTCTCGCATTTTTCAGTCCTCAGAGCGCGTATATCGTTCTTTTTATAAGGGTGCGTTGGATGAGTGAATCGTGGCCTGTCTTGTAACAACACGTACACAACGATCTCTTGTTAACCTTTTCTCTTGACGATGCCAGAAGTTACTATGCATGGGAAAGCACTTTCCTAAGGATTCTCACAATCGCAGGACGTTTACCCGTAACTATAGTAAATATTACGAAGTTCCACAGAATTGTGTTTAACTCGTACTCGATTGATCGCAAACATTCTGTCCCGCCTATGATAATTATACGAACGATAGCGAACCTCCGAGTTTGCAACCGTTCGCACAGCCATTCCTCGAGTGACCAACTTTCGAGAGACGATGTGCGTTTGCAGTATCAACTACTCGTGTAACGCGAGCCCGCAAAATCGAGCGATTCGAAGTTTGAGGATTAATAATTATTGACAATAGATTGTACAAAAGGTAATCGTTACACCTAGTACCGTTACCCTAATCCGTTACTCTAATCCGTTACTCTACAGAAAATCGAGCGATTCGAAGTTTAAGGATTAATAATTATTGACAATAGATTGTAGAAAAGGTAATCGTTACACCTAGTACCGTTACTCTAATCCTTGGAGTCTAAAGAACATTCTAAGGACCAATGTTGGAATAATTACGAACGACACTCTTCGTTCCCTCGTTAACTTGGATTCGTATAGTTACTCGAATAACATCCGCGGTGAGTTTTTGCGTCTATACCTGATCTTTGCATCATTGTTCTTAGAGAAAAGTAGGTCTGCTTAACCGGATTACGTAAAAATTGTGTTACATAAAGTATGCGAAGTGTACAATACGATAGCGTAATGTATACCAATATTTATGTCATCGTTGGTAATAACTGTATGTATTAGTACAGTGATCTTGAGACTTGACTTTGTTTTGTTCATCGAATTATGAAATTGACGAGCCATTAGGTATACGAATATCGATACATTTACTACGCTAATCTTAATTTCGTTGAAAGTATTATATATTTCAACGCATCCTTCTGTTTCGATAAATATCTATACGTTTTATCTCGATGAAAAGTATAATTAAATCGAGACTTGTCACGTTGCACGAAATTGTTTCGTATCGTGAAATGCGTTCGATCGATCGGTTATCGATAAAATCGTTATTTTTATTGGTCGTGCGGTGTAAAGGAAAGTAAAAAGTGAAAGAATCCTCGCGTGTTGCGATTATTATCGGCGATATTCGATCCTACGAAAACAGAATTAAGAAAGGCATAACAGCGGGTGTTGGAACCGGTCGATGGTCAAGCCGAATGACCATGATCTTGGATCTTGGCCAGAAATCCCGTTCTCCATTGATGACCGGTTTTAACATATTTGAGGAAGTGGCGATACGTATATCTATACGAAGTGTACAGCCAGCGATTACACACGACCGTGAGTCCTGTTCTTAAGGGTGTACAAAATGTCCTACCATACATCTTGTTTGATTCTAAACGAAGCAAGAACGGAACTCGTCCATTGAGTGGATTTAATGGGGAAGTCCATCAAAATTACCGTAAAACATCGCGAATTGTTCACTCGACTGGGGTTATTGCCTCCCGGTGTCCGAATAAAAATGTATCCCTGAAGGACGAAACGTAGCTGACATCACTATTTAGGAATGTCAAATGGTAATGTACTTTATATTCTATCTTTATGCCAATCGATTGTGTAATTTAGTAACGTTCGTGGTGGGTGCAGTGGCATTGCCAGGTGAATTTTATATTTAACCTCTGATCGATGCAGAAGACAACGTTTTATCCAAATGACCTTAACGTTGTGCACATACATATAGTATTTGTTGGCACGTGGGAACTACCACAGTTATGGATTCTAGACACAGAAATAAGGAAAAAATGTTAACAATGCAAATATGTAACCCGTCAACCGTTAGCAAATCCAGTGACACTGATCTGTAACGTGTGTACAGATAGCGTAAAGTTGGTTAATTAATCAATTAACGAGGTCTAAAATGATGACGATACGTCTACAGGTTCAAATGATAGGTACGTGCTTCGCAACCAACGCTACTGCTAAAGTAATGGAACATTAAGACGCTTAGGTGAATGAAGCTTACCCAATGAAAACCGATAGGTCTGTAAGCAAATCTGTTACGAACAGGACTTGTAATGGAATACGTGAAACCGCTCAAAAGTTATTTTATATCAAAGCCGTGTAGGTTGATCGAATGGTATTCGGTAGAAAGTAACATCGGTCAGTGTGGTTAACCAGTCACGGATATTTTTGAGTAAAGAAGAATCTATAAAGTCTATTCGAAAGTAAATTGACTGGTTCGATTGTTTATTCAATTTTAACGCGTAATTTGCTATAACTGCAACCGACGCGTGTAAAGGACAGTAAGAATAAAATAAAAATACATCTATGTTTCTTTCTTTGTACTCTGTGCACGGTTTCCAGATTCATTGTGAATTTTATGAAAAACTTCGCTAATGATCGGATCTTTCGAAGAAATAGAAACTCAATCGTTCGAATAATTATATGTAAATAGTACGGTACAATTGAATAGATAATTCGCGCAAGAATTTGTCTTACGTCTTTTCTAATAGAAGTCGATCTTACGAGTAAAAGTGGAGAGAGAAAATTTCATAGTATCGTATTCATGAGTTCTATCGCGGAGAGCTATTATCGGCCATGTAAATGTAAATGTTCCGTTTAAATTGTAGTCTATTCGGCTGGAAAGACAGTTCGATATTGCGAGTGGGCTCTTTCATACGATCGTATAGAATTTTACATTTTCTGCTGCGCAACCTTGACAGAGACGGCAACGACCGAATGATGGGGATGCAAGAATTTTGTTTCGTGCCATTATACGGCAAATCTGGTCATTTGGTCGCTCGTGAATATAAATTATCGTGTAGTCTTGATCGAACTTGGGTCAAATTCATCGATTACTTCCGTGAAATTCTTTTTTTCTCAAACGGACCTGATTAACTATTTAGAGAAGACAAGTATTTTACACGAATTTATTTTTGGACCGGAATACTTGATTCGTAAAATAAATTTCTATAACAGTGTTCAAAATAAAACGTTTCATCTTTGATTCGACAATTCAACAAATCTTCGATTCAATCGTAGTGTTATTTTTGCGCATATTTGTCTCTATTTTAGATGAATCGTACAAAAAGGAAATGAACCGCGCGAGAACGATCTTTCGAGATCGAAAACGTTTGCAGTGTTAATGTTTCTGTCTCTGTGTCAATCGTTGGATTCGAATACGTTTTTAAAAATCTTTTTAAAATCAATAGGGCCCAAGATAACGAAATTTATTCCCGAGAATTCAAAATCTTCTAACTCATTGGCGAAAATGTTTTAATTAGAACGGTGAACGTACTCTGATCGGCGTGTCTGTTATGCAGACGCGTTTTCATTTCAAGCTGCAAAAAAGAAAGCGGGTATTTTGTACGTTCTGGTCGAATAGAATTCACGAGTCGGTATTATATATAGGTATTCGTCGTGAACGATTTTAAAACGAAAAGGCGGCTGCACGTCAAAACTGGAGCAATGGCAGATAATGGGTTAAGTTTGCGAATAGCGTTCGTTAATGTGTTTCTCGTTCAACTCATGCGGAAAGTTTCACGTGATCGGACGACATAAATCCAAGCTTTAAATTGCTCCGGGGAGATATGTGAACGCTTCGGGGCACGACTATCCGCTCACTTTTTCTTTGCGAAACGCATACTGCCGCGAGTCTTGCACCAAACGAGGAAATGCAGGACGTGCGAGCGTTTGAAACAAGCTACGGGTACTCGATTCCATTGAAATCCTTCGCCGAAGCTTGCAGAATTTCATGAACTTTGATTACCGGCTTGGTCACTTCTTTAGTGTCACGGTGAAAGTGAAAGTTTCTTAAAGAATTTGTTATTGTAAGGAAATAGGTTGCGAACAAATAGTCTTGCGGCATAAAACGATAGGCTATTAATACGCGTCTCTTGAGCTACAGAAATCATCTTTCGAAAGCACCCTCGGAGCTAAAATACGCTCGAAACGGAACGATTCACGTTTCAATGACACTGTAGCATCCAAACAATATACTTGTATCGAGAATTTATTCGTACTTTGAGGAGAACTATCATTTCTATCTTGTCGAAACCACTATATCCGCAACTATCTCGATCGACTAAATCGATACGTATCGTGCGTATTATATGCGCAATAAATTCTTCGAATTCATTTAATTACAATTTGTCAGTGGTATTTTACGTTAATACCTATGGATTTAATAAGGATCGATCACGAGTAAGTGTTCTTTGTGTAATTACAAGTCGATTTAATAGTATTACCTCGCGATAAGCCAGACGAGACAGTGGACAGTGTGTAGTTATCCTCGAGGACGATCTTGAAGGACGTAGAAGGACCGTTATGCTACACAATCCGGGATGAATTCCTTATTCGAAATTCCAGACACGAGCAAACAACGTTCGAATAATGATATTCGTCTGAATACTCAAGCAAGCTCTGCAATTTTTAACAAAGAAACTATTTCGGGCTTCAAAATCGCAGTAGAAATGCATACATACATACCTGTGTGTATATAAACAGAATTAATTATACAAAAATGCTATCGTATTAAAAATTATTACTTGCCGAATTAAACAAAGGATACACAATTCGGTTAGCTATTGGCCAAATTTATCGTTATTAATTCGACCCACGGTATTCGCATATGTAGTTCATATTTTGAGATATACGTGCCCGACCACGTCATTGGAATTCGTGACATTGCAGTAATAGTTATTTGCCTTATCGTGATCTCTAGAATTATAAGCAGGTGGAATGTAGATTTAACCGATCGAACTATCCGTTAAAATCAATATCATTTGTTACAGTAGAATTCTCGATGTCTGCTACTTTCCCTAATAAATTATAACGAGGATAAGAGTTACACGTTTCTATCTTTCTTAAATGCTTTTCTGAAATTGGAATTACGTTAATTGACATTTCTTTATCACTGCGACTTTAACGTCGAATTCTGTACGACGAATTATACAGAACGATCCCTTCAAATATCTTCGAAACTGTTTTTTATATCGAACAATGTATCAAACGAAAGTTGTACAGTTACGATGTAGGATAATTATAATTAACCGTACAATGCCAGTGCAATTTGTTCCGTTGTATCAACGATACGAAGCCTGCACTTTACCGCGTGTTTAGTTTCTCACAACCGAATAATGTATCGATATTCGATCATAGTGCGTGCAACATTCGGCTAACGTTTCTTTGAACGTATTCTACTCGAGCATGCGATATTATGGTGACGTTGAGTCGTATTTGTGAGGCCACTCCTTGCTGCCGACGTTGCGGAATGACTTCACTTGGTACTCGCGATAAACCTTGAAGTACGACAAATAGAAATTTTGGTTTCTTTCGTTAACCTCTATTTCTAATACACATCGTGTTTTGTAAACGGAACACGAACGTACGTGGAAAAAGCAACGAACTGTTACAAAATTGCAACGCACGAAAAAACAGATGTTTCTCAATTCTTCAATTTGCATATTCTCAAGCACCGTTTTGATCAGAATGTATCACGTTTTAATATCTTCTCTGCTCGAATTTCGTACGTACAAACACAATTTTTCGCACTAAGGAAACTTTCCGAGGAAATAAGGAAAATGTCGCAAGTGCAGTGTTGCGTATTTATGACAAAAATATTTGATACCGTGTATGGTCATGGAAATACACGAACAGAATTCATTTTAAATTGTGTTCGACGTTACGACTCTGAATGACAAATTATCGATGATTGTTTACCGACTAGCCAACATAACGGAGGTATCGGTATTTCTGAAATATAATTGAATATTTCACCGAAAGTTATCCAATACTTATTCTAAAAAGGGTGTTTTACAAAAATTGTTTCAACCAAGTGTCGAGGAGATATTAAAAAATTGCAAACAACGTTGCAAATGTATAACTATCATGTTACACGCGAATTCGCGTATTGACCTGATCTCCGTACTTTGTAAAAGGTCGTTGGTATATTTGCGAAAAAGATATCGTCCAAGAATAAAAACATTCGATGCGTATCGGAATTTGATAAAATTTGATTCAATTTTATTACGCGAACGCACACCGAGAAAGAATTACGTCTACGAAGAAGTATGATTAACCACAAAAAAAAAAAAAAAAAAAACGCGAGTAATCCATTGGTAATAATTGCGCTTACTTTTCCTATTATTGGAGCGTTTCGCGATAGCAACGCGCGAATTGAGGATTGCTCGCGCTTTTTACTGCGAGCGAGCAGATTATATGAACACCTTGCCGCAATATCTTGAGAGAATACAAGTGAAAGGAACGGGTTACGAACGAACTCACAGATACTTCTACCAACCGGTGGTTTCCTTTTATCGACTTATACTAAGCGCAGCTTATCGCGTGTAAAAGAAAAAGCGAAGACGAGTTTTGGCATCAAAATCACCAATGAAAACGAAAACAATCTCGAAAAGAATGACGACTACAAAATAAGGAGGAAAAGAATGCTGCGAAAATATCGAAGAAAATTACCAAGCAGATCTACTACTAGATTCAATATAATAAGATACAATGTTCCAAGTATGAAGAAAAATTTCTATTCGAATATTTAATCGAAACGGACAAAGGCAATGGTCGACGTATCAATCTCAAGAAATGGGGTATACATTGAGAGAAAGATAGTAACGGATCCAACATATACGAAAAATAATTCCCCCTGTTTCTTGGGTGCGTACAGTATTTATTGAATAATTTCTAAAAGTGTTTCTACAACTTTTCGACCGTACTGTAATTCCTTGATTCGTAATTGCATTTCTATGAGATATCAAGTTAATGTCTCTCGTATGCAAATTAAAAAATGTTTGAGTAGTTACAGAGGTGAATAAACTAGAATAAGGAGTAATGTAAACTAAAGTCCAATTCCACGAAACCGTAGAATTCAATAAAGTTAATTACTAACAATAAGTATATGACGATATATTGCGTCAAGTCCCTTTGAAAGATGTAGTCGAAATTATTTTACAATAATTTGTTCATTTATTCCAAGGGAACAAATTGTTCTTTATTCGTAGATATTTAGTCGTAGTTTAAAACGTTTTCAAAGATTGTTTGATCCAATTTTGTAAACGAGTACAAATTTTGAAAAAAGATAACAAGCTTTTTTTTTTAGCAAGAAAAAGTTGATATCGCTTCAAGTTCAGCGAATCGATTTGAAATTACAAATTCCAGTCACGCCTGGTAAGCATCCAAGCTGGAACGGTATCTCCTTTTACTATTGTTTCACGCTAACCGATTACCAACGCTACTGTTATGCAACAATTTCGTTGCCTTCCTAACGGTGCACGACTTTATACGTGTGTCATTCATGCATTGCGAAGCAGCATTATTGCTTGTTGCAATGATGTACATGTCTAAAAAGCGACTCAAAATGCAAACTTTTATTATGCGTACGTATAGAAATAAAAAATTACAAAATAGATACGAGTGAAACATATGGATAGATTCTTTCAATGCTTACACACATTACTCGAAAAGTAAATTAATTCAATTAATTTGGATTATTACTGGATCACACGTACATATACTCAATGTCAGGAATAACCACAATCGAAGAATATTGACAATTCTTTTCCAAGATTTTCTTTAACTTTTTTCAGAAAAACTCCAAGTTAGTGTTTTGTACAAGGAGTAATTTTTAACCTATCGTAATTGAGAATTTAAAATCACCACGATAATAACCAATAGCAAATATAATTTAATTCGTCATATTCCGATAATAATATAATTAATAATGGATTCGATCAAATCCGAAGTTCCATTAGTACCGCATTAAATGTTTTAAGGCGTCAATGAAAAACGAATACATAAATATGAATGTACACCTTTCTCCGATAGAAATGTGTGTAAATGTTAATAACTGACAGCACGCAACGAGCAATTTTTAGTCGTCAAGATGTGCCTGGAGATACTTCAATAAGTATTATACGAGTATATCTGCTTACGACTGTCCATACAGTATTTCTGTGACTGACGCAACCGACACTCTTTTTTATTTATTTATTAATTCCTTCCACTGGGTAATATTCTCCTGCGATCGAACTGTCTACATGACATATTGCTCATAGGATTATTTGTTTAGGACGCTTATTGAACATATTCCATTCAATGACGAGGTTCGTGAAGCACATAACACTTGAAAACCATATCCAGAAGACACATTTATTTATTTATACGTTCACTCTGATCATCCTCGTGGAATGTCTTACATTGCTACGTTACATATGTATGTAAAAGTGTTTGCATATCGTGTAACACAACGAATGCGTGCTAAATTTTTTTGCCCTGCTAAAAACGAATTTCAATCGCAGTTAATTTTAAACTCGAGAAGTATATTGCATTTTACATTTCAATTTACAACCGTGATACGTTAATTCCATATAGAAAGTGAAAACTGAAATATTAGCTTGCAACATGATGCCAAGATTGTATATATTTCGTACGATTCTTGTGAATTTGATAACCAATGCAGCAATCTCGAAAATCTTTTATTAATTTATAACAAAATAACATTCTTAATCAATCGGTAATACTTACTGATTTATGGAAGATAGGAATTTCGTAATATATGTATGTAGATCGATAACTTTTACCGAATTCTTGAAAAAAAGAAATTTCTTAATAGATGGATAAATTCTAATTAATTTGTAAAAATCGATACTTATGTTTTGTTTCAGATTAAAGATTCATGTACTGACGGAGAATGAAATCAGACTGAACACGATGACGTTGAAATATTTTATTATTGCCATATCTTTAATATATGGTGAGTATCCGTGTGTTTTTACATTCCAACACTCGTTCTAGTATTAATTAAATATCGCGAGTAAGAATGTCATTCGAGATACTAGTTGAGATAATCCATCAAAAGCAACAAGAGAAATATGAAAACGTCCATAAAGGCGCAATAAAATTAATCAAGTTACTTAAATTATACTCAAAGTTTATTCGAAAATCTTTAATTGAAGTGAATGCATTCGTAAATTTCTACAATTATCGTAAATTTCATTTGTGGATTATTTTATTATCTTGAATAAGTAATCGTCTAAGTCAGGTATTAGAATGTAAAATATGGTCATAAATATTGAACCGTAGATTCCTTCAGGTATATTATATACTTATATGTATACGTTTTTTTTTTTGTTAATTTCTGGTGTAAACTATTATTCGTGAGAACATTACTACCTGTAGCTTAGGGTAAACATTTTATAACGTCAAGCGATCCAAATTAACAAATACGTACCGTTTAAAAAATATAATCAATGTTTTCCAAATTAACAAATACGTACCGTTTAAAAAATATAATCAATGTTTTCCTTGACACGCGTGGTCATACGAATAATTACCGATGGTGTTGTACGCGTTCTGCAAAAGGTTCCAGTATGGATGCCTAAGGCGTTTCTTTATTACCAAATGGCTACTCTTTCCCACACTAACCACGTACTAAGCAGATATATACATATATGCGCGTACTCCTTCGGTAAAGGACTTTAATTTGTAAGCAATGCCGCGCGCACTTGGTTACAGCATTGATCATTCAAAACATCTTGACAAAACGCCTTTCGTGTTCGAAATAAGCGATGATTGAAATTAAAATCTGATCAAAAATCGCTCACAAGTACATCGCTCATTTTCAAGAATAAGAACGCGACCGAAAGTTCGAGATTCTTCGAGCTTTTCGAGATTCTCGAGTTCGTTTCATTTATCAATGATGGTTACCAGTGAAATTAGTTTTGAGAAAGTTAGTCGCATTACGCTTTCGAGAATTATTTTTTCATCGTATGCAAGAGAAAGCTTAAACACACACTTGAATAAATGTAAGATATTCAATCGGTTAAGGTTTAATTGTTATAAGTAAATATGCTGCTAATACAAACGTGCTCCTAATGAAACATTGTACAAGTTTTTATTATCGCTTATTACGTTATTCGTTTCTGTTACACGGAACAACTATCGCTCACGAAACTTTACATCGAAATTATTTATTTTCCACGTTACCAACTTCATGACATAATACATTACATAAAGTTACGTCTTAATACAATTTCTGCAACAATCGATTGTTTACGCTACGAAAACTACCGCCGTTAAGGTATGTACCTATATTTAGTTTCACTTTTAGTTACAGAATGCGCAGCCCAAGTTTACAAGAGTCATCCGATAGCGACTGCTGCTGCAGCAGCCGTCAAACCGACGGTTGTAAACGATGATTTTATTACACAAACCGTTTACGGTTTCTTGGATTTCACCACTACCATTGGAAACACAGTGATGGTCTTCAGCCCACAAAGTGCGCCATCAGGTATAATTTCGTATTTAAAAGAAAATCCCTGCTTCTTAAGAAGTCTCTTCCAATTTAATGAACGTCAGTCGTATAACGTCATCGAGAAACATATTTTAATCCTGTAATTAGACACACTCGTTTACGAATTTTTCGAAGAACGTTAACGGTAGAATCGAGCAAAGGAATATTCACGAAAATGCGATTACGAAATTTCTTGAACCGTATCGGGACCTTGAGCCAAAGGAAGAGAGTTATTCACGAGCAAAAGTCACGAATAATTTTGGCTAGACCTTGTCTGTTACAAAGCTATAACTGATACCTTATCCTGTTCGTCATCTCATTGTTCCTCCGCCATTGTGAACACAAGGATATCTATTGTTCACGTCGTTGTCCTACACCTTTAATTTTTAGATTAATTGCACTGCAACGAATACAAGCCTTGACTCTGTGTACACACACATGTATCAGAGCGCAAGGAATGCGGATTAAAGAATGTAAATCGATCCTTTGAATAATACGCGCCATGTATATATATATATATATTATTAATATTATAGACAGTATATATTTCTCTCCAATTAGAAAAGATGCTAATCCAGACCTAACAACAAACATAATTTCATTTGGTACTTTTATTCGTAAATTAAATCGTAAATTGAAATCGTTATGACTTTTTACTCGTTATAATCAAGTTGGGCTGTATAATAATACGTTACGTATTGGATATATGTACTTGTGCATAATTCTTGCTTTCCCCGATACGTAAACACCGCGCGTATTAAAAAACAGATATCCATAATACGATATACGTTTAAGAATACATCAATTTTCGCAAAATCGTAAAATTACGCGCTACTTTAATTAACCATCGACTTTGTTTTTCAGGTGGTGAAAAGGGAAAGAAGAACAGTGTTTCGATTATCCAAACGAAACCGAGCGAAACAAAGGAAAAAGTGGCTCTTGATATTCAACCAAGCAAAACGTATAAGACAAATTCCGAGGAGGAAACTAAAAAACAGGTTAAAGGCTCGAAGGTTGTTGTAAATTCCGTGATTGAACAGAATGTCATTAATTCCTCGGAAGATAATGGATTGCGCTCCCCAAAAAGTCAGGTGAGATGAACCGATGGCGCTATCCAAGAAAGAAAGTACGAATTATTAGGAAACGAAACATTTGGGCACAAATATATAACGACATTGTGATCTTTAAATGATACTATCGATACACAAATCTTTGTTACAACAAGTGTAGATTTGCGGGACCGGTGCGATAAAAACTATTTATATCTTCGAGCAGGAAGTAGGGTACTTTCCCTTTCGCGAAGCAAACTTTTCCGGTTTAAGTCTATTCGCAGGTACGTACCTGTATAGCGTATACAGACGTACCAACGTACACAAGATTTCTACTTTCAAACGATCACGTAAACTTGACGTAAATGATTACTTTTGAAACGCAGTATCGCGTGTGTGATTCAATATTTTCAATAAACTTTATGCCGTAACGTTCGCTAAACTCGTAATTAACCATTATGCCTCGTTCGTATATGTGTTTTAATTCGCATAGAGAAGTGCAAACCATTCATCGTGTACAAAGTTATTGATCGAATCAAGAAAAGAATTCTAATAAAGGTACCAAATTGAATGAAGAAAACTCTGGTCTTATTTAAGATATACTTATTTTCAGTATAGAAAAAGTTTGTACCGAGAGAGTACTTGATTTTGAAAACTGACGTGCATAAATTTTACCACTTACATAAACGATATATTTTTCAGGAACTAAAGACTCGAGTGTTGTTAACGACGAAGAGTCCTGCAGTGTCCTCGCACGTACAAGTTAAATCGAAGGACGATACTCCCGTGGTAAAGAACAATCTTGCGGAACCTGAGTACGATTTCCTGTCGAAACAACCTCCAGAAGTAATTGACGAGACATACAAGGTAAGAAAATTGACTCCACTTTAATCGTTTCCTTAAATATTGTAAGAATCTGAAGTTTTTGGATTTTGTTTTTATCGGAAAAATTATTGATCGTTTCAATTGGGTCGATTATGTTTAACGTTCAAAAAATCGTATTACATTCATCAGGAGCAACTACTTTAAATTATATTTAATTTATTAAGGGATTATTACAAAGGTAGGCAAAGCTAGCATATCTTATTTTAAGTAAAACAAAATTGTATTGGTTTACACCTAAGATACTTGTATTTAAACTAAATATACATGGTTCGAGTAAATCTGTTATAATAATTGTTTTTTATATAGCAAACAATACTATCTAACATACGTATTCCCATTTAAATGAAATTTTATTGTTTTACCGTTTCCTTTAAATAAATATTTTTCGGCTCGATGTGAAGTAAAATTAAAATAAAGTGATATTAATGAACTTCTCTCTCACTACAAATTTTAAGATATATAATAAACGCTCGTTTGCATTTGTTTCTATTACAAGCATTTAGTTCTCTGCAACAGTATAATCTTATAGTGCCACGAGATAACCTTCCGTTCCAAATCATTGATCAAGGATGCAATTTTGCGCTTGTTAAGTTTTCTCCGTTTGCATGTAATTAACATTGACACGGATTGTTCTGCTACTGCATGCAAATATGCGATAAGGTAACTAAACCAGAAAATCTAGTTCTTAGTTCTACAACTTAATCAAATCTGACGTATCCGTCGTGAAAAATTAAATTTTACTAAAAAGAGGTCGATCGAAGTACCATATACTTGTCGTTTGTATTTATTAACGAAATATCAATTAAATATATATTTTAATCAAAGGTATGAAGATTTTTCTTCACGAAAATATTATGAAGAAGAAATCGGCTCTAAGAATTGCATTCCAATTTAATATTTAAAATCTAAAGAAAATTTTGTATTTTATTTCTCCGCTTCTAACCAATGCACTCTATCGCTTTGAAATGCATTATTATCGTGCAACAATCGGCCGTGAACCGTGTGAAAGTTAAGCCTTAGATCGTATGATGAACGATTTCACCTCATCGTTGCAGCTCATCGATTCGAGGCCTTCGTTTAAAGTTCATCCCGGTAAAAATCTGCTTGTCGGAAACATGATGTAAGAAACAGTACGAATTCTAGCTAGAATATTGGATTTTCTACTGCATTAAGAACACTCGTATCGAGACGCATTAACAAATAATACAATATTTGTGTACGTTTACTAACAACTATTCTTTTCTCCTAAAACTCACGAATCACGTATTTTCCCAATGCTAAACAAATTCTTGCGAAACTAATGTTACAGACCCTTTATGTCGGAGAATATCACGCTTAAAACTCTCTTTTCTAATCCCGTGACTCGAACCACATGGAACCGCAAAGTTTAAAAATAGTATAACGCTATAGAATCATTACAGTACCGTGATCAGTGATTTTACTTTCACAGTTGGTTAATCTGAGACCTTCTTCGAAAATCCATCCGAAACCGAGACCTACGGGTCGAAGGGAAAAAGAGAACCCAACTGGGCTCGTCACGAAACTCGGTGGTACCATCGTTAAAGACGGATTAACCACTGTTCACGAAACTAGCGTGATTGGTACCTACATAAACGGCAAATACGCTCAGGTGCTTCAAAGCTCTTCTAGGATCCTTCAAGGTACACCACCGATTCCCGAAGGCAAGATTCGCCCATCTAGCACTCAACGAATCTTGAAAACTATCGGACCGCAGCAAGGAAAACTGAAACCGCAATTAGAACCCACGCCAACAAATCATCAGGAAGAGTCGTCGTTACCCCTGGAAGTTCTCTTTAGCGCTCCAGCTGGTAAAATACAGAGTATTCATTCCATTCTCTCCCATCTCTTTGAAGTAGATATTTTATAGAGAAAGTTTCAAGAAATAGAACGATATCTTTGCGTATAATGTATATGTTATCGTTGTTAAACAGTCACCGGAATCGATCTAAAAAATTTCATCTGAAAATGGAGAATTTTCAAAATCGATCTATGATAAAATCTAAGCTCTGTTTTCCATCTCTTTGAAGTAGATATTTTATAGAGAAAGTTTCAAGAAATAGGACGATATCTTTGCGTATAATGTATATGTTATCGTTGTTAAACAGTCACCGGAATCGATCTAAAAGATTTCATCTGAAAATGGAGAATTTTTAAAATCGATCTATGATAAAATCTAAGCTCTGTTTTCCATTTGTTAGGTTCCTCGGTACGAAGTACTCGAAAGCATGCACCTCTGAATCCCGCGCGTCCGAAATTCCGCAACAAAATTAACGAGGATTACGATAGCGGTGAAGTGCAGCAGGTAAAACCACCCAAGCATCGAACTAGTACCACATCGAGACCAACCTACAAGTGAGTATTGCGTTGTACCGTTGGCGCAATTGATCTTCGCACGATGAAGGATCGATTAATTGCAAAAAATTGTTCGTTGGATATGTTAGAAATCGAAATCCTCCGACAACGACGACGGAACCACCTGTCACGCGTCGTCGCAGTGGTTTTAGACCAAGTATCCCACCGACTTTGCCTTCGAAGCAAACGAATAAAAATAAAGTCGAACAACAACCAACTGGTGCTATCCCCCCGCCGAAACTCAAGCTACCGAGAACGCAGGGTCGTTGGTCGTATAAAACGACTCCTAAACCAAGAGTCATCATTCGAAAGCAAATCGACGACGATGAAATACGTTCCACGCCAGAAACCAGTACCACCGAGAACCCGATAAATCTCGACGACAGCAAACCTACAGCTGCTTCTGTCTCGACATCCACGACAACTGTGTCTACGTCGGGTCAGCCGGTCAACGCTCAGAGAAAAATCCAAGAGGTTGCGAGTGTCGACGAGCTGGATCCAAGCGAAAGCGAAGACGTAGCCAGTATCAGTGTTCAAGATCAGCAACACTCTGAACAGATCTTACCCGTTGAAACGATCAATGTTGAGATTTCTACGGCCGCTGATATGAGTAATTCATACTTTGAAATAGCTACCATTAAATCGCCATATACGTTCCAGGTAAACATTTTTCGGAAAGAATTTCGAACCGATGCAAACTAGCTTGATCCAATATTGTAACATTATAAGTCGATCGATCAATGACAGGATAGTTAATTATTTTGGTGCGATTCTTTCTAATTATAGGTTGGAACTTTGAGGAACACACGCTACGTTACGGTAACTTCAACGATGAAGAAGTCGTTCTCAACGACAGATCCAACTACCACGATATCGCCCACCGAACCTCTGACCGAGAATCTTCTGATGAATACCGCAGCAGCTTACGAGACAACGTTGCCGCTAGATTCAGCCGTAGCAACTCTTCCAGCTATATCTCTAGAATCTGGTCAAGCCACCCCGCCTTTGGAAACTCTGACAGAGACCTTCTCGACCACTCAGACTCTTCTGAAAACCCATTTGCTACCGGTAATACACGGTGGTAACACCACCAAATTGACACTCGTGCAAACGTACAATATCGCACGTGTGGTCACTGCCACGAAGACTCTGCCACCGATGGACATTTACCAGTTCATTCCCAGCAAAGCGCTAAACGAGTTCAACTCGAAACTCGACGAAGCAGGAAGCGAGCTTCACTTGGAATTGGACGTTGGGGACGAGGAGAGGGACGACGATGATATTCCCAAGAGAGTAGTGGCGCCAAACGGTGACATGGACTCCGATTTGGACCCGTTCAAGTCCGTATCATCCTCGAAGGTGAAGCCAGAAACACAGAACAGCAGCCCCATTGAGTCTCAGTTGACTCCTGATCAACTGGCCCTGCTGAAATACTTTGGTCAACAGCAGCAACAGGTGATCACGACATCACGGCCGGTCGTTGTCCTGGAAACACTGTACGAGTCTCACGTGATTCCAGTCGTGAATAACGGGAACACGCTCTATTCGACGTTATCGAGACCAGTCGGTACCGTGCCACGGACCTCTTATGAATACGGAACGTCCACAATTGCGCCAGTATTGCCGCCACAATTACCACCGCAACTACCGCCTCAATTACCTCTGTTCCCACAGCAGCCACAGTTCACGGTGACGAGCGCTCCCCTGATCACGCAAGTCCTGGCAACCGTTTCCGATTCTAAAATACTCAAGTTGACCTTTGGAGCAAAGACGGCTTACACCACATTATTCTCCAGCCGAGTGGTACCAACTGAGGTCACAACCTATGTTACAACTACCGTACCTGTGCAACCGAGCGTACCTGCTTACCCAGGTTACTATCCTCCGCCGGTCGGTTATCCACCTTTCCCTTACGTAGGATAGACTCTTCTTTGATTCGTGTTAACCGTGCGAAGAAACAAGTTGCTCTTAACGTACCGAGGATTGCAGAATGTTTTATTGCGTACACAGGATGTTCCGCAAAATGCAGTATTCGCGGAGTAACATTTTTACAAACAAGGCTTCGTTTCCAAGGAATATAGGAATACAAAATAAAGTAGTCTTGAATGGCCAAAATATTTGACGCTAACCTAGTAATGTATTTTGCGGAACACTTTATGAGAAGCGAACAGAGAAAACGTTTGCATCGAATGACGACAAAGTGATTGATTATGATAGATGTTCTTCAAAAATTTGTACATCGATAAGAAACAATGATCGTTGAGTTACAATTTGTGGCACGTACTTGGATTCCATTGGGTTTCAATAAGCTTCTTTGCTATCCATAAATTTGGCATTTTAGTATAATCTTATTTAATGTATTTAAAACGTAGTAGTTATTAGTAGCATTAGTATTTAAGAAGTCTCTGTTCCGAAGCTTTCGAAGAGCGGGTAATGGAGAAGTACACGTTATGCGAAGTTGAAATACACGACCATGATGTTTCTCGTCGTTTTTCCAATCGGTATCGCTACTATGTCCTATGACCGTACACGATAACTAATGCACCGAGTTAAAATTCGATTAAACAAAAGGAAATAAAACTGCTACTCGAAGTGCATTTTTAATGATTTTCAAGTTTCTAATACGAATGTCTGAATATTTCAGTATTTGTTTCGAGTCTATTAAATATGAAGTAGATTCTCCAAAATGGCTGCTGAAACATAGTTGTAGAAATACTTGTTTATAATAATGATTACAGGCGTAAATTTCAAGAAAAACCTCGAGAACGTCATGTTCCTCGTTTTTAATTTGGGATGAAGTTGTCCAGCTGTGGCGTTAGATGCAAACGTATTTACAAAGCTCGATAGCGATAAGTTCATTTTTTCATAACTTCTTCGTAATTATTACTAAGCAAAACTTGTGAATTTGCAAGGAAATATTTTTTAGAAAGTAAAACTAAATCTCTCCATCCGACAGTGGTTTAATCGAAACAACAAATAGATAAAACATAGAATCCTCGTTAAAAATGCGACAGTCTTAAATTGCTCTTCAACAACGAAATTTAATGTAAATTTTGTAAATAATCATTTCTTCATTTTGTTTTACGACTTTGCTAAAGTCTCAAAAATATCAACGTTACTTTGAATCCGTTAGAAACGATTACAACGCATACGTTTATTCGTATTTTACCAATAACTCATTTAATATTATATATTTAAATTAACATTAATTAAGAAAACACACAATCATCTGTAACTGTATTAAGTTCATTTCCATTTCATAGTAAATGCATTGAAGCCCAATGATAGTTTTGCATTTTGCGTTACGGTTATACGTAGCTGTATCGAAATGTACAATGATGTTCGATAACATTCAAATGTTCAATTTGCTCATAATCTATGCACTACGAACAAACAAGAATTCTCGGTGCAATTTTACAGAGAGTTATCTTAAATTACTACTTAGAATTGCGTGGTGCTCAATGACGATTGTAATTGGTCAACGAACAAATTATTGTAAATAAATTAATGACCATTATGCGGGATTGTATGTATACTGAAAATTTTGTAAATAAAGTATGTAAAAATATTATATATTTTTCTGTATAGATTGGACCCAAATCGTACAAAAAGAATTAAAAGAAAAACAAAATGAAAATGATGGTATGAATGAGAGTAAAAAGTTACAGTAAAAAATGCTTTATAGTATATTTTGCGAGTCTTCTTCAAATATATTCTTACTTCGGTCACCAATCCATTTTGATGAATATTTGAACACTCGAAATTTCGATTCGTGGAATGATTACTATGTGTTCTCGAATTTAGCGAAGAATGTAAACTGATTTCTATAATGCATAATGGAAAGAAAGGTGAACATTAACGTTTGAACGTAATAGACTCCTCTTCTTTCTTAATAGCTCGTATAAGCACCAAGGTGAGGACAGCTATTACAATCTGTAAAATTAAATCAATTAATCGGTCTTATCACAAAATAGTATTATATAGAAATATTATCAGAAAATAACTATCAATAAAAACGTTTGTACATGTTAAAGTACACATATATATATATATATATACATTAAATTATAACAAGTATATCGAAGTGTAAAAAAACTCTAATATAATATTTTCTTGATTCTTCGTTATAAATATAGACAGTCTTGTAACAGTGTGCATCCCTTACTTTTCGTACCGTATTAAATAGATGTGTATATAGACTTGTATGATTGTCTTTTTAAACGATTACAGAATCTTAATAATAGACGTAAATTGTTGCTTACATGGAACGCGCACAAAGCCAACGCCAGACCAGCTAGCCATCCTGATCTACCTTCCAGAAACCACGAAATCTCTTCAACGCAGCCGTGAAAGAAGGCATTTCCAGTAACCGAATCTCTGCATTCATTGGGCAAAGGTTTCTTCAGGTTCAAATAATCCATCGGCCCATCGGCACCACAGCAGCCGATCTATTTTTAAATTATTCGATTAATTCGCAGCCACTCCCTCGTATGCAATCCGCGAGCATCGAACAAAAGAAACGGTGTCTCAAAATAATGTTAGCTATTCGACAAATTATTTAAAGTTTACTTTAAAATATATCTTTTGCAAAAATTACATTGCAATATTTAAATGTACACGAATTAACTTATGGTCCTGAACAACTCTTTGCCTGCAATCGTGCATCGTAACAACGGAAACGTCTGTTATAAAAATTGCCACGAGAGTGTCCTTTGATATCAGAGGAAGTGATATTTTTAAATTCGCTATTCTTTTTTTACTTATGTTATTATCCGTGAGAACATTAATACTCGTAGCATAGGGCACAAGTGTTGTACTGTATTCTTTCTGTAATGATGAATATATCGTCTTACGCTTTCTTGAATCAGTTGCAGAATTAACGTTGCTCTCTCGTCGTGGTATTTATTGATGAGAGCAGTCATGGAACGTCGTATGAGCGGTTGAATTTTGCTGTCGTAAGTAGAATAATCTAAGAGTATCGCGGTTCCTACCAAGCCGAGAACGTAGCAAAGTATCTGCAGACCTACGTACTGAAGGAACATCCATGCGCAATTGTTAAATATGTATTATTCTTTCGATACAATCTCACATGCCTGCACATTTTCCGTAGATTATTTTTGTACCTTTAAGTTCTAAATATTTTTTATCATCGTTTTGTGACTCGACCATGTTGATCTTTAGATAACTTCGAACGAAAAGATTACCAAGAATGATCAACTTGTGCAATATTCACTTTTTAAAATGATCGATTAAAGTAATTGACTGTATATCTATACTATATCTTACAATGCAGAGGCCAAGGATGTATTCCATAAGAGCAACACCACAGCCGACAAATGTGATAATTATGACGAATATTGAAGCCGCAAGCAGAATGTAAATGCCGATGTAAAATTCATACATATCAAGGAATTCGACCCATTCTTGGAAACCTGGATCCAGCCTCAGCCACATGCACAATCCGAACATTGCGCTGCCGAGTAACTAATAATAAATACAAAAAAAATTTTCAAAACGTTGTCCAGCTACATAATTCCAATAAAAGATCAAAAGACATAATTTCAGAGATCAAAGATATAGAGTTCGACAATAAGACGAGTTAACGAAAGTAAACTATCCAAGTAAATAAAATGACAAGAACCCGTTGGTTCGTTTAATTTTTAATGTTTAATTCTTTAGCGGTTGTAGTCTCCTATTCGTCACGCTGATAAATACTGATATGATTGGCACGCTATAATCTGACTCACATAGATTCGAATATAAGGAAGATGAATGTTGCAATAAAGAGCGTTTAAATCTTAATCGCCTCCATACATAATACTCTGTTCACGATACTAACAATAAGAATTATTCATGGAATAAGAAGTTTCTCCTTGCATAACAATTGTATTCGGTAATTCAATAGTAAGATAAAAAATCGTTTGAAAAATAAAGACAATACTACGTAAAAATTCTTCTTAACGAGATAACGTACCTTTAATAAAACTAATTTGATTAAGGAGAGCAAAAATTTGTTTATACGTTTTCCTAACTACCGAATTGTTCAAAATACTTGCATTTATACCATTATAGTGCATGACACGATATTACATTTGGTAAGTCCTGTCATCTACCGAATAAATTTTATTTGTTTGCATTTCTCTCGCTCACCCATATTACGGCATTTAAACTGAAGATGATAAATTTTATACACTGAATTCGTTGCTCCAAGTTCGGCCCGGAAGATTTCACAACCATTATTTAACACTGTCAGTTTCAACACTCGTGTATCCTAATTACGATCTGTAGTTTGCAGCTGGACACAATTAAATTGCTTTCTTTCTCGCAAGAGTTACTCACTAATGAGATAGTATCAAAACGTGTACACCGTAGTTATGAACGTATCCGGCGACGAATACTTGAAACCTCCACCTAGTATTCTCTTTATCATCGACAAATATAAGATAACTGGATAAGCACGTCCTAGATAAAAGAATCGTTGCAAGTGACTCATTCATAATGCAGAAAATAATCGTAAAAGTGGTAGGTTTCAGGAAAGAATGAGTGTCGTTTGTAAATAACACAATTCGAAATATACATTTTAACTCTTTGATTAATGCGAGGATTAATTAAATGTAACGGTTTAATACACTTATTTCAAACTTGATATAAATGTTTCGGTAACTTATTAAGTCTGCTAATGAAAAATTGAATAATGTCGATGCATTGTTTATTTCGATGAAAAATGTTGCGATATATTGAGACAAACAGTTTCTTTCATATTGGATGAATGAAATTTTAAGTCTGTGTACTTTAGTACCACAGGAAATTGAAATATCGTTACAGATGTAGGATCTAAAATTAGATTCGGGGTTCTGGATTTATACACGCTACGAGTACGTTGCCTTTTCCTAGCTAGAAAACAGCAGTTTCATTAATTAAAATCTTGTTAACCGCATACCGATTAGTTAAGCCCTCAGTTTATAATTTAAAGAGTAACCAATACAAGGACAATAATAAATATGCATGTTTTTTATTTGATTAAATGATTTTATCAAGAGGATACTATATGTAGCTACGTATACTCAGCATAAATGGTCATCGAAATCAATTCATTGGGCATTCAAAGAATTACGTCATATTCAATTAATGAAACAATATATTGGTTTCTATATGCTTAATGTCAAGAGATTATACCATAATTTCCATTAAAAGTAAAATAAATCAGATAGAAAAGAAGTTTAATAACTTACATTTATACGATACGTTTCTAGTTAAATAAAAACATTTTATAACTGAAAATGATTATAAAAGAAAGATATTATTACATCTTTTGAAATAAACTTAATACAATATATATAATTCCTATTCAATAAAATTTTACAATGTGGGCTAAAGTCTTGATCGACCATCCTTTATAAACAATTCCCTTATCGGTAACACGTGGATCGGAGTCATACATATGTAATCAAGGGCGGGTTGTTTCGATAGCGTTCGAACATCAACATCCATCCTAGGAATTTAACTTATGTTATGATGTTTGCGATATAGAGCGAAGACGATCCAGCATCAGCATCAGAAATGGTTTCTGAAACGAATATGTAGCTGGGAAGTGGGGATGCAGCGTCAAGCAAGATATTAAGCTTTGCTGATGTGGAAGTTGAGTAAGCTAAACGGGAGCTTCTGAAATCTTATCCGTCAAAATCACTATCGGTATTTTTCACCACTTAAAAATAAAAACATTTTATCCCTTTACCAATTTTGGATTGGAATCCTTTACTCGTTGGTGGTTACGTGAGTTATGCAAGTATTCATGCTTTTCCAAATTCTGTTTGGTTTTTCCGTCTTGGCAACGGCGATCCCAAAGCCGGAGAACGAGCACAAGCCACAAGTCGTCAATAAGGTTTGTCTTTAGTTTTGAAGTATTTAGAACTTTTCAAAAATCCGTGAATCAAAATGTCTTCATGGTTAATCACTGAAAAATAAAATTGACTGTTTTTATAACGAAAATGCATCTTTTACGCATAACCTTGTTTGGTACATTTAAAGAATTTTGTACAATATACTTCAGAGTATTACAAAATATGAAATATATTGTTTTGTGACATTTTGGCATAAATAGTGTACGTTCACTTATACATTTTTTATTTAAATGTCTTTAACTAAATTTTATCATAGGAGCCAAGTGAAGACGATCGTTACATTAATTCTCAACATAATGCAGCGTATGATCATGAAGCCTTTCTTGGTGAAGAAGCAAAAACCTTTGATCAACTTACTCCTGAAGAAAGTACACGTAGACTGGGAATAATAGTCGACAAGATAGACAAAGATCAAGATGGTTATGTCACTGGAGAGGAACTTAAAGATTGGATATTGCATACACAACGACGTTATATACGAGACAATGTTGAACGCCATTGGAAATCTCATAATCCAGAGGATAAGGAAACACTTCCATGGACAGAGTACTTTGCAATGGTTTATGGAGACATGGATGAACATGAAGCAGAAAATCATGAAAAATCTAAAGATAATACCTTTTCATATGTAGACATGCTTAAAAAAGATCGTCGGCGTTGGGCTGCTGCAGATTTGAATGGCGATGATGCTCTTACAAAAGAAGAGTTTACTGCCTTTCTTCATGCGGAAAATGCAGATCACACGAAAGATGTTGTAGTTCTAGAAACCATGGAAGACATTGATAAAGATGGAGATGGCAAAATATCTCTTTCAGAATATATTGGTACATATTTTATTTCTTCTTGAATTTAGTATGCACAAATGTTGATTAAAAATCTTTTAGAGGAGACAATAATTTTTCATAATGATATCTTTTATAAAAAAACAAAATGTATTTTTTTTTTTGTAGGTGATTTGTATGAAGGTGCAGAAGATGAAGAGGAACCAGAATGGGTAAAAAATGAGAAAGAGCAGTTTTCTATGTATCGAGACAAAGATGGCGATGGCTTCTTAAACTTTGAAGAGGTGAAGGGAATATATTGAAGTTTTGGAAGTAGAGACTTATATGTCTTGAAAAATATATATTGGAATATATAAACTTAAATAAATTTTTCATTTTTTCACAGGTGAAAACTTGGATTATTCCATTGGACTTTGACCATGCAGAGGCTGAATCTCGACATTTAATATTTGAAGCAGACACAGATGCAGACCAAAAACTTACAAAAGTGGAAATATTAGAAAAATATGATATTTTTGTTGGTTCTCAAGCCACTGATTTTGGAGCAGCATTAGCCAGGCATGATGAATTTTAACCAAATTTCCTGTATAATTTTCATATAATACTCTTACGAACAAATGAAGGAACACATTTGAAACATCTAAAACAAAGTGTATAAAGCATTTACAAAGAATATTATCTTTACCAGTAGACTAAGAATTTTTTTATAATGACTAATTTTTACTTACCTCATAACATTGCCACTAAATAGCATTATATCTTTTAAAAATGTAAATATATGTTAGTCATTTTAATAAATTACAAATATTTTAAATGTCATTCTTAATTAAATAGAAAACATTTGGTACTCTATGCATGTAACATAACATGCGGACAATAGATGCTTCTTTATGCTTTATGTATAGGTGAATAAAATTTTACCTTGCACATTGCAATCCAGTGTTAAGTTATACTATATGTACACAATCAGATAAGTGACTGGTTACTATGATATTGATTAGGTTTATCAGATAAGATTTATTTCTAGAATGAACTGATTGGAATCAGGTATTGATTGTTTCAAAATGAAGACAATTTATTTAAGTCTATTTATAATTATTTATGCAGTGTTTCTTATATTAGGTAATTACACTTAACACATTTTAACTTTTCAAAATTTGGAATAATATAATTGAAAATATATTTGTTATCTAATTTATAACAGCTTTAGACAATAAATCCTACTGCTTTAAGTTCACTTGGGTATCATCAAAGTTAAATGAAGGAAATAATTGCTCAACGAAGAAAGGAGTGCCTTGTTTTGACCCTGTAACTGTTTCAGGTAAAATTGTATATATTTATCATCGGACAATAAATATTTATACATTTTTCTGCTTATGCTTCAATAAAAATAATTATATTCACTTAAAAGTTACGTACCTTTGTAATAAATTCTTATTCATATGTAATGAAAGATAATAAAAAGTATATAAATTTCAGAAAATCCACCAAATACATCCGAAATCTGGGACACTAAAAACCGTACAACATTATGTGAATTAACATCTGATAATTCTTGTATAACGTATACATTTCAATACAATGATAATCGTAAGTATATTATAACTTAAATGACAAAAAATAAGAAATAAGTCCTAAACAGCTGAAAATAATTACAGTTGTTAATACATCCTTGTTTTGTGGAAAAATAATGGAAGATCAAACGATAGCTGTCACATCGGGATGCTATGAACAAAAGGTAAGCAATTTTCTTGAATAATATATAATAAAAAGCATTTCCATCATTTTACTTATGTATATATTATTGTATACATATTATTTTACTATATATATTGTTAAATTATATTTTTTTTAAACTTTATTAAATTTATTTTAAATCATCAATATATTTCTATAGGTAGGTGCTTACACAATTGAAGCTTGTGCTTGCAAATCTAAAAGAGATGGTGAGCCCTGTAATGCATCACCGAAAACAAATTATTCTGTTATTCCAATGATTATAAGCTTATTATTCATATTTATAAAATTTAATTATTAATGGTTATGATTAAAAATTCTTATATCTAATATAACATATGTATTATATGTATTATATGTATTATATGTAATATTTTAATTTTTTTTATATATAATATATATTATGTTGTTACACAATGACTTACTTTTAATTTAGTTTTATTATACTACTCATAAGGCGAAAAAAAGTAAGAGTTAAAATACATAATTTATTAGTGTAAATTAAGCATTTTTTTGTATAAAGACAATAAAAGGTTAAGAAAAACACAATAAGACGTTCAAAAATCATTTAATAGTTATCAGGAATCTATGTTAATTATTAAGAAATAACATCGAAGATTAATGAAAAATAAATAAATAAGCGTTGCAATTAAAATGTTATTTGAATAAAATGTGTACAGAACAATTTTAAAGGCAACTGTAGAGAAGACGTAAAACATTTGTAAAATTAAAATATTGGTTTCAAATTGGAAAATATTAAGAAAATATGCATGCTGATTTTGAAAATTAAACGCGAGAAATAGGCTGAGCTAGTAATAACAAGAATGCGTATCTAGTAAAAAGTACGATGCTTTTATCGTTTTCAAAATAATTCATATATAATCTTGTTTAATTGTTTTTAACAAAGCAAGTAAAAAAACGTTAACACACAAGAAATAATAACTTTTTAATGAGAATTATATTAAGATCCTATATATCGAAGCCATAACGGTTCAGTAATTGGACATATCCGTTTATCTAGGAACTTTTCGCAACAGTATTATATATATGGATGTATGTATACAGAAAGAAAACTATTTATGTGATCCGTTTATGAACTGAGTAGTGCGGACCACGTACAAATACAGTGACTGATTTTGTATTAACCGCATGGTATATAGTTTAAAATTGCACATATCACTTAAGTATGATATTTCCTTTTCAATACATTAAAAAGCCGTTTGTTTTGAATACAATGTAAACGGATATTCAGCGGTGATATACTTGCCGATGTATGTAAGTATTGCATCGTTACACCTGCTGTGATCTCACAGGGAAACATTTGTTTTAGGTTATTAAACTATATAAAATCAATTTATATATTACCAACAATCCAATTTGAACTACTTTACGTCAATATTACTTCTTTATTGCATAAATATTTTTATATTACTTTCATATTTGAATCGTAAATAATTTCAAGTTCTCTTGTTTAAAAAAAATACCTATTGCAGCATAATTTATCGACATTGATATGAGAAACGCTTATATTTCTTAGGACACGTTTGTACTGTAAAATATATTTTTGGTACCATAATAGTTAAAAAATGTTTTGTCACACATGTATGAATGTTTTAAATGAAAATTTTTTTATAGAAATCTACCGCAATATGGCAGAACAACAACAATCACCTCCTGGCTTTAAACCTATGTCTTTAGATAAAATTATTGAAGCTATGACTGCTGATTTGGAGAATTCCAATGGCCATTATGTCCAATTTGGTGTAAATCCACAACAAGCTACATCTCCTAATTGGGGAGATTATTCTTCAGGTCAAACAAGACATTATATTACTAGTCAATCTCCACAATCTAATCCACCTACAATGCAATCGATGACTCCAATGAGTACCCCTCTTTACATGCAAGATATGTCAAGTTATGATTCCACAACAGATTCAATTTATTTTCCATCTCAAACAGTAAATCATTTAGGTATAAATGAAAATAATGACTTGATCGGTACAATAGATGTTGGAGGAGGCAATTATATTAATGTAATTTATGGAAATGCTTCTCAAATCATGGCAGAACAATGTCAGCTTTCAAATATAGCATCATATGGAAATCAAAACATGATTGATCGAGAATATGGCCTCTTTAATGATAGACATATTACAGTACCATCTGATTTGCCAACTCAGAATTTCAATGGAAAACAGTTAATTGACAATTTAGTTGGTAATTGGGTACCGAATCAATCTGGTACCTATAGCCCCTTTGGTGGTTCCCCAAATGTAACACCAGTACCACAATTGAACGCAGATGTAAGAGAATCTGAAGAGCTGCCCAGGTGTTCTACAGATCCTCAACATAAAAAACCTCGTGTTGTAGCAGAAGTAAAACCCATGCGACCTTCTTATTCTGATGTATTAACAAAATCTGCTCCAGCACCACCATCTCCATTAACAGTTCTATCTATAAAACCAAAACCTGAATCTGTAAGTAAGAAGATTTCCAATAAAAATTCAAAGAACAAATCTAAATCTGCAGTATTAAAGAGACAATATTCGTCTGGAAGCGATGATCATAATTCTCCAAAAATACAAATACCACGAAAAGTTTTAGAAAAGAATAATTCAAACCTTCCAAGACGTTGGGTATCGTTAGATAACCTTGGCTTACAAACTGAATCTCACGAAATAAATACTTTTGATAGATCTAATCAATTTGAAAAGAAAAAAATTTCTAAAACACCTAAGAAGACAGAAAAGGGAGAAACACTTAACAATTCAAAAGTTCAAAATAGTAATTCTAAATCTATTGGAAATTTTCTCAAACGACCTATACAAATAAATAACAATTTGAACACAATAAATACTTCCAGCCAAACTGTTTCCCCTGAAAAAATGGAAAAAAACCAACAAGTTGTAAATAAAACAAATAAAGAAGAGAAAAAAGTTACCAAGGAAAAAAATTGTAAACGTTTTCAAGCTGAAAAAGCACAGCAGATTAAGAAAGCTCAAAGAAATCGAAGAAGAGAGAATAGAGAATCTCCAGTGAAAGATTTGTGTAAAAATTTAAATAAATATGCCAGTCGTTGGTGTAAAATTGGATTAAAAATATTTCATTGGTTGTTACACTTAGTATCTGATGTAGTTAGTATGAGTGCTAATCTCATTATTCAACTGTAAGTAATACTTAATACAAAAAATATATGTAAATACAACTTACATTTCATAACATAGAATGAAATTTAATAGATGTATTTTATATGCTGCAGTGATTTCAGAAATATATTCAAATATTTGTACATCTTTGTTTTAGTTGTAAATGCGGATGGTATCACACCATACTATATTTAAAATACTCATGGATTTATATAGCTGTAACATTTTCAAAAATTCGTATCTTAAATGCTGTTGGTAAACAGTTAGATAATTGGTTTGGAAATAGTAAATTTGCATTTTGGCGTAAAATAAAAGCTAAAAGTGAAGAAAAAGAAGAAAATAGTAACTGGATACGTGGTGGTCTTGAAACTAATATTGCATTACCTAGTACTGGTGAAGAAGCTATGAAGAGATTATTAGCTTGTAAAGGAAAAGACCCTTACAGTATACTTGGTGTAACACCAACGTGTTCAGACGATGATATTAAAAAGTATTATAAGAGACAAGCTTTTTTAGTACATCCTGACAAAAATAATCAGCCTGGTGCAGAGGAGGCATTCAAAATACTTGTACATGCCTTTGACATAATTGGTGAACCGGTACTATTTTTGTATTTATAATAAGACTATAATAAAAGTTATTTATAAAGTTCTTCGTATAAATTTTAGTTTTAAAAATTTAAGTACAATATAATTAATCTACATTTTTAATATTTTAGGAACGTAGACAAGCATTTGATCAAACTAGACAAGTAGAAGCAGCTTGGGGTGAGTTGAGTGATTTACTCTCTCAACTTCACAGAAAAATGGAACAGGCTGCAAATACAATAAGATGTACAAATTGTGGCCTGAGGCACAAAAGAATTCCTACACAACGTCCTTGTTATGCAGCACGATTTTGTGCTCAATGTAAAATACGTCATAGCGCGAAAGAAGTAACTATTAAAACTGATTATAAACAAGGCACCTACCGAATCGTGCTTCTAAATAGATTACTAAAATTTTAAATAGGGAGACATCTGGGCAGAATCTCGTTTAATGGGTTTTCTTTGGCATTATTATGCATGCATGGAAGGAGCGGTATACGATATTACTAATTGGGCAGCTTGTCAAGCTGGTAATTTAAAGCATCTGAGAGCAAATACACATAGCGTGCAATACAGGATTGTCTTAGGCCAACGACCACCATCGCAAGCAGCCAACAATGGGAAAAAACGTCAACAAATAGATCCGAATACAAGGTATTCCTATTTTACACTTTTAACGAAAAACGTTTCCTATGTATGATCAACGAATTTTTTGTTATACTGAATAGTGAAGCAGATTTTGAAGACTTTTTAAATAATCTGTACAATCACAGCAAGACCGGAACTTCAAGCGCACCAGGAGATCAAAACTCCTTTAGAGATTGTAAGCGACGTAAAGCTAAACGTAAGAAGTAAAAAGTATGGCAAGTTACTTCCTAATCTTTTAGTAACCTTTATGTATGATTATACAGTAATATACATACATCTTTAATGAATTTTCATATTCTTTCCTTGAAACAAGTATCGTTAATCAGTGGACTTTAGCACAATATTGAAATTATATTAGGCAAATTTTAAGAAATATACGTGTATCACGATAACGTATTTTTTGTCATTAATAATTTTATTTTTATTTTTATTGTACTGGAAGTTCAGCATAGCAAAAAAGTTGCAAAATAAAGCTTATTTAAAAAGTGTAAGATGAAAATCTGTTGAATGTTAGGAAAAATTATTTGAAAAGTAAACATTTTAATTACAGATTTATACATGAAAACTGCTTGTACTTTCCTAGAATAACAAAACATACATCTAAAATTTGTTTAAAATATAAAGGTTCGTAATAGTACAGAATATTAAATCTAATGAAAATGTTAAAATGTATTATAAATTAAATTTCAAAGAAAATGAAAATTAAGTCTAAATTAAAATATAATATAACTCCGTATAGAATACAAGCCATTTTCATATTACGTTCATAATATAGACTTTAATAATACAGATTACAAATTGGATTAATAAAAGAAGAAGTATTAAAAAAGTAACGATTTCAATACTTATTAAAGTATAAACGATCTTTTAATTTACCCCGAATATAATACTCAAAAAATATTAATGTTACAGTAGTATTTTAACATAGTATGCAAAGTAAAGTTACACTAAGTTGTATTAAGGATTTTTTCTGATTTTAATCAAATTGAAAAGCAATGACAAGAATTTAAAATCTGTATATCTTAAAGCACTTCAAATAACGTGTCTACTTTCAGTAAACTCTAAATGTAATAACCATGCAATATAAATATATAAAAAATATTGATTACATATTATATGAATTTTTATAATATATTTTAAGTTCATTCATTTTTCGACAACAGTTAAAAAGTAGCCCCTGCATGTAATTGATGTATATATTAACAAGATTATATAAATAATTAGTCTATGTCTTTTGACATTATATGTTTCTACATCATTATTATTTACTATGAGTCATGATCTCTGAATATTTATAATTGGTAGCATATAAAAACTAAATGATTGGCATATATGAAATAAGACTGATTTTTTTCTCTGTGTTATTCGTAAGTTATGTGTTAGATAGAAATGTTTAAAATACTCAATTTCATGTGAATATTCTTTGACATTTCAATCAAGATCCTAAGAGTTTATTCTTTTAAATTGCATGCAAATGCTATAATTACTATTTAAATTTAAAGCTAAAAGTAATTATGATGTACAAATTTCATTCTGCATTATACAAGGTAAACTACAAATAATATAAATACAGTTAACAAAAATAATGTTATAATATTTATAGAAATGTATTAATCTGTATGTTATTAAAAAATTTTATTTATGTATTTTATTTGTATAATAATAAAATTGTGCAATTCTTTGTATATGCAGATGAAATCATATGAATGTGTATTGAATGAGTTTTACAATAAAGATACACATTAGACATACAGCTTATAAATTTTAGTATAAATATAAAATATTTTCAGCCGATACCTTTATCTCTGTTACATGAAGAAATTAACAACTTTATCTTTATGTTTGAGAATTCATAATAAAACGCCTTTATATAATTTTTATGCACTTTTTGTATCTTCACTTCAAAACTTTATTTTGACTGCTAATTAAATTGATGCAGCAAAGTTTAATGAAGTTTGAATATCATTTTCATTTACATGTATAGAAAGAATTATAACAGTAAATACTTATTTCAATAATAAATCCTATTACGTTAACTCTTTTTACATTTCTTATACATATGTTATGAAAATTAAAATTGTTTACACATTTTACAATATTTATAAATTGTCATTTTTAACATTTTTAACATAAAAATACAATTTTGTCACAAAGATACAAAAATAATGCTATTATTATGTTACATCAGACATGTAAATTAAATATCATCAAATTTCACTTAAGGGTCCCTTCCAAAAATACAAGTGCATCAACATTATTAATTGCACTTTCTACATCTCGTTTTTGTATGGTCTTTTTTTTCATCCGTGCAGTACATTTATAAGATTCTTTGGTAAGAGAATCGATAAAAAGTTCCTGTAGAAGAAATCAAAGTTAATAAATATTGCTCAACATAGAATACTTATATTTAATTGGGTAAACAAATTGTTAAACAATAAAATATTACCATATAATTAAAACAAAATATTATATTGATATCCAATTCACTTGATTATTTCATAATGTTTGTATATAATAATACAAATATGTTAAGTGTATATGAAATATCATTTTTTCAATCAAATATCAAAGGTATGAATTAAATAAGTCAGTTTCTATATTATTTTTTGTATTCTTTTCAATAGTTTAATTTGATAAAGATCAGATTTGGAGTATGTAACAAAGTACAAACTTCTGAAAAATGATATTTTATATGTTTGAATGTAATAAATGCTTCTTTTAACACAAAACTGAATTTAAACAGAAGACAAACTTTATAACATTAAGATTACAAAATTTATCAATTTTAGTCATGACATTTTGTAATTTAATTTAATGTACCAAAAATATATAAACATTATATATGTACATATAAGTCTATAACAAGTTTATATATATACATATATAATATATATATATATATATATATATATATATATTATGTAAATATAATTGAGGTACAATTTATAATTACAGTAGATTTTGCGATTAGGAAAACAGCTTCTTGGTTAACCATATTCACTTCAGGATCCATTTTTATAATTGTTTTTATCCGCCCTAACGGTAACTTCACTAATTTTTCTTTTTGTTCTTCATCAGTTCGAATATTATTTTCGATTTCTTCTTGAGAATCCTGAGAATTTTCAGCTCCAGTGCTAATGTTACTATCGTTTAATTCTCTATCACTCGCACTTCTTTCATTTTCAAAATTTGCCATGTTTACATAGATTAGAAACACGTCGCGGATTATCGATAAAACATGATATGATTTGATTATTTGATATAATTTAGAATAGTTAACTATTTCGATTTATCGTGAAATGACTTAAAAGCTAACAGTTTCATTCAATTTCAGGTTTTAAACGAACAGCAGATGAAAATCTATATGCATCTCACTCACTCTCATTTTCTCGGAATCACTCTTCTTTTTTCCCTATTTGCTCTTACTCTTTCTCATACGTTGTCTCTTTTGTGATTCCACTCATTCTTTCTCATTCGCTCTCACTTATTATCCTTTTCTTCAACTACTAACTACACTATCGGTAAAATATAAAGGCGAATGAATCGCTTGTATTTACACATTGTAAAGCCCTACTCGATCCTTTGCAATCATCAACGAAAATTTACTGTATGTGTACCTTTGAATAAAGTTATATTTAAACTTATTTTTATGTGAAATACCTCGCTAATTTGTAGATAATGGTTTCATGAAGGTGTAATGAAAAATATAACCCAGTTTACATTGCGTTAATGGTTGTCAAACTGATACGCGTACGGTATCACTTTGAAGTTTCAATCACTCGTTCGTTGTTGCTCAATCTCGATTATTATCGATGTTCTATCTTATGCACTATTCTCTTTACGCGGTTCGTTTGAGTTACACTAGTTACAAGAAGTAATTCTTTACCGACCTTTAATTTAAGGCAGCTGGTGGACACGATTTTTTATTTTGAAATAAGAAATTGTTAAATACGCTTTATTTTTCTGCATTTATTGAATTCACTGCTTCTATGAATAAATGCTTTCTGTTTCATACAAAGTCGATACAGACCGACTATTGCGACACAGAAGACAAGTGCTTTATTAAATTTTGTTATGCTGCATCGTTCAACTTACACGCAGTTCTTAAATGATTTGTTACGTTTCTTTGTCTTTCTACCCACTATACCCATTTGGGCCTATGTATATAATATGATATCGCAGTGATGTCGACACAATGAACCAATGAAATTCTGATTACGTGAGTATTATTTATGTCCAGTCTATCTTTGAATTGAACGACAATACGTATTTCTACATCTACACCATTTCGAGAAACACAGTTGCCAATCTAAAGCGTTTAAATACGACGGTAAATGTCTTTTCAATTTCCACATGGACATCGGACTTTTATTTACGACTGGTAATTTGACAGTCGTTTCAAAATTTATAAAAATCTCCTGAAACATGGAAGAGAAATCTTTGAAAGGGCAATTAACGGAAAATACAGGTTATTAAACATAAACTACGATTTGAAGTCATAGACATATAATTTATTATATTCGTTTTATTACAGACGTCAACCAAGATGAGTTGATTCTTCAACAACAAAGACGAATCGAAAAGGAGGTTAATATTCACTTTCTGTCGTTCTTAGAATTGATGTATTGAACATTTTCTTGTCAATTAATAATTATTTTTTATTATCAAATTAGAAATTATAATTTTTTATTTTTAATAAATGTCATTAATATTCATTTCTGCTTACTTGTATACTATTCTTTAATAAAGATTATGTTTACTGTTTTAAATTAATTATTTAGAATGAAATGCATTAAAATAATTCCTTAATTTATACATTTATAGTATCTTATAAAATAAGACAATTTTAAAGATTATTCTAATATATTATTTTTTACTTTCATTATTATAATTTAATACATAAATTTTCTTTGCATAATAATAAATGAAATTATAAAATGGATTTATTTTACTTTCCAGATTTCTGAATCTATTGCTTTAGTTGGAGAAAAAGAATTGATAAAAAGCTTGGAGCGTGAATATACAGAAGATGATGTTTATCTTTCAAAAGCTAAAGCACTGGGTCAAAAATATTCATATATTAGAAGAACTAGACCAGATGGGAATTGTTTTTTTAGAGCATTTAGTTATGCATATCTTGAAAGACTAATTGGAAATAAAGATGAATATGAGAAATTTCGTGAACTTGCATTAAAGAGTAAAGACAATTTGGTAGAGTTAGGTTTTCCTCAATTTACTGTTGAAGACTTTCATGATACGGTAAATATGTCAAATTATAAGTAGTCTAATAACAAATTTACTATTTTATGTTTTAAAAAGAATTCGTTAATTTAATTTTGAAGTATACAGATACATTTAGAGTGTTGGAAAAAGTATTTTATTCTTTTTGCATTACAGTTTATGGAGGTAATTGATAAAATAGGAGGAGATGCAGAATCAAGTTATATTGAACTACATAAACTTTTTAATGAACAAGGTTATTCTGACTATGTTGTTGTATATCTTAGATTAATTACATCTGGTCAATTACAACGTGAAGCTGATTTTTATCAAAATTTTATTGAAGGAGAACGTACTATTTCAGAATTTTGCCATCAAGTAAGTATTATAAGTATTATTTTATATTATTAGTTTTATAGTAAATAAAAATTATTTTCATAATAAAATTTATATACAAAATATACTGAGAGTATATATATAAACCTTGATAAAAATAGATGTTAATTAATATATGGTTATTACTTTAACCAACAATAAAAAAATGTTTAATTATATACTTTTATAGGAAGTGGAACCAATGTACAAAGAATCTGATCATGTTCACATTATAGCAATGTGTACTGCTTTAGGAACTGGAGTGCGAGTTCGTTATATGGACCGAGGTGCAGGAACTGAAGTGACGGGACATATTTTTCCTGAGGACGCTACTCCAGCAGTTTATTTACTGTATCGTCCTGGTCATTATGACATACTCTACCCTTGATAAATCTCACACAACCTTACCTTGGAAAGTCTCTTTCATGACAAAGATTAATTATTTAGCAAATTATGTCTTGTGTATGTACTAAAAATTCATAGAACTATTATTTGATCAAATATCTTATAATATTAAAATTGTAAGCAATTAATTTCAATTTTATAATGTATACTATAATACTATGAAATTTTATATAAAAAACATGAGGTCTTTATATACACATTGTATCTTCTCTCAAAAAGGTCTGTATTTCTGTCAATTGTATTAAATTGTTTTCCAATTCAAATTATAAATTAAGTGTATGAAATAAATATCAAGTAATTTAACAATAAGTACGAAGTATTGTTTCTCATGTTCTAATCAAACATATGAATACATACTTAATATTAAATCTTATTTGGGTTTATAAATTAAAAAAATCATACAAAAGATTTAAAATCACAGAATTATTATTTCTGCAACAGTAATGATAATTCTGTGATTCAAATAATATCAATTATTTGAAGTACTTTTTCAAAAGTATAGAGATTGTGGATTTTGATGATAATTAAATGAAAATAAATAATGATGGTAGTATAACGTAATATTAATTTATTCATCATACGTATAATACACATTAAATAGCATTATTTCACAAAAACTTATTAACATTATCTTTTATGAAAAGAAAGCTAACAAATTGAGAAAAACTTTTCTCAAAATTAAAATATGTTACAATATATCATGTAACAAGCTCATTTACATTAACAAACAAAAACTATTTGTTTTATACACACAATTTTGAACTTATATTTAGCAAACGGGTAATTTCCCCTGTTAATAAGAATATATTATAAATATACATGGTAACAATATATTATAATTATGCTAAAATATATATTATAATAAATATTTATTAGTTGCAATTTATCTTTGCATGGCACGTATTTGTTCAGTAACTTCTTCTAAGATTGTAGAATTCTTATTTATGGATTCCATTTGATATTCTAAATGTGTTGTTATAAAAGCAAGTTTCTTTAAATTTGTTTCTGCGGTTTCTAAACCATGCTCCTGCTGTGCAAAATTTTTTGCACTGTGCATTAATATCTGTAAGCGTGTCTTAATTAGAAAAAGAATTAATCTTCATTATAAATACTATGTAAAATTTGTGCGACATATTACTTCACTGCTTTTTGAGCCCCTTTGTATTTGTCTTGCAAGGGAAGCAATGTTATTCACATTAACTTGTACTCTATCAGCCAATCTCATTTTTGATTCAACAAACAAACTACGTGCACTTGTACTTGAAGCTGATGCCATACTGTGTGAAAATCAATTGTGTAAGAAAATCATCAAATCATTTCAAGTTTCTAAAATATTATTAATGTTATTAAATTATAATTTGTGAAGAAAATGAAGGTACAAGTATTCAAAAGTACTTTTCTAGAATAAATCTATTTTAATTACATCTAATATGAGTTTAAAATGTAAAATGTGTTACATTTTTATTTTTTAGATCAGGCATTCTTAACCCAATATCTATATACTCTTAAAAGAATCTGTAAATTTACGTGGAAAAAGAAGTTGATTTTATTTTTATTGACCTGTGACTAAAATGTAGCTTTTCATTTAATGATAAATTTCACTACCTAAAATTATTATTCTCTAAGAATCCAAAACCAGAATATATTTAGTTGTATAAAATCCTCTATTTTTTTTTAAATACTATATTTGTTTTTTCTTTTATGTACTAAAATACTTTTTTCAAGATGATTGCATCAATCAATAGACTTCTTTTTGAGAAAGGTATTTAAATACATATGCATAGATAGCTCTCAGAGGAAGGCATGGTATAAAAACTTGAAGAATTTCAGCTTCATGCTATGGTGGA
This sequence comes from Ptiloglossa arizonensis, assembly GCF_051014685.1. Taxonomy (NCBI): domain Eukaryota; kingdom Metazoa; phylum Arthropoda; class Insecta; order Hymenoptera; family Colletidae; genus Ptiloglossa; species Ptiloglossa arizonensis. The sequence goes on from NC_135049.1 coordinate 2,661,488, forward strand.
AAGTAAATAACAATTATTAATATATTTCTAGTTTATGTATACCAACCTATACATAAGTAATATTTTTAATCAAGTATTTATTTGTGACAAATATTAAATAAAATAAATTAAAATAAATATTAGTATATTTTTTTGATTTTAATTAAATCTAGTAAAATACTACATTTAAAATTCTATTTAAATTTTGAACGAAAAACATTTTGTTTATTGATCTTATTCTAGTTAATTTAGTAAAATGTTATTGAAGTTTTATAAAAATTGTAATTTCAATAAATATGACTTTGTGATTAAACTTTCTTTTTATTCTGAGAATGTCTAACTATACATACGTAATTGTTTAAAGTGAAATAATCAGAACTAAAATCAGCTGGTACTACACGCAAGTTATACTTGGATTTGTATGCGTTATGCATTTCTATATGCTTTTCAGAAGGGATGTACATATGTACATGTGTGCACCACCTACTAAGGAGCTAACCTTAAAAGTTAGAAACACGTAATAAATATAAATGTACAAATATAAGTAATTGTATTTGTTTTTAAATGTGTAATATCGTTTTAAGAAACTCAAACTAAGGATATCAATTAATCAGGTTACATTTAAGATTGATAATAATGTTGATAAAAAAGTAATGTATATTAAATAAATATATATAATAGACTTACCTTATTTTTATTGTTATATTAATGCAATTGATAATTTCAAATCTTATAAAAGATATTTATTCTTTATACAGTCGAAATAGATATAAATCAATTTGAATTGCAATATTATTAAAAAATTGTCTAACTTAACCTTTATTGTGTTTAAGTGTTTTCTTTTTTTAAAGGTTCAGATTATTAAATATATGGTGATGATAAGAAGTATAAAAGATGGAACTAGATGATGTTACTGTCCTTGCACAACAACTTGCAGATGCAAATAGACTTTCTGAAGAAGATGCATTGGTAATGTTTTTAGCTACATTTCTTTAATATTGATATTTAATAAGAAAGGAATCTTTTCTTTTGCATATATCATATGTGTTTTTCGGACAAAGATAATTATATAATTTAATTATTATAGTTTTTACGAAACTTATATATACAACTAAGGAATCCTGTATTACCACAACATCAAATTGAATCACGTGCTGGATCTCGTCCTCCAACACATGAGGAAGTAGAAAGGTTTCAAAATATTACACCACTTAAGAAGGGATGCTACCATCCATCAGAAGATAAAATAATTAGTGATAACTGGAAGGCATTTTGTAAGGTTTGTAAACTAAAACTAGCTTGTCTCATACTTGAGGAGTATGTAATAATTTTTTATTTGTAATTGATTAAAAAATGTATTTATTTTTCTGTGTAGTTGCATAATTGGAGACATAGAAATGTTCAACCATTTTTACTTTTACGTGAAGAAAATAAAACATATATTCGCAGTAAGAAACAAAGACGAAAATTTGTGCAGTTTTTAGCAGATGGATTACCAAATAGAACTTTATATAGTGTATATCACAGGTTTAGAATCTTATATGCAGATCATTTGCAAAGAAGGTTAGTATGTATATAATATAATTTATTTATTGTGTAAATTTTAACCTAGAAACAGGATGATAATGACTCACTTGTTTTGTATATACCATTTTGTTAAACTTTATAAAACATAGAAATGTTGTAATATGTTGATCAGTAACCGACATTGAGTACAATTGTATTTTATATTTATTATATAAGAATATTTTATTAAAATATATATCCTTTAATAGTATTGTTTAAAATAGTGAATATTAACATTTTTGTTTCTTGTAATTTATAAACGATTAAACGTCTGCTATTATTTTAATTTATTTTTATAGTACGTTTTATAAAGACATCAATATATTTCAAGCGTATTCTAGGTTAAAACACAAATATTAAGTTTGTAAATATATACAATGCTGTATAAACATATGCATTTCATTTCTTTACAGAGGTTCATAGATGTAGAGGTTTATGGCTAACTTATAATCAAAGCAGTAGGTAAAGCAGCCATAAGCAATAACATATATGAACCACTTAAGATTGTGAAGGGAAATAGTTTAATTGTATATTAGAATTCTTAAACAGGCAGCTTTTGAAATAATTTAAAGCAGTGCTGATAGTATAATTGATCGTGTAAAAATGTACAATTATTTTTTTATTGCATATTTCGTTGTTTTTTTTACAATGCATTATGATAATATATTTATGATGTATTACTTTTCAACACCAATAATATTGAATTTTTATTTTTTAAATATTTTTATATTAGCATTTTAGAAAACAAAATGCAGGAAACAAAATGTTCAATTTATTTATTAATATAACATGTTTATGTATTTCTACACTTAATTTTGTTTAAATTATTAAGGTTTCGTCCCGAGGAAGATAAAATAATTCTAAATCACCTACAAAATAATGAAAATCTTGATGAAAAACGGAAGTATTCAGATTTGGCAAAAGTTTTAAGACGAACGCGTTCATCTATTTGGCGTCGTTACAAAATACTCAAGAAAAAACAATCAAGAATGAATTATTCATAAAACAGATTTATAAATTAATATTAGTTTTGCTGTTTTTTTTTTTTTAACGTATATTAAAATCTTTGTATAAATATTTCTTCACATTAAATTTTTTCCTTACCTTTGAATGCCTGTATAAACATACTGTATATTTTTAAGTATTATGCTTTACTTTATTTATTATTATATGACAAATTTGTCAATTATTGTTATCTACTGTGATGATAAATGACTGTAGTAATCTTTTTAGTTACGTATATCTAAGAAACGCATATACTATCAATTTATTACATTTCTCTGATTTATGGTATTCATATTTTGTTTTCTATGCTTTTTTGTATTACTATTATTTTCATATACATAAATAGTGTATATAAATGAATTATTATAAATTATTTTAACACTAAATAAGTTTTGATTACGCATTGCCCAGTGAAAAATATTGATTAAGATATATGTTTATTTACTTATCCAAATGTTAGCATGCATCTGCTAAAACTTTTTTAATTTACTAATAATCTTATTGTAATTAAGACAAATGTGCATTGTAACTTTAAATGTAGTAGAAAGTATATAGTATTTTGTACACAGTTACAAAACATAGTAAAAAATAAAACAATAATTCATAAATGATGTTTTTGAAGTTCATGTCATTTATGTTATTTGGATGGCACAATGAATTATTATTTATGATACAAATGCGATGACTACACATGATTAAACGTGTAAAATGAATTTTGAAAAGATGCATTAAAGTGTAAAATAAGAATTGTATAACTTTGTACTCAAGAAATTATCATACGAAAATATAATAAAATACATACATAAAAACTTATATAGTATACATGTGATATGTATTAGCAATAATAAAATTATACTTACATTCAATGAATGTAGTAGTAGTACTACTTTGTTGTAAATTAACATAGATCCAATATTTATAGTGAATATAAAGCTAATGTCTTTTAATGAATTAAATATAACACAGACTGTATTAAAGACTGGAGACTAAATAATACTTATATCGGTACCATAAAAAGCTACAATATGACAATTACTGAGGATGATCTAATGATATTTTCATTTAATTACTTTCAATACAAGAGTTATAAAATTTTCTCTACCATTAATGCATTTATATAAATGAGAATCAGTCTCTTTTTTGCAATGTATTAATAGCAATTAATGTTTGTAAATTTTTGTACATTTTTCATTATGTGTGTACAAATTTATTTAAATATATATTAAATATGAATTGTAATTTTAACTATAACTCGGAACAAAATGTTATATTTGCGAGGCCAGTACGGGGGTTTAATTTTGATTGTTTACCTTGTACATTCACTTTATTTTTATTAAATCTTCATATCTTAATCACATGCCTAAACTAGTGCTTTAAATTACTTTTAATTTACAAATATTAATGGATAATTAAATGCCAAATGTAGTGAAAAACCTGAATTATAGATTCTAATATTTTAAATATTAATTATTAATATATACAATTTATAAGTTTCTATAATTTTAAAATAAAATGTGATTATAATCAGTATACTGTATGACTTTTTAATATATTGTTACTTAGAACCAGACATTATGAATGCAGTAATGATGTATAACATGAAAAACAGTGTTCAAAGTGGTAATACAAATATACATAAAATATAACTTATAATGACAGAAAACAATGTAAAAATTGTAATTAATGTATAATTTTCTATTACACTGCAATGATATACAAAGATATACAAGGCCATTGTATTCAAGTTATACAACCATTATTGGAGTCAGTATTAACTAGATTTAAAAAATATTCATAAATGACTGTTTAGATATTACATATAGAGATAAATTTTGTTGCAATAAAGCACTAGTTTGGATAGGTTGATTAATTATGTATGAGTATTTAAATAATTATTTCTCTGTAAAAAAGGAGCTGCTTATATATTTACACAAGTGCACGATTTCTACAATAATGCTGTATTATATACTATGAGAATCGTAGCACGCTCTATAGTCTTTTAACAGTCTATATATAATTCATTATGATGCACAAGTAAAATCATTAGTTCTGATACAATGAATCTTTTGTTTTTTAAAACATTTGTCCTATCACAGCAAGTGACCGCACTGCAGATTGTACATTATTCACATGAATATGATGAGCAACTGTATGGTGATGCTCATCTACAACCATTTCACCATATTGAGCTCGACAACGTTTCTGGTGTGCAAACAAACTACCACTGTGACTATACGCAGCGCCGCATGTTTTACATACATATGGTTTTTCACCAGAATGTGTGTAAGTATGTTCTTTTAAAGTACTAAGTCGTTTGAACGCTTTACCACATGTTTTACAAAGATAATTTGCTTCACCTGTGTGTCTGGTCAAATGTCGCCTAAAAGCTGAACTTACAGCAAATGCTGCACTACAGACATGGCAAACAAATGGTTTGTCACCTGTATGGATCCTAATATGGTTGGCCAAACTGGTTGTTGTAGTAAATCCACTGTTGCAAGTTTTACACACGTGTGGTTTAACACCTGTATGTGTTCTCATATGATATGTAAGAGAAGAATTACTTGGATATACTTTACTACAAATGTGACATAAGTATTCTCTGGGCACCTTTTCTTTTGGTTTATGTGTCCTTTGATGAAGAACAAGACGGGCTTGACTAGCACAGACTTTCCTACAAATTTCACATGTAACTGGTTCAGCTTTTGGCTTATGCATCGATACGTGACGTCTAAGACCTTTCTTTGTTGCCATGATTTTATCACAATGTTGACATTTATATTCACCAGAACCATCCTCATCACTTTCTTCCTTTTTAACACTTTCATTCTCTTGTAGAGCATTCCTTGTAGTGTTTGGGAAAGGATCATCATCAGAATCAAAGAATTTATTATCGTCTACTAAATTATCTAATAATCCATGGCCATGTTTTTCTGCATGTTTTTTTAATGTATCAGGTCTAAAGAACCATTTTTTACATACAGTACAGGAATACTTTTTATCTCCATGCACAAGAGCATGTCTTTTTAGATTTTTTAAAGAAGAACAATACTGACTACAAATATCACATTTGTACAATTCAGGTGCATTTTCAAATTCATCGATTTCGTTCACAGTACCATTTTCATCATCTGTATCGTCTTCAAGTTTCATTTCTTTTTTTGGTTCTTTGTTATCCTTCTGTTCATCTGTATTGATTTGTTTAATCATGTTGTTTAGTTTTTCTGTATGAGACTTTAAATGACGTGCAAAGCTTTGAGGTTTAGAAAAACATGCATGACACAACTTACATGCAAGAGGTTTTGATGTATGTATTTTTTTATGGTTTTCCATATTCTCCTGCTTGTAGAACATCTTCAAACAGACATCGCATTTATATTTTTTTTCATGAACAAGGGAATGCTTTTTTAAACCTTTTTGTGTACTGTAATGTTTTGAACATACTTTGCATTTAAATTTTGATTCTCCGGAATCTTGACTATCACTACCTGGGTCATAATAATTGTCATCAATTTCATCTTCGCTGTAAGTTTTATTAGGCACTGATTTTATCTTTCTAGTAGATGTGCGTTTTTGTGGAATTCTTTCTTCTTCTGTAATATTATCGTTTAATATACTTTCACTGAGAAACTCATCTTCTTGTTTTTTGCCAGTTTCTTCTGTATTTTGATTAATATCTTGATTTTCTTCTGGTTTATTTTGTATATCTATAGTTTCAGAAATATCATTGCTATTCCCTTCTGTTAAAGAAGTTTGATGTATATTATTCTCTGAGATGCAAGGTTCTTTTTCAATTTCCTTAGATCCTTCAAAACCAATAGAACATATAAAAAGTTTTTCATTTTGCATATCAATCTGTCCAGTGCTTAAATTAGATTCATCTCTTGAATATGAGTTATTTTGCACATATTCTTGAGAATTTGATACTACTTGCACTTCTTCTTTTACAAAATACTCTCCTTCATTATCTTGTTTTTTTGGTAATGCTGTTCTTGTCTTTGAGTCCGTTTGTGTATATGTATCCTAAAATATTGAAAAAAATATATACATTTACTATGTTATACATAATGAATAGATGAAATGTCATATTTACCATGATAGTATTTTTTGCTGGTTTATTATAGTACATTCGTAACTTCGCATCAGAATGTTGACATTGCTGTCTAAATTCATGAGCAACGCTTGCTTTATAAATGCAAATATCACAAATTAACGAAGGTAGTCCATCTTGTTCGTGAATTTCTATTGACCCACAAACTTGTATCTTTTGTGGAAGACCCGAAAAGTCACTTACTTCTTGATCCCCACAAAAAATAGGGGATAAATTAGTACTCTCTGTAAGGCAAATTCTGCATATTCTATCCATATTAAATGGTAAATCAAAGTATCCTGTCATTGCTTACTGAAAGTAAGAAATAATTTATCTGTTGTATATTTCCTGTAAATAATCAATATAGAACATGTTATATGATAGATTTACTAACAAGTATATTTTTTTTTTTTGATAAAATAGTTTTCTTTTATTTTATATACTTTTGCAATTTTTTTGTTTCATATATTTCCCGATAAAAAGAAAAAGTATACTTTATAATATAAATATTACATTTTTCTAAAATTTGAACCTATGTATGTGCAGCATATATTTACATATTTTATCTTGTACACATCAATAATAAAATCATATTCAATATATTACTATTAATAAAAAATAAAAATGTGTTACAAATAAATTTATAAAAATATTATTCATGTTTGTGGCAAAGTACGTTTTCAGATGCGTCAATACAGTCAGTAATATGTACGTAACAAAAAGTTACAGTGCACATACAAGCTACAATCATGTTGTTCTAAAAATATTATTTTTTTAACGCAAATAAAAAAAAATTAATGTACAAAAATGGGAGGTTCTCAACCTTCGGATCTTTTGTGCACCACGAAAACATGCCACGATGTGAGACAATGTCTTAGCAGTGATGCCCAGACGAATTAGAGTGAAGCTTCTTTGAAAAGTTTATATTTCTCAAATTTTTACGACGCACAGTTTCCATTAAATTTTTACCGTATGCTAAGGAACAATGTCACGCGTTTCATTATTGGTTGTATGTTTTTCGTTTCTGCGACACCGTTCTATGAAAAAAATTTAACACTTCTCTACCCTTTTGTTCAATGGCTTCTCTACATATCCGTTAAGACCTACTACGAAAGTTGAGAGCAATCTGAAACGACTCACAAAACAAACGTATAGAGGACTTGCGAAACGGAGTATTGGATGGGTCAATACAAAGAAAAACCGTGTAACACATGGACGTACACTTTGATAATTAGTACTACGCGATGGTTTTGTTTCATGTAATAGAATACAACCGCACAATATAAGAAGTTAGATGTGGCCTATAATAAGAGGCGTAACAAGATATACAGGGTGTCTCACTCGAAATAGGCCTCCTAATTATGTCCTCAGATTATGATGATACAAAAAAAGATTGATATCTTATTTAAATAATTTTAAATAATAATATGTTACAAGTAAATTTTTTTCCAATGTAAATATTTTCAAAATTTTTAAGGTTATCAATATTTTTTGTAAATTGTAAGTATATATCATTTTCTTTTAAATATTGAATTTGACATTAATATACATTCAGCCATTATAATATTATGATCCTAAAATGACCTAGAACTCCAAAATTTAAAATCAAAAGACACCGGTATTTTGTATATATGTTCAAAATGATGTCCTTCGGCGGTGGCACATCGTTTACAACAGCCAATGATAAATTGTGAAGCTCTTTCAGTGATTTTTGGAGTGTTAGCAGCTTAAACTCCAATTATTCGTTCTATTATGTTTTCTAGTGTTATTTGGTTGTTGATGATAAACGTGTCCGTTTAGTTTTTTTGAGAAGAAAAAGTTCGATGATGTGAAATTCGGTGAGCAAGTTGACTACATTATGTACAATGTGCCTACTACGACCAAGTCGGTGACCTTTGATTTAAAATTTTGAAGTTCTAGGTCATCGTAAGGTTATATTATTACAATGGTTAAAAGCATATTAATGTCAAGTACAACATTCAAGAAAAAAAATATGTATTTATAGATAAAAAAATATTGATGTTTTTGAAAATTCTAAAAAAAATAATATTGAAAAGAAACTTTTTTTGCGTCTTATATTTCCTTCAAAACTATTCAGATTATGATTAAAATATTTTTTGTTATGTTAGTACAACTAAATAAAGAAGATAATTAGGTGGTCTGTTTCGAATGGGATACGTTGTGTGCATTTTATTTTTATTTACAAGTAGATTTTCAAAGATTTCAGTATGATGTATTATGAAAAATTATTCCTAAAATAGATAATTAATTATCAAATAAATATTTGATTTAAGCTAAAGTTATAAGTACTGAAGTTAGATGCCGTATAAACGTTATTTTATAGTAGAGTTATATCGGTGTAATCATTTGAAGTCGTTTGATGAAGAAAATTAGGGTTAACACATCGACGCTAAAAAGACGTGTACACAATAGCAGTGAATAATTATGACAGTGCCAACTGTTAAAAATTAAACAAATTTAAGTAAATAATTTGATGGCGTTAAATCGACAAGTGTCGTAATATTGTTTCTATTAGATGTCTCATCATTTAGTCAAAATATTTGTGGGTTGCACGATCATGTTTTCTATATTTGCTAAGTATAGTACAATACACGAAGAAGCGATTTCCGAATTTATAATATAACCTACAAGTTTGCTTTTTTATGCTGATTTATTTATTTCACACCACAAAAAAGCATTTAATTTTCTATAATTTTATATCGACATTAAAATATTACTCGTTTTATTTGAAAGTTGTTAAGTTATTTCAGTTGGATCGGAATAAGGTAAATTTGGAGCTTAAATGCATATTCTCTACGTAAGGGTTATGTGTACTACAATAAGTCGAATTTAGAAGTCGCATAAATGTACTCAACACAAGGATGATATTCTAAATTCTATGTAACTATGATGTGGTTCAGTATGGTTATCCATTATGTTAGATACCCAATCAAAACAGGCAAATTGTAACTAGCAGATCTGCAATTTTATGAAACTTGGGAATTTTGTGTTTGCAAAATTTTGTGTAATAAACGAAATGTTGAGTAGTTTGTCTGTTTGTGATCTTAATTCTTAGGTTTGATCGTCGAGGGACTTTCTTATCCGCCGATCTGTCAAAAAATGTAAATGTAAGACTGTGATTGAAGTTTAAGGTTTCTAACATACGGTAATGCAATCAAAGCAAATTATCCGATTAAGTCGGAATATTGGGCGGATGTAGAAAGAAACCTTTTAAGGGATATTGAAAATATACCATTTATTTTTTAAATGCCATTATGGCTCTCCGCAAAGTAAAAGGAAATTTCGAACGTATGTTCGATAAAAATCTGACGGATTTAGTACGCGGAATTAGGAACAACAAAGAAAGTGAGGTACATTTGTAATTGTATATTGTAGATTAATTTCAAATATTAATTACGACATAACCTCATTCGTATCTACGTTAATGATTTGAATTATTTTCTTTTTATTGACAAATATTCTTATACTATTGTAGGCAAAGTATATTGCACAATGCATAGAAGAAATAAAACAAGAATTACGGCAAGACAATGTTGCAGTCAAAGCAAATGCTGTAGCAAAGCTAACATATGTAAATAGAATATACATAAAACTCTTAACTAGTTAGATTTTTTATATTATTAATGTAACTTATTTACATTTATTTAGCTTCAAATGTTGGGGTATGATATTAGCTGGGCTGGATTCAACATAATCGAAGTGATGTCATCTGCAAAATTTACATACAAACGAATTGGCTATTTGGCGGGAAGTCAAAGTTTTCATGCAGATACAGAAGTATGACATTATTTGAAATTAACATAAAACTTTTGTCTAAAAGAAATCTGATGAACATTACATGCATTCTATTGTAATTAGTTACAACCATAAATTTAGCATCTTTATCCATTAACTATTATATTATAGAATCATGTGAAAGATTTATATCATTTTGTGGTGTATGTTTATAAAATGAATATAATATTTCATATTTTATATGAATATTATATTGTAAAAGTTTTTACATTATTATAGATATGTTATCTTTGTATTGTACATATGTATATGTATATATCATATTCAATTAAATAGTTTTATCATGGTATCTAAAGAATATTTATCAGGTTTTCAAAGACTTTTAATTAATCGTAAAATAATTATATTCTTTTTTTAACATTATACAAATAGAATTATTTATTAAAACAATTTATTACAGCTTTTGATGTTAACTACCAATATGATTCGTAAAGATCTAAACAGCCAAAATCAGTATGATGCTGGTTTGGCTCTGAGTGGATTGTCTTGCTTTATAAGCTCAGATCTTGCACGCGATTTAGTTAATGATATAATGACATTATTAACATCTACAAAGCCATACCTGCGCAAGAAAGCTGTCTTAATGATGTACAAAGTTTTCTTGCGATTTCCAGAGGCCTTACGGCCTGCTTTTCCTAGATTGAAAGAAAAATTGGAAGATCCAGATAGTGGTGTACAAAGTGCTGCAGTTAATGTAGTTTGTGAATTAGCAAGAAAGAATCCAAAAAACTATTTAAGTTTAGCACCTGTTTTTTTCAAGCTTATGACAACATCTACCAATAATTGGATGCTAATAAAAATTATTAAATTGGTGAGTGGATATTATTTTTGAATTTTATAAAAAACAAAATGAAACAGATTAATGGGAATGTAGGCTCACTGTTATAATTAATGAAAATTTACACACACATATTTTTCTAACATGAGCCAAATAATATTGGTATTGTTTCACGTGCTCAGTTCTCCACTATAACACTGATTGAGCCGAAAATGGGTCGGCGACTCACTCAACCACTAATTGACCTGATTTCAAGGTTTTCATATTATTTAGTTGATTATTTTTCTCATGAAAATATAGTAAAATTATAGATATTAGTTGCAGTATGCGTTAGTAGCCTGTATTTACTTTTAATATGTATCTGTGGGCATTTACTTTGTATGTTGTGTATATTATGTTTAGAAATGTTTGTATGTTAAGTCTCATCATATTTCTTAGATTGCAATTATATTTACAGTTTGGCGCATTGACACCTCTAGAACCTAGGCTTGGCAAAAAATTAATAGAACCCCTTACAAATTTGATACACAGGTATTTCATGTATTTTTATTAATAAGTATAATAAAATAATGTACTAGCAAGTTTGATTATAGCTTGTAAAATAGCTTCACGTGTTGTTGCTGTTTATATGGAAATTTTATTTCAAATTTTTTTTTCTCTTAACCTTTCACAATCACATTCTGTTGCTGTAAATTCATTATTGCATTTGACCTTTGTTTTAATTTTTTAAATTATCAATTATGTAAGTACATCCATATATCAAATATATAATTTAGTACTAATTATGTAATATTACTGGTTTTTAGTACATCAGCAATGTCCCTTCTGTATGAATGTATCAATACAGTAATTGCTGTATTAATTTCAATTTCATCTGGCATGCCAAACCATTCTGATTCAATACAGTTATGTGTTCAAAAATTAAGGATATTGATAGAGGATTCTGATCAAAATTTAAAGTATTTGGGACTATTAGCAATGTCGAAAATTTTAAAGACTCATCCTAAGAGTGTGCAAGCTCACAAAGACCTTATAATGCAATGCTTGGATGATAAAGATGAAAGTATAAGATTGCGTGCCTTGGATCTACTATATGGAATGGTTTCAAAGAAAAATTTAATGGAAATAGTTAAAAAATTAATGGTGCACATGGATAAAGCTGAAGGCACTGCTTATCGAGATGAATTACTTTCAAAAATTATTCAGATTTGTTCACAAAATAATTATCAATTTGTTACTTACTTTGAATGGTAAAGTAATAATATACACATAAAATATTTACTTTCTCTGTAGTTATACTACTTGTTCACTGTATTTGTATAATATTTACTTATAATTATAGGTACATATCTGTATTGGTTGAACTTACACGAATGGAAGGTACTAAACATGGACCATTAGTAGCAACTCAATTACTTGATGTAGCAATTCGTGTACAAGCTATACGAAAGTATGCAGTTCAACAATGTGCCTTACTGTTAGACAACTCATACCTTTTGACAGGTCAGCCAAGAGCAACAATGTCTGAAGTTTTATATGCTGCTGCATGGATTTGTGGAGAGTTTTCCAGGTATTATATAATAGATTTATATTGTTCCATATTAATATTTTGTTTGAAATATAATTGGTAACAAATTGAATTAACAGTGAATTAGAAGATCCTTTAGCAACATTACAATCGATGTTACGATCGCAAGCTTCTAGTTTACCAGGACATATTCAAGCTGTTTATGTTCATAATATTCTAAAACTTGCTACCGCAACATTATGTATGGCTGAAAAAGATGTGGATACTGAAACAATGAAACAGGTATGCTATGAATTCTCAATATTTTATATTTCAATTTTTCAACTGTCTAAATTTCAATTTTGATTCCTATGCATAAATAATTGGAATTTAATTCTAAAACCAATTTTGATAGACTTTAATGCTTTTTTATATCTAATTCTTTGTATATAAAATGTCCTAATATTTTATTCCAGATTAACTTATTGCTGGTATGACTGTAACAAAAAAAAAAAAAATACAGAATTTTAATTTTTAATGTACATGTTTAAAATCGCATTAAATGTTTGGGATTATTAGCAATGTGTTCTATTTGTCAGAGCTTGTTCAATAGATTTATATTTTTCTACTAATTCATATATTGGTTTTAATGATGTGTTACATGTGTTATAGATTTATGAACTGAAAGATAAAATAGCAGCTTTTGTATGCAGTGGGGACTTAGAGGTTCAAGAAAGATCTAGTTCTGCATTGGTTTTACTTGAATGTTTGAAAGAAAATCCTGGTTTGGCACAAGAATTGATGGAAGCATTTGAGGGGGAACTTAATCCTGTTGCGCCCAAAGCACAAAGGAAGGTAATAATTGCTTATAATGTATTTCTTACATATAAACTCAAAGATTTGTACATCTGAGTATCTCTAATTGCCTATCAAAGTATTAAAGTCATCTTCATTTTTTCGATTAATGATTAATTATTTGAATATAAGATGAAGTTTAAAATATTCACAGTAAAAAGCTATTTATTTTGTTAGTTATTAATGATATTACATATATAATGAAGATAAGTACAAAATCATAAAAATTATTTTATTTTTTTTTTAGGTGCCAATTCCTGAGGATTTAGACTTAGATTCGTGGATTAATGACCCACCATCAGAAAGTTCAGATTCAGAAGATTTAGATATGAATGATATTTTTATTAAGACAGAGAAAACAAATGATTCCTACTGTAAACGAGAATTTAATGAACCGTCAGCCGAAGAACTCGAAAAACGTCGTGAAGCCAGAAAATTGGAGCAACAAAATAATCCACATTACTTAAAAGGCACGTTCAAGAACTCTACATCATATCATAACTCATCGAATATTTATGAAGAGTTTGAAAACATTCCTGTTGCGGAGTTGGATATTCCAGTTTCATTAAAAATTACAAACAATCATAAAAGATATAAAATACATGGTAAAAAGAAGAAGAAATCCAAGAAAAGTATGTTTAAATTTTATGTTACATTTTAAGCATGTTTCACAATATTTGACAATTAACTTTAATTATTCAAACTCGGATAGATAAAAAATCTGCTTCAGAAGATGAGCAAGATGATGATTATCCTATTCAAGTGGTAAATACAGGCATAGGTGAACTTCCACCAGGTGCTGAATTAAGTGATAGCGATGATTACGACAAAGTGGATGCAAATGATCCACATAGAGCTTTGAACATTGACCTAGATATGCCTTTGAGGGATGATGAACGTTTACCTGTCTTGGAGCACAGAGTCATTGAAAATAATTTGATTCAAGAAAATGTTGAAATTAAAGCAAAGAAGAAGGAAAAGGTAATTTTCCATTTTAAATATACCAGACATTGCATTAAATATTAATTTAAAATTAAGTATTATTTGTAGTTTAACGAAATCACATTGCTTTATTAAATTTCATTTATTAGGGACATAAAAAAGCTAAAAAGAAAGTTAAAGAAGTTAAAGAGAAACGACATGATAATCAGCTGGAACTTACTGATATGTGGTTGGAAAATAATATTTCTTCGGAAAAACCTTCTGTAATTAATGAATATACAGAGGTATTTGGTGATAAAGATTCGGAACCGAGAGACGTTAAGCGTAAAAAGTCAAAGAGCCAAGAGAAGCATAAGAAAACGGATGATGACTTGAAACATCGAAAGTTAAAGAAATCTAAAAGTAAGAGGGACAAGAAATCATCAGATTATGAAGAAACAGCCGGTATATCAACGCCATCAAAGGAAATATTGCCAGATCTGAGATACAATTTTATCAATTCTGAAGAAAATACAACTTTGCTGCAGCCAGTGACTTCGTATGAAGAGTTAGTTAAAAATAAAGTGCTTTCGATAATGTATGAATTGAAACAAATCCCTCATGAGTCAAATAAATTACTTGCGTCAATACTCATTACAAATAACTGTCAAAAACTTGTAAAGGAATTAGTTTTTGATGTTCTAGATACATCCTCACTGAGATTAATGAGAAATGTAAGTTAGCACAAGACAACTTTGAACAGAGAAAAACTATGTTATATTACAATCAAGTCTTTAATCGCATGTTAGTTTAAATTTACTACTTCTTAGATTATATACAACATTTATTAAATATAATAGTAAAATGAAAAACTTCGTAACATATTTTCTTTCTTTTTTAGCATGGAGATGAATTTGGTATAAAACTGCCATTCCAACTGCCTCCACAGACTAGTAAAGAAACACAATTTACTATTTTAATTTCAGATGTAACTTTTGCTCAGAGATTGAGAGGCACGCTTACATACATGTTAGAAAACAAAGAAAGTACATTGCAGGAAAAACTTGATTTTACTATGCATCTGCCGTGTAGTAAGTTTATGTTTGGTCATATTTCACATAAGGATATACTGACAGAATTACTTAAAAGTGGTCAACTTGTATACAAAGTTAGAAAAGAAATAGTTCTATCTCAAGATTTTGATGCAATTTTAAATTTAATCTGCTCTAAATGTAATCTCACTCTTGTCGAAAAAATTGAAGACACTGCATCTCTATATGGACAATCTCTGAAAGGACATAATGTGTGTCTTTTATTAAAATACGATGTAAGTGTAAAATAATATTTTTACATTGCATGTATGTTAAATAATTGTAATAAGTCAACGATTTTAACGAAAGTGAGATGGAATTCTCTTTTTACAGAAACCATCAGGCAATTTGGCAGTTGAAGGGAAAGGTAACAATAATACATTATTGTCGGGAATTGTGGAAGAAATTTTAAGGATCCTGACATAATGTTAATGTGAAGTGAAGTGTTTATATTTTACGATTCCTATCATTCATTGCAGTCATGTTCATTACATTATTCAACAGTAAGACGAACATCTGACAGCATTCATTATATATAAAATAATGGCTATAGAAAATTTATCTGCAAACTTATTAAATATTTTCAGAAAAAAATCTTATCTAAACTCTACGTCTAATTTAGATAATACAATTTGTTACATATACATATAAACATATACATGTATATGTATAAATAGACACATGTATGGATACATATACGTGTACGTACGACAACGTTTTAACAAAAGGAAAGAGATTAATTGCAGGAATTGAAGACATCAGAATGAAAGTAGTTCATTTTATTTATATACAATTTCATTTCACAAATTAAAGTACAATAAGGTAGTAGATGATAAAATAAAATATTTATTTTAATTATCTTTACTGTCTCCTACGCGATAAAAGATTTTTGTGTGATTTACTATTTGTAAATATTATTTTACAATTTTTATAACAATTTTAAGAGAAAATCATTTTCTTAAAAATTGGTTCAATCAAGTTTTATATAAATATAAACAGAGAATGTATAGTTCATAACATTAAAATATTAAACTATTTTGCCAAAGTGAAGAAAAAGGATATAAGTACGTGATAAGTACATGAAATATTATTTGTAAGAGTATCCAGCTGTAAAATATCTAAAATATCATAATAAAAAAATTGTAAACGTGGAATATTAAAAATTAACTACTTTATAAACTGATATCTTCAATTTTGTGTTACTATCAGATTAATATCGTAATTTTATTGTTAAACTCCTTATTAAGTTGTACAATACATTACGGATACTCGCGAATTGTGTGAATGTATATCAATGTTTCTCAGTGGAGTGTATACTTCCTGCATGTAATGAATTTGTAATATCAATAATTTATTACGTATAAGGAATTATAATAAGCATATAAATACGCAAAACAGTAACACATGAAACACCAAATGTAAATAGTTAATACTTGTATCCTATACTGATAAACAATATTTTCATTTTAAATATCTTCCACGAATGAATTTCTTTTACATGAACTACTAAAAAGTTAATTTAATTATATATGTATAACTTCTTTCTATAACCACGTTCAATAGTTTGTTTCAAATTTGAATAGTCATTTGAGTTCAACGGTAATATATAGTTGTTAATGAATAATCATCGCACGATCAATGGCATAGATCAACAAACGAGTTTTAAACTTAACAATACTCCATCGTTTCTGCAGATGTAAGCAATGAAGAATGCAAATATCGGTATTTGGTAATTATCATATAAATAGATTAGAATTTTGTTTACATTTTTATGTTAAATATTTTTTTCGTTATGAATTTTTCGTTTCTTTTGTTATATTTAGGGACACAAATTTTGTACAAGAAACTCTTATACTGTATTATATTTACACTTGTGCCAAAAACGATTAATTAATAATAATTTCGTTCTTGAAACTTAACACCATAAATACAGTAGTATATTTAAAACGAATAATCTTTTGTTTTACTTTTGCATTTACGTATAATATTAATCATATTATCAATTCATGGAAACTAAGGATATGTTTTACATTATTTGTAGTTGTTATGTATAATGATGTCTATAATATTCGTCTTTACAAATAATAATATGTTACTTTTATTCATAACAAAATTTTCGTATTCTTTGTACTTCGTATATAAGGAAATGAATAGAATTGATCTGTTAAATATATATTTTATGCAAAAAATTATTTTTTTTAATTTTTTTAAGAAACGTATAAACATTAAAAATTTGTAATATATATTCTATGAATTATATTTATTCATAATGAAAAGTTTTATTCTCCTCTTCCCTAGAAAAGTAGTTTTAGTTTAAGTTAAATATAATTTTAAATATTTTATGTTGGATGATATTAAGTGGAAACAAAAATATTTGTGAACAATGAAATGAACGTGTTATACTACAAATTACAAATTTGTATGTACTGAAATGTACAGTGAAATAAAAAGCTAAGAAGTTATTGATAATTGACGCAAACTTTTTCTCCGATGTAAAACAATTTTTAGGTAATCTAAATAAAAATGTGAACATAGAAATTAAAATATACATATTTTTTAAATTAGATTGAATCAGAGTGTTATAAATAAAAATCCCTAGATTGTCTATGTATATAAAACCAACAAGTGTGTAAGAATAAGAAGTAATAAAAAAAGTTTAATGTTTGTAAAATAAATTTGTTTTTTTTTTTGGAAAAGTTATGACTTATGTAAAACTATAAAAGAAAGGTCTAAATGTGATTAGAGGGTGTTAACCTTCTACATGTGATATGTATACAAACTTAAGGTTTGAGCCATTGAATGTTGGTATAACATGTTTTGACATTAGTCTAAGGTGGCTATATTTTTCAGTGTTAGTGCGTGCTAGTAGTATCGGGTTCTTTAATTTTTTCGCGTTATTAGTAGAAATATTTGTCGTTAATGAATTATGGAGGCTGGTGCGAGTACCGGTACTCGTACGACGCGATTTATGATGGAGGGTGTCGGAGCTCGGGTCATTCGTGGTCCCGAATGGAAGTGGGGTAAACAGGTTAGTAAAAAGGTTAACTTGTTTTATCATAATTTATCTTTAAAATACTGTATTTTATTTGTCGGAAATTGATTTTGAATGATTAAATTTATAATTTTTGTTCATATTTTTCACTCATTATGCAATTTCATATTTATAGTCTGCTTAAAATGGAGTTGTACATGAGTATTTAAGGTTATTGTGTGATTGATATTTATTTAATTTAGTACTTACCGAAGAATTTTGTTTATATTTTATGTTTTTCTACAGTCCGAATACGAGTGTTATTATTTTATTAAAATATTGTACATGTTTACACGTTATATTTATCTTTATATTTTACACATTATCTTTTTGTTTTCAAACTGATTTTTATATATTTTGATGACTGAGAACAAACTTTTAGATAAATTGCTTTTACTTTATTGGATAATTAAAAAAATTAATTTCTATATTATTTAAAAAATGTACAAATTATAAAAATAAAAACGAGAGGGAACACATTTATTAGTATGTATACTTTATTTTTTATAATTTCTGATTTTTAATTTTTTGTTTAATAGGATGGAGGAGAAGGTCATGTAGGTACTGTTCGAAATTTTGAATCTCCAGAAGAAGTTGTTGTTGTTTGGGATAATGGTACAGCAGCTAATTATCGTTGTTCTGGTGCATTTGATCTTCGAATTTTGGATTCAGCCCCAACGGGTGTAAAACACGACGGAACAATGTGTGATACTTGTCGGCAGCAACCAATTTTTGGAATTCGCTGGAAATGTGCAGAATGTGGCAATTATGATCTATGTTCTATTTGTTATCACGGAGATAAACATCACCTAAGACACAGATTTTATCGTATAGCAACTCCTGGAAGTGAAAGAGTTTTATTGGAACCAAGACGTAAAAGTAAAAAGGTATTAATTAGCCTGTTTAAATATTATATAATTATTATTATCACATTATGATATGCAATTTGTATTTTACATATAATTTTAGATTGCAATTCGTGGTATATTTCCTGGTGCAAGAGTTGTACGAGGTGTTGATTGGCAATGGGAAGATCAAGATGGTGGTAACGGTCGAAGAGGTAAAGTCAATGAAGTTCAAGATTGGTCAGCAGCTAGTCCACGTTCAGCAGCTTACGTTATATGGGACAATGGTGCCAAAAACTTGTATCGTGTTGGGTTTGAAGGAATGGTTAGTTTAAAGAATTCATATTTTATTCAAATATCAGATAATGCAGAGTGTGTAAGCATGAAATGTTTTGGATATATATCGATGTGAGTCAATATTCTATTTACATGAATCACAGTGTGTATATTCCAAATAATTTGTATTGGTAAATTAATGATAAAAGTACAGAATAGTTAACGTTTTATTTAAGAATTCGGTTTAACCCTTGGTAGACAGGTGATGAAACAGTCTCGTGCAGAATAAATGGCAGGTTAATTGTGATCCACAGCAAATCTTTTCTAATATGTTCCTCAAAACTAATTTTCATATAGAAATTTGAATAGTTTTATTCATTTATTAGCTATGTCTAGCCATAGTGGATACTAATTACAAATATAATAAATAAAAATGAAAGAACATACTATTATATTTTAAATAAAATATATTTATATTTATATAATTATATGCAACTTGTACCCAATATAGTTTTGTCGATATGTACATGCATATTGCAAATGTATTGTGAACATTATTCACATTTGTTAGTACATTTGTATCGTTGCCGACGTTCTTTGGTTATAAAAAAGAAGATGAATGACATGTAAAAAATTAAAAATTTTGTAATTCTCGCAAGTAGTAGATGTGTTCGTTTGTATCGAAAACGTGGGATAATCCTAAGTAATATCTTTGTATATAAACTTCGTTTTTCTTACTTGCTGCTACAAAGAATACTGGCTACTGTTGTACGTTGAACGGTCGAACGGTCGAACGAGTCATCTCACTGCTAATCGTAGAGGGCGAAGCTGCAGTATTGTTTTAAGAACCTACTCATTAGCAACCGGAAACAAAAATTTGAATTCATCTCGCGGATCCGGTGTCTGTTGGAGGAAAGTAAACGTATTCGGGCAAAGGCAGTTATCTGTATTTGAAATTATTCATTCGAGGAAGTGAGAGTGTATGCACTAGAAGTTATCACAGAAAGCTCAATACAGTAGAACAATGTAAATAATTAGTATACGGTTTATGTTTTAGGCTGACTTAAAAGTTGTTAATGATGCTAAAGGACAGACAGTATATAGAGATCATTTGCCATTATTAGGTGAACAGGGGCCTGGTCGAACTGGTCCACATGGATTACAAATTGGAGATCAGGTAATTCAAATCTATAGTCGTAAAAATGTATAATAGTAATTTACAATAGTATTTACAATTTTCTCTTGTAAAGATGATTAAAGAAACATGATAAATAGTGCTTTTTATTTTATAGGTTAATGTTGATTTAGAATTAGAAATAGTACAGTCGTTGCAACATGGACATGGTGGTTGGACAGACGGAATGTTCGAGTGCCTTGGAACTACAGGTACTGTTGTTGGTATTGACGAAGATCACGACATTGTCGTATCATATCCAAGTGGAAATCGGTGGACTTTTAATCCTGCTGTACTGACAAAAGTACAAATACCAGTACCAGTTACCAGTTCAAGCTCTGATAACCAAACATTTGCGGTTGGAGATTTGGTACAAATATGCAACGATCTAGAAAAAATCAAACTGCTTCAACGTGGTCATGGAGAATGGGCCGAAGCAATGGCACCGGTTTGTACTATTTTTTAATTAAGGATTCGAGTACTTCCAAATTAATTTTAATAATGTTTACATACTTTAATAGACTATGGGAAAAATCGGTAGAGTTTTGCAAATATATCACGATGGAGATTTAAAAGTAGAAGTTTGTAGTACATCTTGGACGTATAATCCTCAAGCAGTTACAAAAGTAGCAAGTAGCGATGGTAGTGTTCCAGGAAATAGTAGCGGAGGTACGTTTAAGCACTTGGAAACGATAGAATTGTATCAATAAATTATATTTCATTTGTTCATATTATCTTTTAGAACTTTTAGTAGATTATCATTTTAATATTGGTTATTTTTTTAGAACGTTTATCGGCACTTTTGAAGAAATTATTCGAAACACACGTCTCGGGTGACGTTAACGAAGAATTGGTAAAAACTGCCGCAAATGGCGATGCTGTTAAATGCGAAGAATGTTTGAAAAGACCCGAAGCTGATGTAAACGGTGTATTTGCCGGTCATACTGCTTTACAAGCTGCAAGTCAAAATGGCCATTTAGAAGTTATTAAAATTCTCCTCCGCTATAAGGCAGATGTAGAGATTGAAGTGAGTATTTTTTTTTGTAAGTTTATGTATTTAAAAAAATGTTTACATATTTATGTAATATTGCGGAGGTATTTATATTTTGTAGCAACGTCTATGTGCCGCTTGAATTTAAATTAAAAAAATGATGCATTTAAAATTATATATATATATATATGATACATTTAGGATAAAGATGGAGATCGAGCTGTACATCATGCAGCTTTTGGAGATGAACCGGGTGTAATGGCATTGTTGGCTGGTGCTGGAGCTGATTTAAATGCGAGAAATAAAAGACGTCAAACTGCCCTCCATATCGCGGTTAACAAAGGACATGCTGGTGTAGTGCGCACGTTGCTGGAATTAGGTTGCCATCCAAGTTTACAGGTAAGTTTACATTTTATATATCTTTTTTTCTTATCGTATGTATAAAAACGTAACATAGTATTTGAAATTTAATTATTGACATGAAAGTATCTTTCAGTATTTAAATTAAAAGTAATATTGAACTAAAAATAAAATTATTTCTAAATATCAAATTGAATATATTTAGTATTATAAACTGAGATCTTCATTGATTTTAATCTTAAATGTGCGATCTCTCATAGTTACAAATTAAATATTATTGTTAATACTAACTGAACTTATATAGCTTAACAGTTACATATTTATTAGTATAAGCCCTTTTCTAGCTTTTGGAAAAGTATTACATACTTGCATTATAATATACTAGTGCATTTATTGTTTCCTGTATAATAATTTAGAAAAAATAAAGGAAATTAAAAATACAACGTATTGATATTTTAATTCGATATGTACTTTTTGCTTTATTATTAGTATATTATATTTAGGGTATCATTAAAAGAATGTTACATTTTGTAACAATATTCTTATTGATAATACCGAGTTCATTCATTAGTAGACTTTCGTGATAGTTTTGTACAATACATAATTACGGAATTCGTGACAGTATTTTGTATATATGAATTTTATTAGAAACTACAAAATTAATATTTAATTATAGAAAGATATGTATAAAATTTTCTTTTCTTTTAACATTTTGGTTGGTTGAATTTTTAATTTCTTTAGACCATACGAATTGAATACACTACACCGATATTGAGTAGATATGTTTACATATGTTTATGAAATTTATTAATTTGTTTAAGGAAAAAGATTGTATAAGCCATCTTTATTTTTGATCGAATAATTCGTTATTGAAACTTAGTTCGCAACACCCGTCAAAGTGAATTTTAATACATGACGTAAAATAAAATTCATCTTGTTTGAACGAGGTCGTGTTTGGACTTATTTTTATCGGGGAAAAATCGCCGCTACATTACCAGTACTCTCGTGAAGATAAATATAACGACAAATGCAAAAAGCTTTAATTTTTAGTAGTGGTTGAAATTGGATCGTAATAAACAAACAAAATTTCGTAAAAAATTGGCGTTTTATACAAGCAGGAGGTACACTGGTTTTAAAAAAACTTGTCGTTGCTACTGCAAATGTATAAACGTTCTTTGAGATTCGATTGGTACATCCGGTAGAATGCACAAGCTACTTAGCCATGATTCTGGAGCATTTTGGATAGTATAGACAAGTATCGTTCACGTCAGTGTATTGTACACGTCGTTTCACCGGTGCATTATTTTTGGTCTCTTCGCGTTGAGTTGATTCCACGTTTGTCGCACTTTATCGTTTGTCCCGGAGTCGATAGAAAAAGAAACAAATGTATCGGACTAATGAAAGAAACATCTACGAGAGAAGAGCGAAACAGTAAATAGAAGAGCGAAATGGAAATGAAAATAAGTTTCATTGACAGCTTGAAGATAAACCCAATCACCGCAGTGACAGTCTTCTGTAAGTAAATATATTCATCGTGGATATTTTATCCTCCGTAAGTGACTGTCGTTTAGATCTTCCGTAAGTTTAAATGTGTCCGTTCACGTATCCGAAGGAAGACCGTAGCGACGCCACAAGAGAGAAGTTAGTTTCGATATCACTGACGGTCGAAGACGCGACCTTGAATAGCTAATACATTCGACGCTTACCGGAACATTGAGAAATCGTACGGAGTCGGTTTCAGCGAGCTCGTACGGTTATTTTATTTTTTTTTCCGCTTCCTGGTGAATCCCCCGCGCGCGTCAATCCCCGCCGTGAATGTTCTCCCTGTTGTTAATTACTTAGCCCCGGAACTCGTCTTTCGTTTTTGGTTTCGAGAGTGGAACGTCGTCGCGCATAGAGAGTCACATGCACACGAACGTGAATTAGTGTTAATTCACCTTTGTTACACGGGTATCTCCTCATTTGCAGGAGACTTAATTAATGCAGTTATCTGCCTGGAGGAAACCTCGAATTCCACCTGCGTTACGAGTGTCGCGGGATTGTGTTTGAGAATACGTGTTGCGCATAATCAAGTCGCGCTCTGTATATCTGGTGTGGTGTCCGGGTAATGGGATATAACACCGAGGGATCCCTATTTTCCTTCGAAACAATTCGAACCTGAGGACAACCGGGAGCGTTTTCTGCGATAAACAACACTCACGTGCCTGGCATACGCCGGTGACTCGGCCTCCTTCGTTCCTCGCTGTTCTTGTTTCTTTTTTTTTTTTATACTTTCGAGATGGCGTACCGATCTCGATTTTGAGTCACCATCGCAACGAAACGTTTCACCCGGAGGGAAAATATTTACAACGAGTTGATATTTGCAACGTCATTGTTCAAGCGGTAAACGTAATAACGTAACAGCGATGTTGACTCGTTGATGGGACAATGGCATTAAAATAATATTATATAGGGTGTATATAGGGTGTCCACGAATAAGTAGGAAATATTTCACCGATCGACAACCGCAAAAATTCATATAAATATAAAGTGGTGGACATATACTTGTGAAATATCACTTTTGGGAGATCTGCTCGATAAGATCTTTTTATCCGTTACAATGTATTTTGTCAATTTGTAAAATTTGCATCTAGAGTTCATCTGCATCTTCGAACTCCGAAGAAGAAGCTGTTTGGGTTTGAAAATCGTCGAAGGAATCAATTAAACGGGGTTATTAGAAATTCCTTAAAACACAGGCGCACGGGTGATAACGATAAATTATCGCAAAGTCTTCTTTTCGCGTAACGCTCTTTTACAGGTAGGGAAAGTAATTAAGAAAGTTTAGGTAATGCTTCCTCTCATTTTCATAATCACCGTGCGAAATGGTATAAATTAACAGTAAACGTAAATCAACCATGTTTTTAAGCGGTGCTCGCTGGTCAACCGACCAACGTACCGCGGCAGTATACAAATTTTATATTTTCGTGTTATTCGGGGAATACGATTTTTTAGAAACTTGTTTACACGCACCAACGTTTCAAAACCATCGTTGCCATTTCGTTCGCAAAAAGTAACGGCACGATCTCGAGCAAGTCGAGAATGTCGAGTTTTGGATTACTTCGAAACCGTCTTCGGATCGAAATAGTTTCGAAAGTCTCAAATATCTGGAAATTCTCAAATGTTTGAAAAGTCTCGAATGTTTGAAAAAGTCTTGAGAAATTCGCAGAAGGTCCGTTTCTCGCTGGATTTGTGTAACTTTGAAAAAAGTTGAGCGTATCGTATTTTATTAACACTAGAACTACCGACTGTGAACGTATTTCAATTTGTACCAGACCGCTTACGCATCTTTGAAATTAAGAATGGAGAAAGATAAATTATTGTTCGGAAAGTCATTTCGTTTTTCTTTTGGTGAAAATGAAACACGATTTTTTTAGAGTGTACAAACTTTCCATTAAATTATGTACTCTCCATTTCGGAAAACGAAATGACTTTCCGAACAAGCTAATAATTCGTAAGTGGGTCTTTGGTAATTTAAGCGTCGAGAGAAAGACGTTCGTCTTACCTTGAATATATAGTGAAAAATGTGTTATCGCGTATCGTACAGGATGTTGTAATATTTTCGTTTAGTCGCGAAGCCGTATCGTTCTTCGTTGCGTAGCAGGTGCGAGAACGAATGGTCGTGCACGCAAACAAAAGTGTCATAAAGTGTGTACAATCGCGCGAATTCTAACCAATGAGGATTAATCGGTTCCCCCACGGAACCGTATCCTCCCGTGACGCCGAGCAACTCAATCTCTCGGACATGGTGTTCCAACCGAGACCACTTTATTTTACGAGCCCTAGCAGGACTACCGCGTACGCCATAATCGAGGCCGATTGTGTTCGCTACGTTGAACCGGTATGGTTAAATAAATCCCGAGAATGAACCGGTGGTAATCTGCATTGGTGTCCGTGGTCGCGAAACTGTGATTTTTTTACACCTTAACGATCGTAAAACCATACGAAGAAATAGCCTTCTGCCCGTCGTTACGGCAAAGCTTTGACCAATCGTCGATTTCTACGTCTAAAGCGAAATTAGTCGTTGCTTGGACAAGGTTTTGTAATTCGGAAAGATTGTACCCTAAATAGTGTCTGTCGAAATGTTCTTTTCGCGTGTTGTGGATTAACCAAGGAGTGGTCTTGGACTTGGTTGATACGTTAACCCATTTGCATCATCGGTCTGCTTAAGCTGCCGCGTTCAAACATCAACCGACGACTGACCCGTATCACCGTGAGCGGTTGATCGTATGTGCAGTAACGAGCATCAAAATTATTTATGGAGTTTATTAACGATACACTGTTTAAAACGATTAATACACAATATTATATAGCAAATATCGCATTTTACATTTTTCTTTTTTTTTTACAAAGAAGTAAGAACAAATATTTCTTTATACATAGAATAAACTTATTTAAATTAAAATGAATTAATTTTCGTGGAATTCTTTAAAGTGCTCGAGTTACAGGTATCCGTACAGGAAAATGTCTGCCAGTAAATCGCGTAATGGAATCATTGACAGGTGTTTTATTTACATTTACGTTGGCTAAATATTTATCAACAATTTCTTTGGCTAATAGCTGTTTATACACATAAAACGCTCGATCTTGCTCATGATTTTTAAAGATTACGTAACTGTTCAGCAGCATCGTGTCGATAAAATAAAAAAATATTTTTTTATAGGCTTTTTTGCACCTTCGCATAGTGTTTTTTGCGTGCCGCGCGGATTTTTGCGTGCCGCGACACTCGTAGTGGCAGTTTCAAAGATTTTCACAATAGAGTAAAACTTATTTAGAATACACCGATGTGTATCAAACTAATGGAACGAAAAAGTTCTCAGAAATGATTAAACGTGGTCTGTTGCAAATGGTAAAATGGGAGTCGTAGACTCGCGTATTATTCCGCGCTTGGATGCAAATGGGTTAACTAAGGAGTTCCCGTGACACGAGCGGTGACACGATCGCGGTCGCGGTGACGAAACGCGAGTACGGTTCCTCGTCGTTCTGTCGTTTTTGTGCGTGTCGATGAACCCCGTCATGGAGGGAGGGCTCACGTTCCGAGAAAGTAAAAAACGGGAACACCCGTGTCGTGGATTAACCAAGGAGTGCTCTTGGACTTGGTTGATACGTTAACTAAGGAGTTCCCGTGACACGAGCGGTGACACGATCGCGGTCGCGGTGACGAAACGCGAGTACGGTTCCTCGTCGTTCTGTCGTTTTTGTGCGTGTCGATGAACCCCGTCATGGAGGGAGGGCTCACGTTCCGAGAAAGTAAAAAACGGGAACACCCGTGTCGTGGATTAACCAAGGAGTGCTCTTGGACTTGGTTGATACGTTAACTAAGGAGTTCCCGTGACACGAGCGGTGACACGATCGCGGTCGCGGTGACGAAACGCGAGTACGGTTCCTCGTCGTTCTGTCGTTTTTGTGCGCGTCGGTGAACCCCGGCATGGAGGGAGGTCTCCGAGAAAGTAAAAAACGGGAACACCCGGTAGCCCTTTGCTTTCTCGTGCGAATAATGGATTCAGTCGAGCCAGGAGACTTTGCGCCGCTGCGACGTCTTCTATCCGAGAAAATGGTTCGCAATTTCGACATGGGACGAGGTGGAGTTGACGGGATGGGAGGGTCGGGTGGGTCGGTGGTGGAAGATAGAGGAGGAGGGGTTGGAGGAGCGGTGTGCCTATAGCCCGTATGGCCCCTATTACAAATCCAATACCCACCTAGCCCGATGGTATACGGCATCTTTTTTTTTTCATCTTCTTCTCTCTTGCTCTCTTTCTTCACCTCATCCCCACTCCATCCTTCTTTTTCCCTCTCCCTTTTTCCTCTCTTCACTCAATCTATCTCGCAGCCGCGCCGTACCTGCTAGAGCCGCATCCTGGCGTGATGCTGCTATAAAACATATTCGCTGACAGCGACAATATTCCCCTCGGTGCAAAGTCGACAGAAGTAACGCTCTTGGCTTGCACACCCTGGAAGAAAATGTCCGCTTGCGCGCGAAGAATAGCGCTCCTGTGTCTGATCGCTCGAAAGGGTTACGTCGAAGATAGATAATTCAACTGGTGCACGACTGGACGGGTGTATGTGTGTGTGTGTGTGTTTGTGTGTGTGAATTCGAGTCACGAGTGAAGTGTTACGCTCTACTTTTGCTAGAAGAGCAAGGGTGGAACAATCGTGCTCGTAAATCTAGATTATTGCCACTCGCGTCGATGAGTGATTTATATTTGCTCCGCGACTGGAGAAAATATTTAACAGGTTCTTGTTTGTAAATCTTCAACAATCGCTACACTGTTTGACCCTATTGGGAGTAATATCCTCTTTACTTTCAGGGGGGGGTGTAACACTTCGAAGGGAGTACAGTGGCTCGAAATACTACTCGCGTGCTATATTATAAGGAAATGCCTCTAACTTACAAGATCGATTTTAACGAAAGTTTGCATAATGGGTCGCACACAACACAAATTGGTAATTTTATCCATTTAATTGTCGATTTTGTTCGTTACCATAGAATTTAGACAGGATTTGATAACGGTGGGTCCAAAGAACGTTGTATTTCGTTAGGCAAGATCGAACACATTGTTCCTGGTCGGACAAAGGACGATACGCTGATTAGGAGTCGACAGTGCTTCGAAATTTGTAGTCGCCGACAGAGATAATATTCCCCTCGGAAAAGACTTGACAATGGAACCATCTGTGGGTAAACTCGGGAAGAAAATTGGTTCCTGGATCGCTACGTAAAATGTTGGCTCTTAAAACTCGTTTTACAACGATGCCAAGGCAAATAAAGCATCGTCGTGGGTACAATTTAGCTTAAATACGAATTTGTATTCTCTTTGAATTAACATTTTTCCTCTGTTATTATCTTACGGTAGTTTTACGTTTGGAAGGATGAAACGTACGAAACGCGGAATATTGTGATACGGTGTTGGTCCTATCTTTTCCAGAGTAGTGTCATTTGTGCGATAAAATACATCGTGTAAAGTCGAAACTTTTATCATGCACATTATAGTGTACAAATTTACAAATCACGTTCACGAAGACTCGTGTACTCGTATAATTTTGTATCTTTGTTTCTCTATGTAGTAAATGGATATCTATTTGTATTTTGTCATTTCGCGTAACAGATTTTTCAAAAGTGGACAGTATTTCTAAAACGAGACGCCAAACGTTTGACATCCGTTTTTCTCGCTTTTTCAGCTGTTAAGTATAATTTTTATTCGGAAAAGCATTAGTAAGATTCAGGCTCGATAGATATTTCTTTTACGCAATGTATACAAGTACCGGTATACAAGTCCGCGCGTTACTCCTCAGTATGCATTGCTGTGTAGCTACTTTCAAAATAGAAAATAAGTTCCTCGTTGGAAGAAGCAACCCCTGGTCTCTGGCCAATCCCTCATGGACTTGGGCAGAACGTTTTATATAAATACTTCAATAGATTCTCGGTATAAATGGATTTAACACTTTACTTTTACAGCAAGATCTGCCATTACACTCCCAAGACATATTCTTTTTCATTCTTTATGCACCTTCGTGAGGAGAATCCTCGGATTTCGCTGTATCCTTCGGATTCTTTATAAAATACCTTTTTCAAAGGTTGCCCACCGAGCGAACGTTTGAATAGTGCAGTAGCTAACAGTTTATAGTAGGTGAGTCGTGTTTCTTCGATTCTCCTTGAGAATAATGGAGATTTACAAACGTAGGAAATAAATATAAAACTAACTGTCGGGAACGAAAGAAATCAGATTTAATACTCAATTGTCAAGTTTTTATCAAATGTTTCATTTACGAAGCTTCTTAAGTTTTGCGCTATCGAATATTTTATTTAGCGAATATAGATTATTTTCAACGGTGTATAAAATATTGTATTCGTTATTTACTCATTTTAGACGCTGGTGAAACGTTTAATTTACGAAGCTTCTTAAGTTTTGCGCTATCGAATATTTTATTTAGCGAATATACATTATTTTGAACGGTGTATAAAATATTGTATTCGTTATTTACTCATTTTAGACGCTGGTCAAATTGTTCAAAGATCGACATGACTTTTTACTCGCTAATGATTTAAAAATGGAGTATTTTTATGTTCGTATCTCATTCTTCGATTTCACCAAATCTATCACAAGAAATCCAGTCATAATCGATAGCAAGGTCGGTCACAACACTCGCAACGTTCGCTGTCCTCCTGAACGGTAAATTTTTTTTTCGAAAACATGGTACAAGGGTTACTTTGTAATATTCTCAAGAAAATATATTTCAACGTACGAACGTGGACAAGATTGTGGTTCTTATGCCCCAAATTCCTTACCACGAGTCTCGCACGACATTGTAAGCGTAGGGGTTAATTAAAAATACATTGTATTTGTACAATTGGACATACCCGGAAGAGTTTTAAAACGAACAAACCGCGCAAGTGTAGAACTCGCTCCACGTCCCTTTTAAACCGCACAATTTCGTACGTACCGGAATGAAAATTCCAGACGAGCAAAGTTTCCAGTGTCTCGCTCGGTCTATTGTAAAGTAGACGACAACGCGGTGAACTCATTCGCAGATAATTTTCCGCGCGATACGTCCGCAGTAAAAGACCTATAAAACAAAATTTAAACGCGGCGCGGGTAATCTTGTTATCGGAGGAAATTTAAAATTGACTCCGCGATGAAAACGTTTATTCCATGTAAACGACTTCAATACAGACGCACGAACGCACGCACGCACGCACGCACGTGAAGTTAGTTATTCCGTGGTAGAATTTTTGTCAGCTCGGAATTTAAGTTGGTCTTGCACGTACAGTAGATTCAAAAAGTATTTGTACATTATATTACGAGGAGGAAGTTCCCTTAACCCACAAGTTTGATTCTGACGAAAGTTTGTGCGCGTATAAAGCATACCGGGCCGTACATGATACAATGTTTGTCGGTAAGAAGAATTTCCTTATAATACAACGTGAAAATACTTTTTGGAGCCAGTGTAAGTAGTTGGTCCACGTGAAGGACCTCGACAGGAACGCTGCGCGCTGCACGGGTGCATTCGCTGCGCGTTGGCGAGTTTGAAATGTCGGGCAAAAGAGGATCGTAAAACGACCAGGGTATTACGCTGTTAGTAGCGAAGTAGACGGGGTACACGTTGATTATTTTTACAGTTACGGGCTGTACTCCATGGTCTAGAACAGTGGTTAGCACGGTAGTCATCTTTTGTAGCATGGCTCCGGGAGAACACTTGAAAGCGTTCCCCAAGTGTTCACCATTTGAATATAATAGAACATAACCATTACCGCACCTTCGTTCCAGTCCGTCGGCCGTAGAATCAGTAATTTTAACGCGGCGAGGCAAATTTACCTATTTTTCATACCGATTGTGAACCTTCCCTCGAAACCTTCAACCACCGCGCACAGAAACGTCTACGGGACAGCATAAAATGCTTTCTCCTTGGGTTGCTTTTATTACGCTTGTACCACTGTTCGGGAGCTCGTGTTTTCTCGTAGAACGGGGATTCGCGTGTAGAAGGATTTTCCTGAAAAGATAAATTCGAAACGAGGCTACGTTAACAGGGAAGGAAGAAATTTTTGGCTCCGAATGCGAAAGCTGAATTTGAAACATGTAACGGCATACGCGGACCCGTAACGCTGCTTTCCGTTGAATAGAAACCGCAAAGTTACCGAGGGTTTTCAATTACCAGCAATTCTGTAGAACATTCTACCTATATCGTGACCAAGAAACGGTAAACATTGATAACAAAAATTGTATCACGAGAAAATATAGGTAAAGTTTTATTGCAAGCGCGAACAATATAAAATATACCGAACGAAGAAAGCTTTTGTTTAATTTTCAGATTCTTGTGTTTTAATTCCGGGTTTGAGGTCGCGTCCACTTCGTGGATTATTAACGACCACTCGGTTTTTAAATCTTGCAAGTAATCGTACGATTTTATACTTGTGTACAAAAAATTGTATTCTATGCTTTGGAATTTTCCGTGAACGTGTACAACGAATTTAAAAAAAAAAATCTTTTCTTCCACAGTTTCGTCGGAGCAGACGAGGTAGTCTTTCATCGAAAAGTTCATAGTCGATACCGGTGCGTCGGTTATAAACATAAACGACAAGTCAGGTGGCTCGAAACGTTTACAGGATACTTGGACGGGAAAAAAAATATTTTATTAAGAATCGTTCGCGACCGATTTCAGTGTACGTAAAATTTTCGAAGCGGTCCTTTAAAGTCAGTTCCCTTTCGTTTAACGTTGGCAATGAAACGAGGTCGAAAGTGTTTATCGAAAGCTGTAATAACAATGCAAGGTGCTTCGTACGAGCCGACAACCAGCGTTAAACTTACACCGGGCATTAGGAGCTCTTCAGTAGTAGTGGCAGCTTGGAAACAAGAAACAGCAACAAACTCTTAGTCGACGGTGCCTGCTGTACTCAAGTACTTAGGGGGAGGGTTCCTTTGTAGAATGGCGGCCGTGCAAGTGACGGGCTGCTGCACTCAACCCCCAAAACTTGAGCGTGTTTATGCTAGTCCGGAGTTTCCACCGCGCAGAATCTCTCGAAACGGTGACTCTGCAGCTGCCTTTTGAAAATGAATTTCTTTCATAGGTTAGACGTAGATCCTGACGATTCTTCAGCCTATTGGGAGTTGCAACATTGTTTGTTCTTCCTTTTCGTGTTTATCAATCACGCGCAGAATCTCTCGAAACGGTGACTCTGCAGCTGCCTTTTGAAAATGAATTTCTTTCATAGGTTAGACGTAGATCCTGACGATTCTTCAGCCTATTGGGAGTTGCAACATTGTTTGTTCTTCCTTTCCGTGTTTACCAATACGATCTTTCATCGTGACGTTTGTATTTCGTTTGTTTAAAATCGCTGATAGTCCGACAATTTTATTGATCTAGGACCCTTCGAAAATGTTCTGGTTTAGCTAGTAAATTTTAGTCGATATGTAGGACACGATTTCCTTTAATGTAAATTTCCTTTAATGTAAGAACATGTTAGGAGAGTTAACACAACAAATATTCCAACGCAGCATAATTCTTGATTAGAATGTCTTTGATCGCAAATGTGTACGCTTTTATTACCCTTCGTGTGCTTTCGAAGACATAGGCGTCTGGTTTATTGTTGGCAATGAGGTGGTCAGCATTCCTCTGTAAATTAGAGAACTGCGTAACACTGGGTTCATAGCCGAGTGTAAACATTTTGTTTGAAAGTGTCAATATAGAGGGAATAATGGTAGCTTTCAGCTTTGAGACAACGTTTGATCGCCATGCTTTGTCACGGTAACATTTTAGTCAAAGCATTCAATCAATATCGCTTCGATCGGTATTTGCCTACGTGCACCGATAATCCTTGATACAAAGAGAAGATTAATTGTAATACGCGTGGATAGCGTGTTTCGGAATGACGGACAATTAATTAGCAAAGCTCATAAAAATGAAGCGATGGTCCCGGACGTTTAAAGCGAGTTACGTGAAAATTGTTGCTTCGATAGGCGTTTCGATAGATTAATCGACGAGTTAATCTTAGCCGAGCAAGATGAAAGTTTGTTGTGCAAATAAAATGGTAGAGTCACCAGTGTTTTTTTGATGAAAAATTCTGGATCTGATCGTTAAACTGAAAAACTGAAAATTTCTCAAAAGTGGTCAGTTCGTTAGGTATATCCGATAATAGCAAGATTACGTTTCTCGAAGTTACGTTTATCGAGTTTTCAAGCGTGAACATTTTTGCGACACGCGAAAAGAACATTTCGACAGGCACTATTTAGCGTGCAGACTTTCCGAATTAGAAAATTTACGGGAAAAGCGGTTACAAAACACTTTGTTTACTTGAAAAAAGATGTTCACGACAGAATGGATATTTAGCAGACGAAACGACAGAATTAATACCCGCAGCTTCTACAAAGTTCATGGAAAGGTCCCAGGGGTTCAATGTTATCATCGCCGCCTTCATAATGGCCGCTGAGGAGTATCGTACGACGGAGTTATCAATATTCATCTGTGTAGAGCCAGTGTCTAAACGTCGGCTAAAGTTTACCAACAAATGTTGGAAAACGTAAAACTCTTTAATGATACCTTGCTCCGTGGAGATCTTTCAAATACGGAGAGTTATCATTTTTTTATTTTCGGTGAATATTGAACAAATTTTCTTAATTCCCTCACAAGGGAGGGGATCATACGCTCCTTTATCTCCTTCCCCATGTTTAATTGCTCGATAAGTTTTGTCGTTCGATAAGAAATTACGCTATTAGATCCATCGTTTTATTTTTCTAAAGACGATACTACTTTTTGATGAACATGTGCGAAGTTTCGTGTAGATCCGTCGACACGTTCGTATATCCACGGTTGTTTAAAGTTGAAGTGTCGTAGTATTATTTTACAACGGAAAAAACGACAAAACTTATCGAACAACCTAGTAATTACGATACTGTTTGGGAGTATGACACGTTTGAGCGGTGAACGACCAAAGAGAGATACAATTTCTGATTTTCCTGGGGTTCTCGCCAATCAGCCTTCTGCAGCTAATTGCTCGAATGACCCATAGTCGGTTTCAGTCGCATGAGCTGTCCAAGATCCCAGTTTATGGTGTCGCGGGCAATAAAAAGATTTCCAAAGCGCGCGGGTGCTCGCGGCCTGTCTACTTTGCGCCGTACAACAGTATTATTGCTCCCGAAAGGAGCTTTTATAATTAATTTCGGGATACGTTGACAGAGTTATCTAGATTCGATCTTGAGCGGGAGGAGTGGTCTGCGACACCATTTACACGTACACAGCTCGTATACTATTCCGAGGTCTGTGGCAAACTGTCGAATCGATTATTACTTTACCAGCAACGTTTCGAATTCTTACTCGAATTCGAACATTTCGTAAAATGTTAAACGCACGGTTAAAACGTTCAAATAACCGAGAATTCGAACCGTCTGTTTTAGGTGCGATTGTTCGAAATAAATTTAACATCGTTACGTGTTATCCCGAGAAATTCAAGTATCACTTTACTCGTTACTCGCAGCACCGCGAAAGTAATGTAACGTTCCCTTTAAGGTGCTTCATCTTTAACACGATAAAAGTTGCTGAAAAGGGGACGGATAAACTCGACAAATCGTTCTTTGCAACAATCATTAAAATATTTAACTCCCGGGGAAGTTTACGCACGTGTTTTCCTCGGCTCCCTTCCTGGAAGTTTTACAACTTGTATATTTTTTCGCGGATTACTACGATAGCTTGGATCTTCTGCTGTTACATTGCTGTGAAAATTCGCGGTAAGAGAGCTTCTCGGAGAAAGTTGCGCGCATTCTGCGCATACATAGCGATGTTGTAAGCTCTTTTAACTTCGGGAAACTTCTTTCCTAGGGAAAATTTTACATAATTTTATACTATAGGATTTGAAGTTTCTCTGTGGCCCATTGATCACGAGAGTTCGCAAAAGATTCATGGGTCCCGAGTGTTCCCTTTAAGGCTTTGATTCTGTCGTCATTTGTTAAACCGACATGTAAGTTTTCCATAAAGATATCCCTCCGTATTTCTTTCGTTATCTTTAGAAAATGTATTCCGTAATAGTTGGAGTGCGAAACGGCGCGGGTACGAAAGCTGAATTTTTAGGAGAATTTTTAAAATTTAAAAGAAATTTGGAATGTTTGTATATTTACAACGTTGATAAATTTATAAGAAGTGTGTACAAGTGTAGTTTTATCTGTAAAGTTCTTTTATTCTCGAACGTTTCGAAGTAGCAATATTAAATGGAATACGACTACTTTTAGTCAACAATATTTTTATTAAAGTGTAACGTACATGTGTTTCGTAAAATTTGTTTACATTAAATATTTGATACGAAATATGCGTGTGAGACTATTTCGAAATTACACTATCGAATACCATCGAATTATTTCGATAGATTTCGATAGATTTTGATAGATTTCGATAATTTTCGTATTGCAGTGTTTCATAATTGCATAATTACGCTTGGAATTATCTTTCCGAGGACGATATTCAAGGGTATAATAAAAGTAGTCGTAAGTTACAAGTGTCTTACTATTTTGAAAGGCAAATGATTATTTTATGGTGTGTGTATATAAGATGGAAGGGATCGTCAGGAGGAAAAGTTTTAAACGTTCACTTTCGCGATAAACAACTTCCGAAGTAATAAAACGAGTTTGTAGTGTACAGAATCATTTTGATGTATCGCAGAATTTTCTGCATAACGGTTCACGTAGCTCATTCTATTTACGAGACACAGTGAAAGCGTTGTAACCAAGATAGAATCTTAAATATAGTCCGCACTATTTTTTTATTCAACGCTTGTAAAACGATACTTCTTTTCGCAACGTTTGTCAAGTATTTAAAAAGTTAAAAAATTTCAAAAATTCGTCATTTCGTACAATGGCGCTATTCTTCCATTGTTGTCAATTGTGCAAGTGAAGTTTGGTCAATTAAAAACGATGTTTCATCCGTTCACTTTTTTCCGTTTTACAATATTCCAATATTTGCAACGGATACCAAATATAGTATACTACCGTTGAGCAAAATGTAATCGAATTGACAATTAATAATTAAATTTTTTAATCGCGAATATCAATTACGTGCAGCAATTACAATCGATCTATTGCGGTAGCAATTCTCTTAAAATTACAATTAACAATTGAAGAGTCGAAACTTTCCGTATATTGGATATATCCATTTCGGTCGCAATTTTTTTTGTAAATTTCGCATCAATTTCCGAATTTTATATATACTTGGAAATATTTCTAAAAATCGACACGTTCGTTGACCGAAAGTATTTCATTTCCAAGAAAGAACGAATCGTGACGTAAAAAAACGAAAGCTAACAGTTTTTCAATTGCAATTAGAATCTGATTTTTCAATCGTGGTTCAATTTCGTTGCAATTGATTAGATCGGTCGATCGATTGAAAATGTAATCGATTAATGTTCGATGCTGCCAAGTAGTTTCAAATGTGGTGGGTATTCAAATTCCTCTCGAGCCGGGATTCGTGTTTTCAGCTGCGAGCTATACAAGCCGGCTCTTTCTCGTGTTCTGCTTTTGATAGTAGCATCCGATCGGTCTCCGTGTGGCGTCAGTGTTAACGATTCGATCAAAGTTTGCCATAATGGAAAAATCCGGTAAACGCGCTCCACGTAAAAGGCGAAAAGTTGCGTCGTTGGTTGAACGCCGTGCAAGACGGTGACGTTCTTCGTCTTTCAGAAAATTTAAAATTCCCGGTACTCCACCGGGAAATTTCTCGACGTTCCCGAAGGAACACAGCCGCTTTCATCGGGTTCGTCCTGTCAGCGAAATGAGAGGCGGGAAACGTATTAAAATGCATTGGCTGTCATGTAAGGGGACAAATTATTATATTGTGCTCCTGGAGCTGATGAAGAGGCCCAATGGCGTCGGTGAACTTTGTATTTTCTTTGGTACTTGCCCCGTCTTAGGGATACGCTTACACAACGACTTTCCAGTGGATCGAGATTTAACGTACGACAACGTCGCTTTCAAAATGTCGCACGGTTCTAGTTATAAAAATACATAAATTCGACTTCTGAGAGAATTTTATTCATTTTACAACGTTCTGATAAAATTTCCGAAATAACTGCCCTCGAGGACATTTTTTCTATAAATTTTAAAATATCTTTAA
This sequence comes from Ptiloglossa arizonensis, assembly GCF_051014685.1. Classification (NCBI taxonomy): domain Eukaryota; kingdom Metazoa; phylum Arthropoda; class Insecta; order Hymenoptera; family Colletidae; genus Ptiloglossa; species Ptiloglossa arizonensis. The sequence continues at coordinate 2,699,394 of NC_135049.1, forward strand.
CACAAGAATGCTCTCCAAGAAAATCCCGAACGGTGAACAGTTTTTCCATAAAAATATTACGAAAGTGGATATTCGTTTAAACGGAAAATACGAGTTCTGACTTATCGAACGCGATAAATTGTAACCAAGATATTTTCTCGCAATACGAAGAAGTTTTTTAAATTGTATATGTTACCAATCGACGAACACAAAATTAAAATATGGGAGGAGGAACATAAGCGTGTATGAAAAAGTTGAGCCCGATACGACATCGCGGTACGAAACAAAACCGGAGCCACGCCATGTTCTCCTATCACAGTAGGATCAAACAGTGAAAATATATAAAAGTGCAAACATTGTAACAAAAGCAACGTTAGTGGCGGAAAAACACATACGCGTGCACCTGGCTACACCTGTGCACACGATACGCTTTTCATTCTTTTTTTTTTTTTTTATTTTATTTTATTTTTCTTTTCCCTACCGGTGCGCTACGCTCGTTTGTACACGCGCTGTAGCGCAAACAGTAGGAAACGACACCCAGTAAAGTAAATACTTTAGATTACATTTTAATAACACTGTTGTTTCTTTCTCGAGATGTGCGAGTCTCGTTGTTCGTATCCGTTCTTCTATTACATTCGATACATTTCTCTCAGCTTTCCGCCTCAACCGCGGGAATGTCATCGCTTTTTTCGCCAGGGCTGTTCAACTAATAGGAAGATGTTGCACCATGGCGCGGAAAAATCGGCGTTCTTTTTATCCACGATCATATATCGTATTGACAAATAAGAGCGTAAAGCTTTCTTGTTGGTCAGGGAACGTTGTTGCGTCACAGTACTAATTGCAACATTTTGTAAGAGGCGCAAGTACTCGACAAAAAGGGATCGTGACGGTATCGGGAAATACCTCGTTTACGAGCTGTACTTGACGCGAAGATCATTTTTATCGACTCGTTACCAGAGGGACGAAATTCGACGTAGTTACTAGGTTTCGGTCAAGATATAAAATCGGAGGTGTTATTTCGTTATTACGAAAATGTTCCACACTGTACACCCAACTCGGATTTTCACCGTCGATGTGAGAAAAGTATCGTGCAAATTCAAGATTTTATCTTTTACCGGCAAGTACGTTACGATAAAATTTATTCGTATGTACATTACACGTCTCTTTTTTTTTCATACGAAACGTTCTTTGGCGCTTCGTTAAGAGTCGAATGGTAGCGCGAATGAATCAATCGGTTGCGTACGATTTTCCTAGAAAATCGCACAATCGTGCAAAAACTTTTCCTCGTACAATTCGCGATATTTATGCAAACTGTTCACTTTCTTTCTCACCTTTGTGTTTCCCACAGCAATTCGAGGGTATTATACTTAGCGAATAAGTGTCCACGGTACTTATAAATCAAATCTCAATTACACCGATTCTACGAAACCGCGACCGCGATAATAAAGGTCCCGGCTATCGAAACCAGCCACTCCGTCGACAATTTCTATTTTCCGAGCATCACGAGTACCTATCTGCGGGGCAACGATATTCGGTCCGCGAGAGCACGGGGGAAAAAAAAGCTCAGAAAATATCCTCTCCGTAGGAGGGCGATGCCTTTTCTTTCGCGTTGAAACCGGGGCATTTCACCTCCTACGATCACTTTTCGCTCCGCCATGCTTTTATCTCTCATTCCCCATGGAAAGCGCCAGGGGCGTCACCATAGGGCCGACGCGAGGGAACTTTTAAAATTACCCGGACTTCCCGTCCGGGAGATAATATGGTCTATTAAGGATAGACGACGTCGGATCAGCGATGGGAGCAAACGAGTCGCACGAACTCTGACAATGAAGAAGCAAGACGAGCTACGGGGGTTAATTTAATCCCTGAATTTCGCCGTGATAAACGAAAGGGGCAAATAAACAAATTTCTTTCCAACACGCTTGAATTCACGTCGTCCATGGTCCATAGTACTAACATAGTTTTTGCGACACGGCGATGGAGAATTGTTCGTATTTTGTATCGCCGGACGATATTTAATTTACGTTGTTCTAAACAGAGCGTGGAACGTTCTCGCGAAGCATCCTGTACGGATGTCGTTGATTTGTGTTTGTTGACGGCCCGTTGTTGTGTAATTCTCAAGTTATTGCGCGATTACAAGCTCAGATAGCTGTGCGTGAAATTTGAATTTCGTATGTTTACGAGCACGAATACGTTACGGTTGTATCATTCTGAAAGTAACACCTATTATTCGTTGCAATCGTCAAATTTACGACACACGTGTATACGATGTAACAGATCATTGATTTCTGGACGTCTAAACACATTTTCGCACACAATGCCAGATGGCAGAGAACGTGATACAATGGGCCATTTAACTGGGGTTTATCTAGAGGCAGGGAGGATCCATTAATATTTCATTCGCTAATGCGAGACGCTGGTCGAGCATTCGGTATACCTCTCTGTCCTATCGCTAATCGTGATCCAAACTGTCGAGTACTTAAAGCTGTGTCTAATATTGACTCCTAGAAAGTTTATGGCGATGAGTATTTACCGAAGAAAACATTCCATTCGCAAACGTAATATTTATCGTAACGATGATTGAACGTAAATGTTTGGGAATCCTAAAATATGTAAAGGTCAGAACTTACGAAATTGTGAGTACAAGTTTCAGAAACGAGTTTCTTAGTTTTCTTCGTAGTATCGGTACTGTAGAAATTTTTAACTTACCACTCCCGTGTAAGTAATAGGTGTAAACAAATATGTAACGTCTATGAATTGTTACCTAAAAGCAAAGTCTGAATTTGGCGTTAAAATTGTTCTGTTCGCGATTCACAGTACGCTACTCCGTCATTGAATGAAATAATTGAAATGGCAGTCACAGGGACACTTACGATAGAAAGCTTAAATTTCTCACAGAATGGTGTTAAGCTGGTGCAACAAGTTCAGCGCGTCGAATGTTTTACTCTGTTTAAATACCTTCGAACGTTAACAGAGATTCGAGCACGAGGCACTCAAATGTTGACCTAAATTTTCCTTAGCTGTCCATTCATCTTATATTCCACGTCAGACAACACTTACGTGGCCGAGCCTCAACCTAGATTAATGTCTCCCTTATGGAGGTAAACCTGTGTCCCTCAAGTCCCGCGTGGCCTTTTAGACGACTCTTTCGCGAAAAGTCGTGCACGTGGCGATGTATCCTTTCGGAAGTTTGCCACGGTTAAGATTTACCGGATCCTCCGGGAGCTGTGTTCGTTTCCACCATTTTCGTCCATTTGCTATTGCTAGGACACCATCGGTATTTTTCTCAGGATCCATTATTCGAGAATTTTGGTCGTTTACGATAGACCTACCAAGAGTGTATCGTTGGACAAGAGTCTGGAACAATCTGCCTTTTTATCACTTTTTACCAGGTACAGATATAGTAAAAATTGAATTAGCGATGGTTTTGAAATTAGGTCCGAATTTAAGACTTCTTACGCATACACGGGCCATTTGTTCGTATATCGGGTTACTACGGAATAATTTGACGTAATTCTTTCGTTTTAAGACAAAAAATATACTAATCGGTTCATTAACATCGGAAGTAAAATCAAGGTACTCGAAAAGTTCTGTAGGCACAGTTAGACGTGGGTAGGCGACCAAACAAGTTTTCACAAATTTCACTGTACATCGTGAACATTTCTCTGGGATTTTCTGTATTTCGTCCAGGCGAAACTGATGCGAGTTTCATTCGCAAGTCCACCGACTACATTCGAGATTCTTCTAGCACTCTTGGCTCGAATATCTCCTTTCGGGGTACATTTGAGACTGAAACGTTGAGTGGAAGGCGAGAAAAGTGGGAGAGAAGTGGCCGTTGAGTTGCCGGAAAATAGAACGTTTTGCGTTAAGCGCGCTACATGCTAGTGTCTGGGATTCTACAATCTTCCTGGCAATTTTGATTTCTACCAAGACTTCGAACGCTTCGACGAGAGTTATCGATCGAATTTTTCACGAAGCTGCAACTCGTCTCGAAGCACGAAAAGAGCGTTTGCTTTTTGTAACAATTTTAAACAGTTCGCGATTCATTGGAAATGGTGTAACGGTAGAATTTTAGACTCAGTGGCGAGAGAGCTTTTTTATTTTCCATATTTTGTTCAAATTCACGTTCCTTCTCGCTCCGTTCTCCGTGTACACATGGTCGACGAATCGGAACTAGCAGCGATCGGGTTTCACCTTCCTCTCGAATTGTCACGGTTCGGTCTCGAGTTTGCGACAACTCGAAAGGGAGCGCTGGACATTTTTGCGATACGAAGCTCCCTATCGAGCATTTTGAAATTTCACGAGAAACTCACCTCGAAGGTGAGCCAGCGAGGAGGTCGTAGGGTCCGTGGACAGAGCCCTCGCACATTTTAACGCCTCCGGCTCCCCTCCAGAGTCTTTCTTCGGGGTGTCAGATTTAATCGAAATTGGATCACCGCGATTCCAACGGTGTAATCTTAACTCGTTAGAGACAATCTCGTCTGGCACGTTTGCATATATACACGAATAGAACAGCCCCCTATACCTGTCCATACACCCGACACGTATTATCGACAGACCAATCTCCATTTTCCCCGATCCTCTTCAGTTACCTCCGTGGAACTCTAACGTAGTGCATACTACGATTAGAATTTAGGTTAGTACCATCGCAGAAGTTTACCAGACCGAATTGACGGAAGTGGTCGACCTCGTGGTTCTCTCTCTCTCTCTCTCTCTCTCTCTCTCTCTCTCTCTCTTCGTGCGTCGCTCTTCCTTTCTCCTCGCTCTGGGTTTCAGGGTTCAGGTCGCTGTTCTTGAATAAGGACGCCCCGAACGAGCTGCATTCCTGGATCAGGAATGAAATGAGTGGGAAAATCACGCGATTCCGCAGAAATCTTCCGCTTTACCGAACTGTCCCACCTATCTCGGTTAGTCTATTGGTTTCACGAAACTGAACGTTATCACCGCAAATCCTCGTATCGCTAACGAAACTCGACGCACAGAAGATACCGGTCTACAGGGGTAGAGAGAAGTTTTGGATTTCCTTCGTCGTGATCACCCGTGCCATTTTCGTTTGCGATTGCCCGAGCAATCGAACGATGGAAACTTTCGATCGAGTTGTTTCAATAGCGGTGAATCTCGTTTGTTCGAGAATGTTGAGCGTCGCGTTCTGAAAACTTTTCCACGACAATTGCAAATTGGAGAGAGCTACCAACCGTGTGCAGTTACTACCTTGTATAATAAATAGCGCAACTGTTTAATATCGGCCATTCCGATAATTAAACAGTACGGTAATTCATTTTCAACACGACGAATCCGAGACCTTAAATTTAACAGTGAAACTTCCCTCTCGATCGCAAGACGTTGTTATATTTTTAATATCAACATTATTATTATTATTATTTAGGTCCTAGTATCTTAAAAAAAATGACTCGTGTTTGCTCGGAAGGTGAAGATGAAAATAAATACGATTATAAAAAAAACGTACACACGTAACGTATAAAATATTCGGTAGATATAAATACTACGTATCTTTCGCATAAAAAATTAATTTTTATACGGCTATGAAAACGTGCGTTATTTCGGACAACAGTGAGCATTATTCCGTTCGGTCAGATACATCACGAACAACAGTGAAAATTTATAATCACGCGCGACGTACAGTATTCGAGAAAAATATTTATTCATTTGTATACACTTGCACAAACGTGTAACATTTCTGATACCGAAGCGATTTAAATTTCATCGAATTACCAAAGAAGATTCGAAGACACATCGAATCTGTTATTTTATTAACCGTTAATACTGAAAAGTGTCTATCTTATCAATGCTTAAGAACAGACTGCACGCTTTATTGTTCGTTTTTATCTTATAAAAATTAGCCGTACTCGCTTCATTTTTTAAACGACATCGTAAAATCTTATTGTACGAAAGAAAGGAAAATTCGTTAAGCCGAATTCTTTTCTCGAAACAAAAATTTCTCGGTTGAATTTTCCTTCGACCAAGTATTATAACGCTTTTCAATTTTTTCCCTCGTTCTCTTTTCCCGTGCATTATCCCCCGCAAAGTAGAAACGCGGTGAAATGTTACAATTTTTCCGCCTGCCAAAGAATTATTCTCGAAGCAAGGAGGTTTCCTTCTTTCCATCGTGCATCTCGTGATACACGAGAAACTTACTAAAACGGAAATAAACCGATTTTGGCGGTGGCTGGTGCCTACGAGAGGAAGTTCTTCGCGATTCCTTCCTCGCGTCTAAAGAGTGAAATACGTGCAGGGGCTTACGAGCAAAATAATTTTCCTGAGCAGATTATTTCCCGGCGTTGGTTGACACTGCGGTGTATACTTTAATGCGAACCATTTCCACTTAGAAATAACTTACACATTCCGCCGCGAACGTAATATTTTCATTGTAGAAATTCTACGTCGTATTTCCGAATTATTCGACCCGGAATTTAGATATTTATGGACCGGTGCAAGAGGTACTTGAATCGAAACGAGAATGCAACTTTATTGATTATTTTATCAAGGCGCGTGTAACTGCATCGAACATTGGTGCTGCGTTACTAGTAATAATAATTTAATAGGTACAGATTAGAGTCGTACGACAGAGTCAAATTATTTTTATTCAAATTCGTATTATCGCGATTCAATCGTATATTTTACATATACTGGTTGTGTTTGAAATAATTGTATACGTAGTAAATATTTTATTTGTCGCGTTTCCGAATTATTCGACTCGGAATTCAGATATTTATGGACCGGTGTAAGAGGTACTTGAATCGAAATGAGAATGCAACTTTATTGATTATTTTATCAAGATGCGTGTAACTGCATCGAACATTGGTGTTGCGTTACTAGTAATAATAATTTAATAGGTACAGATTAGAGTCGTACGACAGAGTAAGATTATTTTTATTCAAATTCGTATTATCGCGATTCAATCGTACATTTTACATGTACTTGTGTTTGAAATAATTGTATACGTAGCAAATATTTTATTTGTTGCGTTTACAATAACAATCGGACGTAAATGCAGTATAAATTCAAATCGTAATTGTGTTATTAGTTTCGATCGTGCTGAAACATCTCGGAAATGTAATTTTTGCGTAATTCCACGAAAAGCTCGTGTCCCCGTTTCGTATTCGTTAAATTCGTAAAATTGAACGGCCACTATTTGTAATTGCTTGTATAAATGGCTTCGTCCGTGCTAATTTTTGTGAAATGAAATATAGTTTCACAAACAGTGAAAATATTCGGAATGCGATTAAAACTGGATTAAATTGTCGAGAGGCAATTATCTATCGTGTCTTACATCGATCAAAGTCTCTACCGGTCGTTAATTTACTTCGAATTAATTGTTTGAACAAATTTGTTAAATTCGTTTGCTACAATACGTTCTGATTGTTCATCGAATGCAATACTTGGTCATTAATTTCTCCGAACGTTCTCGTTCTTATCCAACGTAATATGCGCGTTTTTACGATATTTGCGTACAAAATGAAGTTGTTGAAAGATGCAAGATAACGTATTAAAACTGCATTAAATTGTCGAGAGGCAATTATCTATCGAATCTTACATCGATCGAAGTCTCTACCGGTCGTTAATTTACTTCGAATTAATTGTTTGAACAAATTTGTTAAATTCGTTTGCTACAATACGTTCTGATTGTTCATCGAATGCAATACTTGGTCATTAATTTCTCCGAACGTTCTCGTTCCTATGCAACGTAATATGCGCGTTTTTACGACATTTGCGTAGAAAATGAAGTTGTTGAAAGATGCAAGGTAACGGCGGCGAATAGCACGAAGAAGATTGCAGTCTCGGTGTACCGTGTCTCTCGTCGAAGTTGCGAAGGCTTAAAGACTTTTCAACGTCTCTAGTTCGCCTCTTGAACGCGAAATAGTGTTCTTGGGTTCCCAGGAGTTTCGTTTCACCACAACTTCTTCCCTTTTTGAATTCTCGCGATATAAGGTCTCCCGACGATTGGACGGAAAGCCCACTTCCTCCTCCGTAGCTTCCGTCGTGTGCGTTGCTCTATCGCTTCCCTAATCTTCCACCTCGACGAGCGTAGAAAAAGTGGATGCGTTTATCTTGGACGAATTTATGCTCTCTTTTTTTGCGAGGACACGGTCGAAAGTCCTCCGTCTTCTTTCGGTTTTTACCTTCTTCCTCTACGAGCAATCGAAGAGCTTCATTTCTTTGTGTCAGACCGTTCTTGTTTATTCGTGCTTCGTGAGGTGGATCGAGATTCCGAGATAAAGGGAACCGTGGAAAGCCGGACAGCGTCGTACCTATCTCGTTTATCCAAGGATTCTAAAAGGAGTAAATTTATTATCGGCGCTGGGACCGTTTCTACTCGAGATTTTAGAGAAATTGGATACGTAACGTATCGAATTAATCCCGAGGGGATGCAGCGCGATGATAAAAGAAAGAAGGAAAAAAAGACGTCGCACGAGTCTATCGGGTTTTTGTTAACGACCGCGTTGGATAAAAATTGTGTAGATTTTTAAAAGGATCTTTCGAAACGTTTCCCAGCAATTTACGGAAAATACGATTTATTGCGACGAACAGGAAGTTCGTGATCATCGTTAGATTCGTAGTAAGTTCGGTGCATCGTCAGCATCGTTTCGTTTTCCATCCGATGCAACGAGGACGTTGATGACCAAAGTGTAGTTGGCATTCCGTTCGGTCAGTCACGTTCCACGTCCAGCACAAGGCATTTTCGTTGATTCGAGATCATAGAAAGAGTTTGATTGCGTCCTGAGCATCGTCGTTATGTCCCTCTACAGTTACGGGCCGGAACATTTCTGTTTCCTAACATGTTCCTAGGAATAATGGTAACAACTTTCAGTGAGTCGCGGGGAATACCAATTTCGTATCTCATTTTCGTTCCTCGTGCCTCCCGGAATGCCAGTTATTATAGACGAACATATAAAATAAAATTTGTTTTTTCCTCCCGAATAATCAAGTTCTTTGTCCAATTGCTTCCACTTTATGAATTCGTCGATGTCTCTTCGTTCCTCGATCGTATTATTCAAGGACTTTTTTTCAAAATTTACATTCAATTTATCCAATGGAGACACTTTATACTTTACAGACCCTTTGATTGAAAGACTATCGATTGTGTACTTTTGCAGTGTTAAAATTAGACTCTAAATTATAAACTTGTTTACAAATTAATTTGTAAATTAAAAATGTTTTTTGTACAAAGGTGAATAGTTAACATAAATATGTATCGCTCGCCATTGCGGTACACGGTCACGTGGCAAAATAGTAGCAGGTACAGTATAGAAGTTCTTCGAAATTGAAACACCTCAACGCTCTCTGCTCGTGAACCATCGAATTGGTGTGTGCGTCAAAAAGCAAGTAGCGGTTCTAGTCAGTGGCATAATTCTCCGTGAAGTTGATAGATGTAGAATTTCGAGACGCGAAATTCTGAAATGCTGGGCATAATTCTCTTCTATTATTCTCCTAAGCGGATAGCAGAGCCCCGAGGAGATCAATCTCTATCTCCTGAAGCTTTCTAACCACTTACCAAGCTCTTACGGTGTATTTCCTGATGCTAATGGGACTTTCATGAGCATCGATTGCGACGTATCGGTAGAAGCTATTCCCTGCTATATCTTTTCACATGTAAAAGGTTTGTAGCGTTGTTTGTCGAGCCGAATTCGACCGCCCGGCACTCTGATGGTAATAAACGGAGTGAATATTCAGTCCATTTCCTGATTTATGATGCTATATTTACGGGCGTTATCCAGATTTACTGCAAATGCGGAGCATGACGCCACGAGGGGCTGAAAGGAAATCATTTTCCCATATGCGCCTGCATAACTTTACTATTAAACGCATAGCGCAAACGTGGATTGAAAGGAATTGAAATGTTCACCGGCTCGATAGTTTGAATTTCTCTTTAATTCGTATTATTCCTTCAATTTCTGTTATTTTGTAATAAATTGATACATATCTATCGATAAATTTCGTCCCTGCTGCTATTGCGACGAACAAACGGAATTATAAGATCGTGAAATCTCATTGTGCACACCTAGCGTATTTATCGTTAAACTTATAAACCGAGTATGAAATTTAATTGAACATCGAACAATGAAAATTACGCGATATTTGAATTATATTCGACAAACGTTGATAAACGAATAAATATTTCTCAATGTCCAGCCTAATCGTCACCGTCGATAATTATTTTATCAGAATCGTTATGAATATTTGAAAGCAAATCGGAAACTATCTCGAGCGGAACTATTGTTTCCCGAAAATTGGTTATAACGATTGCATCGGTTAATTTCCATAAAATCGATAAGTCAGTTTCCATAAAATCAAGGCAATGTAAGAAAGAGAATGAAACGATCGCACAAAAAGGATACGTGTTTGTATTATCTGTTGTGTTCGAGAGACGGAAAGCATCAATTTGCAGGTGTATATCGGTTCAGCATTAATTTCTACCATTCGTGCAAGGGGAAGACCGTATACCAAACGCATTCCCTTTTCGTTGGCAAGTTTCTAGCTGTTGTACGATTGAAACGCTGGATGGCGTTACCGAAGCAGCACGATGTAAGAGTGCAAATATGGCCAATCGCGCGACAGATACTTGAACCATTCGAAATACGTTACAAGGCAATTCTTCTTATCCGTAAGACTGATTCTAATCAAAGTTTGTGCGCATCTAGAGCACAATGGTGCACTTACAGAGAAATTTTATTATCCGCAACAAATTTCTTTAAAAAGGTGAAATCAAGTCTCGAAGGACTTCCCAATCTTAATACGTTCTGTCTGTACGGTCAAGGTTTTCGAATCGAAAGTATCTCGAATGTGCTTCGAACCTTGAGATACAACGAGAGGGAACGAAGGAGCACTCACTGCTCCAATTATAGAAAAAACAATACACGTACGTATTACGAGAGCATAATGGTTCGAAAGAGACACGAGGTTCGCACTAGGGTCGAATCCTCGCTGAACGACGACACTGGTCGGAGGAACTCCTTGGAGCGCCTCGGTCAACGAATCGGAGATCGTATCGTGGCGCGTAGGCGTTCACGGTCGTCGTTCCTATTTCGTTTGTGTCCACCGACGTTGATTTAACGGTATGCGTCGTAACTTTACAGAGTCGATAGAGCGGTTCCCTTTATCTTAATACGAGTCGCGGGCGTCGTTGTGGGCCGGGCCTTTAGGATCCGTGCCGTAGGATCGTCCATTGTTGCGATCGAACAAATAGCTTCCTGATGCCACGCGATCCATTCAGGTTTAGCCTAGTTCGGTCGAATGGACCCAAGGTTCCCTCTGTGGCGCGATACGAATGGGAATTGCTTACCGCACTCGTAGGAGACCAGCGACGCGAAATGTGACCACCGGTTAAAATCGAATAGCAATTGCTGGAGAAGCGGTCCCGTGAAATTGGGACCGACGCATTTGTTCCTACCCTCTGCCGTTCGCCTGCAATTTTCCCGTCTATGGCTCCGCCCCACGCAAACCCCGTTGCCCCACCCCATCATTGACGCGGACGTTCTCGGCACCCGCGCTAGTTCGATTCTCACTTTTGAATCGAGTTGGACGCGACCGATGATCCAAGAAATTAGAGGCGACCGATGTAACTCTTTGACACGACTCAGAACGGGGGATGCTAGTTCGGAACTTTGTCAGCGCGGTATTTCTGAAATTGCCGTCGCGTCGGAATTGCTCTGATAGTTTAACGATTTGCCGGCACTACCGTCACTTCCGTCCACATCGTCACGGTTTTTCCCTCGAAATTTCTGTCAAAGGATCCACCGAGAGTGTTGGCCGTAACGGTGGAATGTCGCTAACAGGACGATGCGTTTCCACTGTGTATTGTCATTGTATAATTACACGCGACGGACAACCTTTTTGACGAGACAGGACGGTTCGACGGGTTAAAAAGTAACGCGTATTATGAATCAACGCCAAAGCGAGAGTAAACGTTTGGTTCGTGTAAGTTACTGCCGTTTGCAACCGTATGAACTATGAAAAAGCAGTGGTAATTTCTTAAAAAATCATTTGTGACATTACCATTTCCAATGATTATTTTTCGATATGGGCTATCGACAAGTGCTAGACTTTTGTTTATGTTTTCCGAAGTAATTAAAATTTTAAACAAATTGCTACGTCAGTCGCTAAAAAATGTTACGGTAAAGATATCTGCGGAATTTAAAAGTATGTTAAATACATACGTTAAGTGTTCTTTCTTTAAGAAAGCGTGGTCAAGCCCACTGGTCAGTAGTGGTCAGTAGTCGTCAGTAGTGGTCAGTAGTGGTCAGTAGTCGTCAGTAGTCGTCAGTAGTCGTCAGTAGTCGTCAGTAGTCGTCAGTAGTCGTCAGTAGTCGTCAGTAGTCGTCAGTAGTCGTCAGTAGTCGTCAGTAGTCGTCAGTAGTCGTCAGTAGTCGTCAGTAGTCGTCAGTAGTCGTCAGTAGTCGTCAGTAGTCGTCAGTAGTCGTCAGTAGTCGTCAGTAGTCGTCAGTAGTCGTCAGTAGTCGTCAGTAGTCGTCAGTAGTCGTCAGTAGTCGTCAGTAGTCGTCAGTAGTCGTCAGTAGTCGTCAGTAGTCGTCAGTAGTCGTCAGTAGTCGTCAGTAGTCGTCAGTAGTCGTCAGTAGTCGTCAGTAGTCGTCAGTAGTCGTCAGTAGTCGTCAGTAGTCGTCAGTAGTCGTCACCACTGGTCAGACGTGGTTAAGAGTGGTCAATCTTTGTCAAGCGTGGTCAATCGTGGTCAAGCGTGGTCAATCGTGGTCAAGCGTGGTCAAGCGTGGTCAAGCGTGGTCAAGCGTGGTCAAGCGTGGTCAAGCGTGGTCAAGCGTGGTCAAGCGTGGTCAAGCGTGGTCAATCGTGGTCAATCGTGGTTAATCGTGGTCAATCGTGGTCAATGGTGGTCAATGGTGGTCAATGGTGGTCAATTGTGGTCAATGGTGGTCAATCGTGGTCATTTATGGTCAAGAATGGTCACCACGGGGTCACTCGGTCTCCAGACTAGTCCAGGTGCTCCACGGGGAGAGATCCGTTCGCCTCGAAGGCTCCCCGGAGAGTGAAATTTTCGGCAACTGGGGGCTCTATATATACCGCCCGCCAAGGTGTTATACAGTTACTTCGATTGCCTTTAGTCGATTTAACTGAATATTTCAACAACTTGATGTTTATTTATACTAAGACATTGTTAACAATTGTTTAAACTATGGTCATATGATGGTTGTTGATAATTATGATAAATAAATATCAAAAAATTGTGAAATCTGCGAAGACGAACGGTTTCGTTGAATGTTTGTTCCTAAACTCGATTGTTATTAACATTTACGTACGTTCAGAATTTTATTCTTGCAATACGCATTTATTCATATGTAATAAATGCTTAAACAGTCTAGAGAAATTAATTTTAATCGAGATTCGGAGTAAAAGGTAGTTTCTGACGTATTGTTAAATAAGTAGAATTTTTAAATGTGAAAAGCAATAATATCAGATTAAAACAGATGTTGAATTAATGTGTCTGGTAAACAATTATTATTTTCTATGTTTTAAAACTCTGCCAATACATCACGTTTAAACAATACTTCAGAAACCACCTTTTACTTCGAATCTCGATGAAAATTAATTTCCGTAGACTGCTTAAGCATTTACAATCCACAGATAAATGCGTATTACATTCAACAACTACAACTACAACTACAACTACAACTACAACTACAACTACAACTACAACTACAACAACAATTACATCCGGAACGTACGTAAATGTTAATAACAATTGCATTTAGGAGCCAACATTCGTAAAACCGTAGCATAATTCATATTAAAGCTATAGATCGCGAACCAATTAAAGGGTACCAACCTCGACGATACCATGGCTTGTCAACGTCTTCGTTCTTTCGAAGCCACCACTGGTACTCGGTTCCCTTGGTTGCGGTAAATTCACCATCAGAATCATGGCGTCTTAATAAACCACCGTATCTTTCGTGGTTTCACCTTTTTTTTTTCCCGGGGGTTCCTCCCTTTTCATTTCGTTGTCGTTAAGGTAACCTGTTTGAAGATGGGCGGAGAGGCCGAACGGGCTCGCGTTTAATTCCCGCGGAATGCTCTCGTCGTTTGTCACGTCACCTGACGTTTCCTAAGACGCCAGAAATGTATCCCGCGAAAATAATGAAACCCTTATTTCATTTCTTTTCGCTTCATTTCGTTTCGCCGTGTCTCGGTCCCGCTGTCCCATTTCATTTCGTCGGCGAGGATCGTGGCAGTAGGAGCGCCAATATACCGGGTGGCGTTCAAGCTTTTCAGATCGGAGCGCACCTATCGAATAACGATGTCGAATACGGCTCGAAGAATCGGGAGTTTTCGATCGTTCACCGTCCTTGGCTTTATGCTCGTGTCACATGTCGCAACTTACGACTCTCGGGTGCTCTTAGTTAAAATTTATCCCTCGATCCTGGGACTTTTATGGCTCTGCGAAATAACGCGATGGGTTTTGAGCGATAAGCTCCGTTTGCGTGTGTTTTATTAACGAGAATCGCGGTTTTCTAACGGATCATCGATTTTAACCGTACGACTAGATTGGTTCTTTTTTAATAAATTGATCGCGTTTACTCGAAACTGACTAGGAAGACAATTTTTGTGTACGGTAACGCGATTGTTTCAATCGTTTATTAGAAGGAAAATAAGAGTATAAAAATTATTTGCAACATTTGTTTATACAGCTGCACGTTGTATGTTTCAGGTAAGACAAATGCATCTAACGTACTGAAAATGGATAAAATTAACGGAAAATAAGCGGAAAATTGGTGAGTACTTGTATTTTGTTCATTCAGAATTGGTTTTCTATAGGAAATTGCGATCAAATTTTGAATTTTTCCTCGTGAATCATAATTAAGTCAAATGTATTAAATTATGTGCACGTAATTTGCTAAAAATAATCATTGAAAGCGATTACCGCTACTTTTTATACACTGTGATTTATCCCTAGAACTAGCAAAGGGATCAATTCGACTTGTTTGAAACTTCTATTTAAAACGAATTAATTGTTAACGGTGTCTTTGCCTACAATATTCCTGGACAATTATCGAAGTAGACAATTAACGATACTCGTGAATTTACTTTCGCTTTGGTGTTAATTTATAACACGTATTACCCGTTTAAAAGTCGCGCAGCTCTGCCCCGTTAAAGGGACTCGTGCACGTGCACTTTGCACTAATCATTGAAAGCGATTACTGCTACTTTTTGTACACCGTGACTTATTCCTAGAACTACCAAAGGGGTCAATTCGACCTGTTTGAAACTTCTTTTTAAAATTACTTAATTGTCAACAGTGTCTTTGTCTACAATATTCCTGGACAATTATCGAAATAGACAATTAACGGTACTCGTGAATTACTTTGACCTTTTCCCATTTCGTTTCGAAGATACCTATGCGATTCGATAGAAAATACGTTCGCCATTGGTAGTTCCAGTGTTAAACGACAGAAACTTGTATGGATCAAATGTTTACTTTCGCTTTGGTGTTAATTTATAACACGTATTACCCGTTTAAAAGTCGCGCAGCTCTGCCCCCGTTAAAGTGTGTCGTGCACGTGCACTTTGCACTCGGTGACCGTAAACTTTCCACCGCGTCGAATACGCTGCGCGGGAGTAAATCTCCGATCTCCTTTTATTTCCCCGAAAGGTTTACAGGTATCGCGAAACCGATCGAGCTCGAAATTCGTACTCGATCGAAGCTCGTGCTTTTTCAGCATCTACGGTCGTAACGATCGGACGGTCGATGCAGCGTGAAGTTAAATTCACCGTAGAAAGGTTAATTCTGGACTATAAACACAATGAAGCTGTCGCGTCATTAAGGCGTTAGGTTTGAATAACGATCGAGCGCGCCGGTGCGGTACGGTCCTAATTCGGTAACTCAATCTTTGTCAAGTAAATCAATTTAGCAGACGATGGGGCTACATCAGTTTGCCGATCCATTGCATCGCAGCATCCCTTTTACCCTTTTGTTCGTTTACCCTTCTCTCTCTCTCTCTCTCTCTCTCTCTCTCTCTCTCTCTCTCTCTCTCTCTCTCTCTCTTTCTCTATGAGAGGGGTAGAGGCTTCTCTCCTGGCCACAGTTTGGTCAGCTCCGTTGAATTTCACCGGGCATTAACGCCGGCAGTCCTCGTCTAATCAGAGTCTGACTATCATGGTCACCCTGAAATCGTCCAACTTCCTCTTTGTACTCTCGTAATCCCCAACCGTGTCATTACGTCTCGATTCTGATTTCCAGAAAATTTAATAACTCCGCCCCGTGACACGGACTTCGCGTGTAAATTAGAGCCATCGTGAAATGGATTTGGGAATCGAACTCTTATCGGAATTCGATCGTGCCTCCTCTATTGTTTCATTCGTCGATGACGGTGTTATCGGAGTGAAGGGACTCTTTTTCATCGAGGGACGATATTATATCCGGATTGTTAATTTTCCTAATTACAGCCACGCGGTTTTCTAATTTTTACCGTTCTTATTTTCCAACGACGAGGTTCCGTTCGGTGAAAATATGCTTTACGTTCTGAAACCTAGTCTAAATTCCACTCTTTCGTGAATCTTTTCAATCGAGCCGTGTAACGTATCGTCGATCATTCATTCATTCGCGAGAACGAGAAATCCTCGAAATTATGAACGATACACGGCTCGAAAAAATTGTCCGAGGAACAATGCCGCGATCGTTCCATTTCTCCGATGTTTTGTTTGAAACGAATAAAGAATAGTACCGGTCGCAGCCACTTTCTCGTTCACAGGTTGGAAGCCTCGTTCGTATGTCTAAGAATCTTGGAGAAGTAAAATGGCTGGATGAATATAAGGTGCGGCTCGTTCGTTTTTCTTGCCAACCTGTTAGCTCTGCTCGAGATGAATCCATAAAGCACCTTCAGACAGTGGCTGCTGAGTGAAGCTGACGCGCGCGGGGTTATTCCGGGTGATTTACGACATTTAAAATTAACGACGAGCCTCGGATGGTAAGAAACGGTGCAGCCCGGCATCCTCTGCAATTGTCGACATCATTCTTGCAGCCTATGACGCCACAAGTGTCTGCGTCCTCCGCGTAAGATAAATAAATGGCAAATACTACGCTGTACGGAAGTGTCCGTAACTACGCACCTTTTCAAAAGACCGCAATTAGGAGGTATTTACATTCGAGCGCGGGAATTTTTGAACGAACGCCGAAATAATGGAGACGTAATTATAATTAGCGAGACGATTGTACGGCAAATGTGGCTCCCGATTTTTAAGTCCGGTTGAACGTTGAATCGGAAAGTGTAGAACGCGTGGCAGTGGTAGGAAACACAATGGTGGAAATTGGCCAATTTTGAAACCTCGTCGGTGACTAAAGTTTTTCGTAGAACATGTTTCTCCAAGGAATCGAAGAATTCGCGATGTGTCTTGAAAATAATTATTTAGAAGATCGGATGGTAAGTTAATCGCAGATCGATGTCAAGCACACCCACGAGAGATGAAAAACGATGCCCGAGGAAACCGAGTACCGGTGTACACGGTTTTACACATCACCGGCAATGTCTTTCATTTTTATTTCATGGAACGAACATGAGATAAAATGTCGAGCGTTTTCACGGGAACGTGGTCCAAGATCGTTAATCAATGGAGAGTCAATAATTAACTTCAACGCTTCATCGAGCACACCGTTCTGTATTACTCCTTTATTAAATTAACGATCGATGTATTTTACTTGGAAGGTACTCCGAGCACAACGGATGATAGATTAAGCCGCGTCTTATCCGCTAAAATACGAAGTACGGTAGGGTTTTCGAAACAGGATATTATCGAGAAAGTATCGGTTCAACTATCGGAGCTAACTACGAGCTACATCGCGTCGAATGCTGCGCAAAGGAAGCATCGGTGTAGGAAGAAGTCTGGGATGATCGATGAGCGAGGGACGATCGTCATGGACCATGTGAAGTTAAACGAAACGAGAGTACCCTCCGAGCAATTACACCGGTTAACTCGAGCAAAAGCGTTAGCCCAATAAGCCCGTTGATTGTCTCGAGTTATCCCGGATTGCTCCCGCGGGACGTCGGGGACCGGCTTATCAATTTTTATGACCTGCCCGGTAATACGTGGCAACCTGATACGGTTGTGTAACAGGTCCGCCAATAGCGAGGTCTCCCCTTTGAACCGTATTCAGAGCCGAATAGCACAAAGCGGAACAGTCCTGGTAAAATGCTTCCTTAGTCACAATGGCCACCAGCGCTCGGAGTATTGTGATTTTTCGTAACTCCTCGCAAAACTTGTCCGTTAGGTTAACATCGATCCGCGAAGATAATGGCGTTGGTGGAGTATTCGAGAGACACATGCCGTACTGAAATTTGCGCTATCGTAACGCGTGTACAGGGTGTTACCGGACGATGGTGTCACGGGATCACGTATCGGATCGCGAAACAAAAATAATATAGTCTTAAAGTCGTTTCACCCGCGCACTTTAACTCACGATTCGCAAATGCAAATATTGTTGTTTGATCACAGACGAGCGTCTAAAATTGTTGATACCCGTACGAGCCCCCAAATAATTGCACTCGTGCGGTGTGTCGGTGTATATTTAAATATATTAAGTATATTATCAGTTACAGAGTTATTAGTATTAGACGTGGTGTTGGCAATTAGTTTCTCTTTTCACTGAAGATAGATCGACCGTGTATAAGACTAAGCTTATCGTCTCGATGCCCTCGGCACGCGTCTTTATCGTCTTTGTCGCTTACGTCTTCTACTAGTCCTTCGTCTTAGTGCGTTTTTCCAACTGTCCTGTCTTATTACGTCTTTTTACCCATATACATACTGTCACGTACTCTTCTTTCTTACTATGACATACTGGGTCATACTACGACATACTGTGACATACTGTGACATACTGTGACATACTGTGACATACTGTGACATACTGTGACATACTGTGACATACTGTGACATACTGTGACATACTGTAACATACTGTGACATACTGTGACATACTGTGACATACTGTGACATACTAAGACATACTAAGACATACTAGGACATACTAGGACATACTAGGACATACTAGGACATACTAGAACATACTAGGACATACTAGGACATATTACGACATACTAAGACATACTAGGACATACTAGGACACACTAGGATATACTAGGACATACTAGGACATACTAGGACATACTACGACATACTAGGACATATTAGAACATATTAGGACATACTAGGACATACTACGACATACTACGACATACTACGACATACTACGACATACTAGGACATACTAGGACATACTAGGACATACTAGGACACACTAGGGCACACTAGGACACACTAGGACACACTACGACATACTACGACATACTACGACATACTACGACATACTAGGACATACTAGGACATACTAGGACATACTAGGACATACTAGGACATACTAGGACATACTAGGACATACTAGGACATACTACGACATACCGTGAACATATTCTCCCAAAAACGTTCCTCTCGCACCCTATATAGCCACGTGCATTCATTCTCTTTCATTCTAATCCTCAGTCCTTCTCACTTCAGACATTCGGTCACGTTCGGCCATCCTGATCGTTCGTCTTTTGCAAACACTCTTCATTTTCTCCGAATTGAATGTATTCCCTCACATGTATTTCCTTTCGTTCTCGTGCATTCCCACGCTCGGTCGTCTTGTAAGAGCCCCTGTAAAGGGGATACTCGTACCTTTCACGAAACCTAGCGAACAGATCGCCGCCAAGTGTTTACCTTAACGCAGGTCTGTTCGCACGCGCTATCTTTTCTAAGCTTGCGCTCGAAGCAGGCCCAAGCGGACTCGGAAAATCCGATACCACAATAATATAGTCTTAAAGTCGTTTCATTCGTGTAATTTAACTCACGATTCGCAAATACAAATATTAAATTGACTTATTTCCTACTCCGTAGAAATAGGAGGTAACCACCAAAAGTTACTATTTAGCGAACGTCTCTGTAAAGAGTTACCGTTAACGAAAGTCTCCGTAGAGAGTTACCGTTTGCCGAATATCTTCGTTGAGAATATACTAGCGTAATTACCGAATATCTTCGTTGAGAATATACTAGCGCAATTACAGGTAAGAGTACGCGACGGGTGACGAACAGCGATTTAGACTCAAGTAAGCTGGCACAATGAATGAATCTGTATTCGACGGACGGTGGCTTATATACATGGCTTTTGATTATCGGTGATCCTGGTGTTTGGGTTACATGTCGGTGTCATCGGGCAGTTGGTGATTCCACGTGCGAGAATAAGACGAAAAAAAATTGTAGATAATACCGTAGGTACGAGATAAATATCCGTACGACTGGTGTTTTTATTCGTAATCAATTCTTCCAATGGGAATTACGAAAGCGTGTTGGCATTAGCGATCGATGTAGGATATTAAGGATATTTTTTTCCCCGGATAGACGAACTTGTAATTTTTCACCCTCGTATTTCAGCGGATATTGACACGTATTCGGCGGATGAATTTGTTCGTCAAATTTCTATCAAAAGGAGCCAATCTAGAAAAAACGGCAATAAAAAAAATTCAAATATACGTGCGCGCCGTTCAGGATTCGGATGTCACTTTGTAAATTTAAAAAATTTTCCAATAAATCGAAGCTATTGCGGCGGAACACGCGGCGGAACACGCGGCGAAACTCGCAGTTATTGGAGCGTGCGAGCGTGAAGTTGAAAAAGCAAAAAAAAAAAAGAAAAAAGAAGAAAAAAAAGTTTTTTAAATGCACGTGTGTCGCGGGTTACTCCGTCGCGAGGAATGTCAACAAATTGCACGATACTCGCCGCTGGTATCGCGAGAATGTTTCACTTGGCTCTGTACAAAAGACGAATACGGAGGTAGTTGTGCTCAACGAGCGTACGAAATAATAAAACGCGAATGGAAGGTAGTAGTCGGAATGGGAAGTTTCAGTGTACACGATGGTTGCATGCATTGGTGATCTGGATGTTGTCTCACGCGCCATAAATTACTGCGTCGGGGCACGTAGAGAGGCGTTTCAGAAATTATTCAACTGTCTCTGCGGGATTGCCGGCAAAAATACAAAGGCATGATTTATATTCGATCGTGCTTCTTATGCATTGAATGTTCCCCATGCCGAGCACGTGCCGCGGAAGAAATGAAAAGAGCGTCCAGAACATGTTCGCTTCTTCGTTTCCATTCCCGCGTCCTGTGATAGCGATTTCCAATACTCGATCGAGCCCGCGTGTTTCATGAGAAACGGTTAACGCGACAAATGGCCCGGACAGAAATCATTGATTGTATTTTTCAAACGGCGTTGCTCTCGTTTCCGTTTTGTTTATCTTTTTCTTCGGTGTTCGTTCAAGTGGCACGGATTAAAGTAAATCAGGAACGATTCGCGATCGAAAATTTAATACTACAACTACCGATAGTGAACGTACTCCTATTTGTGTCACACCATACAGGTATCTTTCAAGTCAGATGGGGAAAAATTAATTCACGAGTACCATTGGTTGGCTATTTCGATAATTGTAGGCACATTGAACCCTTTGGTAGCGACAGTGTTAATAAATATGTAATAAATATTAATTCTACGATTTCTCTATGGATAACGACACGTAACGCTCGAATATGGAAAAATTTCATTGTATCGAATTTTGGCAACGATTCGGAGACTAGTATTTTCGTTCTAGAAATATTTTGACAATTGTTGACTTTATCTCGAATTTGGCGCTTTCGATCATTTTGCACAAGAAGTAACAATCTCTCGTGTATATTCATTTGCATCAGTAATGCATAACTTCGATCGTTACTTCCATTTTATTAACAGGAATTGTTAGTATTTTAAATTCTGGACAGTAAGTCGAAGAAACTGTGTGTTTCCATTTTTAAGAAATGTGCTCACTTTCGTTACGAATGTGTTCACTTTGACGACGGCTCGTGAGTTTTCAAATAACGAAAATTATTTTCTGGTAAATTTCGTGCGAGCTCGGTAATCACCGTGTGCAGCCATACGGAACGCGAAGTAACATATTCCTTGAGGCGTGAACTGTTACGTTGCTAGAGGAACGTGCACGCAAGACACTAAATTATTGGAGATGGGTGCATCCTGGCAGGAAAGAGAGATAAATATATAATAGAAATACAGCAGATTGCGGAAGAATATCCATCAGGGGCTCAGAGTTGCGTTATGGAAGTAGAAGTGGCTGCGTAACTTACATTCTGATTTGTTGCACTTTATGAATCGTAATGCTCGTCGCTCCATAAAATTGTTCACCGTCTGGAAAGACAACAGCCAGATATTTCGCTGTTTCGTTGCTACGGGAAGGACCTCATTATTTGCTTAAGGCGCACGACTTATCCTCCGCTTCTTTTCCACCGTGTGGAAACTGACGTAACTCGTTGGTCGCTCGTGCGTTGCATACATTATAGTACCTACATCTTGGTTACCCCGAATATCCGTAATAATTCTACGTATTTTGAAATGTAAAAGATTTCGAATAAGAATTACGTTCTTCACTGACCCACTACGTACTCGGATAATGCCACATTCGATAAAACGAAAAACTAATCGCAGTGTTATTTAAACGAAACAACTCTGAACGTTGTTCTCCCCCAACTAACGTTTTTACACTCGCGTTCGTTTTTTTTTCATCGAGCATGTCGAACGTAGAATTCAACGAGAACAATGATTTGTCGATTACGTTTGCTTGTTAAGCGAAGCTAGGTAGTTTCAGTTTTTTCTAAGAAGCAATGACCGAAGCATATTCTTACGGATCTCGGCTCCCGGCTCGTTTAATTAGTGAGATTGGGAGTCCGAAGTTGAAACTTCTTTATAATGAACAAAGGCGCGAGAGACCGAGCTCGTTAGTTCACGTTTATTCCGTCGTTATCGCCCCGAGTTTTGGCATAAGAAGAATCTAATGACGTGGCCATTCAAGAATCCTTCGATTTGTAGCGCGATGGAGACTCAAGAGTTCTCGAATCGTTGCCTTGCCGTTGGCTTACGACACGCTCACGGTGATCGAAAATTCCGAAAACCTGACCAAAATGCTAATTTCTCGTTACTTTTTATTTCTCTGTACTTACACTATGATATTTTTGGCCAAGAAATGCGAATCGTTTATTCTTCTTCCGAATTTAAATTTCGTTCAATTCGTAAAAAGTTTTTCATCCCGAAAGTATTCGACGCCGTTTGTCTTCAATTTATGGGGTGTACCAGTTCCCCGAAACTTTTTCGAACTCGGAACATTTCGACCGTGATTGCGGTACTTGACATTTTAGATCGTACGATTGGGCAGAATCGACCGAGATTCGAAGACTATGTCCCTCGCGAGTGTTATTTGTACCGTGTCGATTCTTACCGCGTAAAATCTATCGTAATTTCGCGGATGGATCGCTGGAAATCAAAAGCTCCGCTGGAAACGAGTCCGTCGATGGGGATTCAATCGACAAACCGTGCCGTACAAACCACCATATAAACCGCGAAACCGTGTGGCAGTTTACACTCTGACGCTTCGGAGTGTACGGTTCACTGGGTCAACCTGTGCAATTTTCGATCGTGAAAACATTATAGGCGGTGCCTATCGGAGCGTTCATCGGCGAGAGAGGTCGACCTGTTCTCCTTTGAGGTCGACACGTAGGGCTCAAGAGTCGGGTCGAGAGTGATGAACAGCCTTTCTAACGTTTGATTATTTGGCAGAGGGGAAAATGTAGCAGCAAATGGATAGGGGTGGTTGCGTTATCGATGCGATACGGATCGTGCCGTTAACTCATTAGGCTACACACCTCTTTCGTTTCCAGTGTTAACGAACATGGTGTTTACGGCAAAGGTTGTCGTTGTGTCGTTGTGTCGTTGCGTCGTTATGTCGTTGCGTAGTTGTGTCGTTGCGTCGTTGTGTCGTTGTCTCGTTGTGTCGTTGTCTCGTTGTCCCATTGTCTCGTTGTGTCGTTGTCTCGTTGTCTCGTGTTGTCGTGTCGTAGTCTCGTTGTGTCGTTGTGTCGTTGTGTCGTTGTCTCGTTGTCTCGTTGTCTCGTTGTGTCGTTGTCTCGTTGTCTCGTTGTCCCATTGTCTCGTTGTGTCGTTGTGTCGTTGTCTCGTTGTCTCGTTGTCTCGTTGTCTCGTTGTCTCGTGTTGTCGTGTCATAGTCTCATTGTGTCGTTGTCTCGTTGTGTCGTTGTGTCGTTGTGTCGTTGTGTCGTTGCGTCGTTGTCTCGTTGTGTCGTTGTATCGTTGTGTCGTTGTGTCGTTGTGTCGTTGTGTCGTTGTGTCGTTGTCTCGTTGTCTCGTTGTGTCGTTGTCTCGTTGTCTCGTTGTCCCATTGTCTCGTTGTGTCGTTGTGTCGTTGTCTCGTTGTCTCGTTGTCTCGTTGTCTCGTGTTGTCGTGTCATAGTCTCATTGTGTCGTTGTCTCGTTGTGTCGTTGTGTCGTTGTGTCGTTGCGTCGTTGTCTCGTTGTGTCGTTGTATCGTTGTGTCGTTGTCTCGTCGTCTCGTCGTCTCGTTGTCTCGTTGTCTCGTTGTCTCGTCGTCTCGTTGTCTCGTTGTGTTGTTGTCTCGTTGTCCCATTGTCTCGTATTGTCGTGTCGTTGTCTCGTAGTCTCATAGTCTCGTTGTCCCATTGTCTCGTCTCGTGTTGTCGTGTCGTTGTCTCGTAGTCTCGTAGTCTCGTTGTGTCGTTGTGTCGTTGTGTCGTTGTGTCGTTGTGTCATTGTGTCGTTGTGTCGTTGTCGTCGTCACTAATTTTCACACTCACTAATTTTCACTATCGAGTGTAAGATTGGTAGGTGGTAATTTCGTGTTCGTCTTTCCGGAGTGTCGAGACACACCGTTTGCCCGATGGGAGGTCGGGTCTCGATGATCGAACCGGTCCAAACGTTCATAATATCCAGAAAAATGTCCAGGTAGTTCTGCAAACAACCTTTTCGTTCCCTGTAGCGGGCGTTCAGTGGGCGAAATCACGGTACTTTGTTCGCAGCAAGGAACATCCCTAGTCGTTATCGTTCTCATAATTTCTGATACGACGACTAGGCTGCTGGCTGGTTCGCGTCCATGGTCAATGCGGTTGGGCGGTGGCTGTGACTCACTTTCTATTATTTTCTCCATGGTGCAGCGAGAGAGAGAGAGAGAGAGAGAGAGAGAGAGAGAGAGAGAGAGAGAGAGAGAGAGAGAGAGAGAGAGAGAACAGACAGAGCGAGAGAGATAGACAGAGAGAGAGAGATTAATATAGGTTGAGCGCCGGTGCAGGGAGCGTGCCTGCACTATCAAACGATAGTCGTAGGTAGGAATCCAGTGGCAGTCGGGGCTACCTATAGACTCTCCTAGTTGGTAACTGTGGCGCGTCTCGCTCGTTATAACCGCAGACTTGCTACCGGGGCTTGCTGCGGATAAAGGGGAAGGTGGATGGAAATACGGGGGTCGGAGGAGCCAAGCGAGAGATGTATGTATATAAGAGCCGCATACGAGAAATAAACGTTGCACGCCAGGAACGTTCGTGTCACGCCAGCAGTGGCTATAGCAGGTTGGTCAGTGTACCTCTGTCCCTTGATGAGAAGTCGATCGTGCCCGGGATATCGACAAATAGGCTTTCGCATCGACGATAGACGAGATTATATTCATAGCGCGCGCATAATGAGAACGTTAGTGGCGCGCAGGGATATAACGCTGACATCGGATGAACGCTTGTTAATTCTATAGCTTTCAGGGACCATTGTATCGGATGTCGGGAGAATTACGCGGGGATTTAGCGCGGTAAGATACACACACGATACGCGCGATATTCGTTCTTGTTCTCTGTCGCGAAACTAACAGTTGCCAGTTCGCAAACTCGGCGAAAGATACCTTCGGTGTCCTCCCGGTTAAAATTCTCCCCATTGGAACTTATCGGTGAGAAGATCCAGCTTATCGTCGTCCCGTCTAAATCGAAATGTTCGAGGCGTTATCGAATATCTGCAAAAATCTTCCGTGCTATAAACCACGAAAGCTGGATAATATCCGCGGAGGGGTGGCTCGTTACAGGCTGACGCTTCGTCGCTGGAAGGAGGACAGGTGGCGCGGGGTAATGCGGATGGCGAGTGGATTTAAACGTTCACACTAGATTACGCAAATGGGACGATAATGCGGCGAATCATTTTCCCACGGAACCCATCGAGCGACTCGATCCACCTTTCAGGATAGATTTTCCCGCGATGGTTCCTCCTCCGTCCCGTCTCCCCTCATTTCGAGGCGAACCTTTCGTCGAGGATCTCCTCGATGGCGGTCTACGTTACTTACCGACTTGCATAGGAATGCCACGTTGCTTCGGAATTCCATGCAAATGGTAACGACTGGCACGCCAGGAGACCGTCTGAGGCCATTTGGCCGGCGTAAGACACGGCCGGAACAACCCACGGTGTCTGCCGCTCAGAAAATCCTGGTGTCCTCGATGGGACTGTGAAGTGCTTTTGGCACCGGTGTCCTTCGCGTCGATAAAAAAAATTGTTTATGGAAGGCCGCATAACTTTGCTCGAAATCTAAATACTTTCATTCCCGCAGAATTTACCCCGTATCAGCGACTTCGGGAGTGTACGATTTTATTTACGAATTCGTACTCAAAGGGAGCAACCCTTCCGAATGAAAATTATCAAACGATTCGATTTGAAATATCCTCGATCATTTATGGCCGAGAAAAATAAAGTCGGTCAAAAAGAACTCGCAGACTCGTGCAAGTATCGATAAGAAAGATTGTATCTTGGAGCAGAGCGAAGAGGTATTTCTTCGG
This sequence comes from Ptiloglossa arizonensis, assembly GCF_051014685.1. NCBI lineage: Eukaryota > Metazoa > Arthropoda > Insecta > Hymenoptera > Colletidae > Ptiloglossa > Ptiloglossa arizonensis. Next base: position 2,726,096 of record NC_135049.1, read on the forward strand.
AATGTAGCGGTCTGTATGATATAAAAGAAAGTTTCAAAGTTCTGGCGCACGTACGGCCATTGTCCTCCATACTGAAAGCAGTTACGATAGCGTTAGAGAGTTCAACTAAAATTACGTATGCAGCTTGGCATTCGTTGAAACGACTTACCTGCAATCTAACGTACCGGCTTATCTTTCAGCGAACCGAAGCTCGTACCGATTGCTTTTATGAGCTTCTTAATGACGGTGGACTAGATAGATAATGACGATTATTAATATTACGGACGTTTAACGCTTCGAGGCACAGAACGTAATCAACAATAAGACGGGGAAGATTGCGGTCGTTTGGTCTGCGGTATCTTACGATGCACTACAGGAGAATCAAATAATCCGAAAACAGAATAAAACGCTCGTAATAAAGCGATCGCTTCGAGCAAATTTTCAATTATTCGTTAACGCAAGGAATCGTCGATTTAAGTGTTTCTTTTATCGTCTCGTTTGTGTTTAGCAAGATTTCAATGTCCGAGTAAAAAGTATCGAACTTTGTCGATCCCAAATGTTTGCACTAAATATATGTATACGAAGAAAGTAAGACCTCTCCGTTCGAGAGTATAAATTGTAAAATAAAATTCATCAAAATTCAACACACTTGTGTCGCAAACTTTAAACCAGCGAGCCGAACGTTAGAAAATCATTGTCTCGTCTCACGTCTGTAGTTTTTGTATCTGTTGTCGCTATGTCGTTTTTTAAAAATTACGGACGATAATTTTTTCTACTCTTTGAAAGATACCACTCGCCAGTGATTGTTCGAAAACGTTGCGTTGATCGATACGCGCGTGTAGAAACGGTTGCCATCTTTTTTCACGAAGAGAGCCAACAAGGCATTTTCCACGAGGGTGTCCTGTTCCATGCCGATGGAAGACTACGAAGGATGATTTATTCGTTGCACGTAGGAAATACCGTGGGGGTGGATGTTACAGGTCGAACGGTGGTACGCCCCTTGAACCATGTTCGGCATATTTTCTTGCGATGGATTTGCTCAGGGACACTTTCGGCTGTTATGCTCGATGATTTTGCACCGTACGAAGAAAACTTGCAACAGGACTCGGTTTATATTTTCTCGATGCATCGTTGTCGTTTAACCCTTTCCACTCGAAGCGTTTCTGCTACCCGAAACTGGCGCCTCGATGAAATCTTTCAAATTGGAAAATTAATGTGCAATGGAATATCTTTATTTCAATACTTGACGTACATATGTTTACATCTTAGAAGAGTGTATATACCTAATTTCCAATTAAAATTTCAAATCACAAAATTTTCCCCAATTGAAAGAAGTATACTGAATTGTGTGTGGTGACCGTGGGTCTCCTCTCACATGTTCAAAGGGTTGAAATGCTACATCAAGAACGATCATTTCGCACCAAAAGGTTCACAATGTGCCTCTTTTAGTCATTTTGGATGTTCAGACCTGAGATGAACAAAGAAAATGTACACGACGATGGTGATACTACTCTGGATATCGGACGAAGCGGAGTTTCGATAGAGATGTTTCCTCGTTCGAGTACACTACGAGAGATATTAATCCGATCTTGAAATTATCTTCGGTACACAATATACGTGTATAAACAAGCCAATAAAATTCCAGAAACACGCATCTAACCATGTATTATAGATAAGCGTAACAGGCGATGGTCGATCGTAACACGAAACCGTGTACAGAGTTATTAAAATATTATAGCCATTTCGTGTGTCTATGAGCAAAACGAGGTATTTTAGGTGTTTCTGTGTCAATGGCCCATCCTGTACATGCAGGCATTTATATCGCCCTGTTCTGGACGTAATTTTCACCTCTTCTTCGTCGTGTATTTCCTACGTAATAGAGTCCCCGGTGTTGTAATGGCTGGCAGTCTTGCTGCAGACTACATCGGCACGCAAGGAATATTCTCACGATGCGCATAAGTCAGGAACTGCAAGGATGATAAATCCCACACGTGCTTTTAGGTTGGCTGTACTATCGTCGGCGAGTACGAGGACGAGATGAGTCCGGGGACAAGGTTGGTCTCGCGCCTCTTGTAATTCCGTACATTCACGATCACCCCTCCTGATCCCCTTGTTTCTCTATTTTCCTCCACCTCCCTTCTGAACGCCACTCTAGAAGCTTGTCCATCATTTAAGATTACGATGCATAGAAATTCCAGGTTCCGTTGTACCTTGGTAATATTTCGGAGCAGTCTATCCATAATCCGGTCCAAACGGAGCGCTGCTGCTGAGTTGTCCTTTCGGGTTTTCCGATTTTACGTTTCCGGTCGTGGACATTGATTAAAATCCTATACAGTGAGAAGTTGTTAACGATTAAATCCTCGATACTACAACTGTCGATTCTGAAAGTACTACGTTCGACGAGAGTCAATCGGTGCATTGGAATTTTTCTAATTTTTCTAATTTTTCTAATTTTTCTAATTTTTCTACTTTCCAAGAAAAACTTCAAACTACAATTGCATCCAACGTCGTCTAAGGAGACTGTCTTTATTTATCTACCTTTAAGGTTTAAAGGATTTTTTAAATCTTTTCTACTTAGTTTTGCGTCTCTCTTCGAGAAACCCTTCTTTTTTCTCTTGGCTTTCCCTTCCTCGCGTTCGTTTCCTTTCTTTCGCGACCGTTTCTCTCTTTCTCTCTCTAATCTTGGCCTCTATATTTGTTCTCTTCGCTTCTTCTGATATTGTCTCTGCTTTTATTTCAAAGAATCGTCGTAACCCTCCATCCTGCCCCTTAACCACGGTCTATTCGTGTTGCCACACTAGGATCGCAAGTATCTCGCAACATATACAACTCACGTACCAAGTTAATATACCCACGCCGGTAACTCCGGTACAACTGCTCCGTTTCGTGCGCCACTATATGCGTACGTGTTTGACAAGTAGAAAGACGGTATACTCTCGAGACGTGGTCAAAGGACCTGGAGAAGATTCACATTACCCACAAACAATTCCGTATGACTTTACGTTTGCCCTTAAACAACAAATGTCTCACGGATGTCAATGAGAACGACTCTGGAACTGTTTCGGCCGGATATGACGTTCCGGGACAAACAAATTGCTCGGACGCGAGCGAATGTACCACTTACGAGAAGGACTAATAACGAGGAGGTCGATTTCAACGAATTTCTTCGGTACATGCGTGCTGGGGAGATTTCAACCGTCAGGGTTCAACCTCGGTTACGTTATTTTGCTTCACCTTTACTTTGGTTATTTTCAAGTTGGTGAATTTCTTTTAAATTAAATCTTTTTATCGTTAAAAATAATTATACGTTTGTACATATAGGACAAAGAGAAACAAAGACAAGTCTGCTCTTTTTTTAAGATAAGCGTCTCTTTTATCGAACCGTGTATTTAATGGCACTGTGAAATTTTCGAGGGAGACGTTCGAAAAACGCGAGCTGTTGGAAACGCTGTGTAACGCTGTGCAAAATAGCTTATTCGTTTTCAGCTTAAAAGGATCAGCACAATTTTCATCTGTCGTTTGGCAATGTCAAAATCGCATATAAATGTCATTCCATTTAACGAGGAATAACTTTTGCGCGGACATATTCGTACTCGTACCGTATAAATATCCAGGTGCGGACGATCGACAGTTTTGCTATACGATCCATTCGGTAATCTGCTCGATGGAAATCTCGCAGATTGAAGTCAGACGTTCAGTTTTTGAAGCGTCAGTAGTAGCGCGAATCCGTGTTATAAATCAGCTAGCGTCGACGTGACCCTCGGTTCGTGATTTGCGGGTTAGAACATCACATTGACAGCCATAAACATGTCACCGTGGAACATCTCTGGTTCAGCCTCTGATGTATTGCGTATTATTTTGGTTATTGACACCCGTGGGGGGATACTCGACCCAGGGACGATTCCCCAAATGGACTGGCCGAGAACCAATACTTCCATGTCGCGTATCTATTGCTTCGATGGTACTCTGAATTATTGAACTTCCTTTTCTGAATTTCACAGGGATCGGTTATTGGACGAAGAAAAGTTAAGCCCCGTTTGCTAACTTGCACCGTCGCATCCTTTTAACGACCGTTTTCCTCGAAACTTTGAATTACATTCGTGGCATGCATTGTTCGTTATTACACAAGTTGTTATTACAGAGTGCACTCGTCGTTGGACAAAAAATGACCATTTTTTTAACGACGAACGTACTCGTTGTTCACAGCTAAGGAAGTAACCCTTTCGCTCCGGTGGACCTGTATATACACCCTCGGAGAATGACCACTCATATACGAAGAGCGTATATATACGCTCTGGAAAAGTAGTCGCTGAGGTACGAAGAGCGTATATATACGTTTATACGATAGATACTTTTATTTCATACTTTACACGAGATACTTTTGTTAATCGAGTATCTGGCATCAAAAATGCTTCGAACGAGGCATGAAAAAAAAAAATCAATTTCGAGAATGTGTCGTCTGGAGTAAATGCGAAAAAAGACGCGAGTTGTACTATTTTTCACAATGTGACGTTGGCTCACGCGAGATTTCATGCTTTGAACTTTATCGTACCAAACTTAATTATTAATATTGCGCTTGGCTTTAAATACTTTAGTAATTTCGTTACATTGTATCAAAAAATATTATACGAGCATTTTAATATAATATATAGAAAAATAAATTACAATTATAAAGTTTCATATTTTACAAAGTAAAACGTTATTACCAAATATAATAAATATCATTGTGAAATTTCGAGAACTTCTACTTACCGATGTAAGCTACTCAAGTCGACTACTTACTGTCAACTACTCACTAATGCGCTCCGTTCGCAGTTATCACATTTTATCACAAGCGCTCCTTAGCGAAAGGGTTAAACGATCCGTTTCTGTCTCGATTGTTTCTAGCATGGAATGGTACGGTTGCGGTACGTAAATGAAAATAAACGATATCGAAAGTCAAGGAAGGAATTAACGCGCAGAAAGGTTCGATTGGAAAACCGTTCGTAGGAAAGAAAATTACAAAGGAACGATTACCAATCTGACCCGTTTGGTCTTCTCGCCGAGGATTCGGGGAATAATTAAAGTGAGAAAAAATACTTCCTTTTCACGGATAAAAACGTAGGCGCGTAATGGATTAAAGAACATACATTTCGCCCAGTGTACGTGACAGTTCATTAAGGAATATCGGGAACGTGATTTTCGAATCGAATTGGAATCCGAACGCACCCGGGTTGGTACGCGTAACGTTTACCATATTTCTGAGCGAATATTTTATCGCGTATTAAAGTGAACGGCAATTACATCGCGAGATATTACTTTTGTTAATTCGCGCTCCCGTTCTTTGTTTGCACGGATGCAGCAGATTACTTTTGAGATACTGCCCGATGCGTATCTGCGTCCTGCGGCGATCATAACGCCCGAGGAATTAAGCGATATGAAATATTCATGGGCGCCCTTTATGGGCAAAGTGTGCAGCCGTGTATTATTTTATTACATAGTGGGCATACCATATCCATGAGAACGCGAGGAGGGCCCGATCGCTACCGTCCTCCATTGTTTTACATTATAATTTGTCATCGAGTCGTTCGTCCCTTGGATCTTTCGTCCCCCTTTGGTTTTACAAACTCGGCACCTTGCCAAACGTGTTGCGATTTCTCGACAGCGGCTTCCCGTTAACACGAGTTCCTTACGTTACAAATCTAGTTGACCCTTTGCCCTATTAAGTTTCGATAACGCGCGTTGGAATCATCGTCAAGCACGATCGCAACTCTCACTGGCTTCGTGAACGTTAAATTCTCTTTTCGAGAACACTACCTAAGGGGTTCTTTCGAACATTTTCAACGAAATATATTTTCGAAATGTAACGTACTTACAAAAATATATATAATTTTGTGTTTTTACGCAAGGGTTAATTCAAAACTGATACAGTTTGTATCATTATTGTAGCATTCGAAGTCTGATGCACAGTGTGCTGTTGCACCGTGTGGGAAATGTTCCAGGGATCTCGAAAACAATAAAAAGAGTTCGTACAAACGCGTATTTCACCCTGTTCCAAAGTTATAGCCATTTTCGTGCTCATTTCTGATCCAAAATCGCGCACGAAATGGATTTCAAAGTGTTATTTTTTCCTTGCAAACGAATTTGATTATTTTCAGTATCGTTTAACGGTACAAGTGAAAACTAAAAGAACGATGGACAGGGTGAATGAAAATTACAAGTTGGTTTGCATATGAACAACCTGAGAGCAATTTGAATAAAAATTTACGCCGATAATATTCAAACTTGGTTCGTAATTGGTGCCTATAAATTTCCATGTACCGCGCATTGATAATGTAAATGTAAATTGTTCTCGTAGAGCGTATCGTATACGAATAATTTAAAATTAGCGTACCGATGCCTTTCGATAATTTATTAACCGTGGTCAGCCGTTACATCATAAAACGAATTGTCTTTGCCGTTTGTTTGGCTCTCGAAAGATTGCAATTTGCTCCGAATCGATCGTGCTCGCAGAGAATTGAAATCACCGATCGTGACTAATGTATAATGTTGCGCGTACGTTGTAATTAAAACAGTTTTTGGCCCATTTGCGACCAACGTGATGTGGTTTCGATGTGTATAATTAGCTCTTTTACTGCCGCATGCCAAAATAATTGGTCGCTATTTCCCGCGTTGCTTTTATTTCGTTCACTTTTCGTTGCTTTTCAGCCTTTTTTTTATTCGCAGCTCACTTAATTTCGACAGTTCGTAATTAATCACCCCTTGTGATTTCGTTAATTATGCAAAATGTTCAACGAGATTCACCGAAAACGGTCCATCGACCAACGTCGTTTGTTAAATCCAACAACTTTGAGTTTCTCTGGTTAAGATAATCTATAAAACGATTCGTAATTTTTCTAGTAAAACATTTCATATTAATAAAAGATATAAACAGCGTGAATCGTCTTGGATTATTCCGTTGGTAGTGAACCGATAAGAATTGTCGCGCATTCATTTATTGGCCCATTAGACATTATTGTAGCCCACTTTGAACCATGTTATGCCACGCGCGAAAATATTTGTATTTGTCAAAATCGGAGCGAATTTATCGCTACAATGGGGAATTTTTATTTTTTCTATAATTTCATTTTATCGTAAACTTTTCCGCGTAAATTGTCTCCATCGGAGGGGATGAAACTTTACCGGTCGTTAGGTGAACGGAGATTTAATCGCGACCAAGTTAAGAAAGTTGCGAACGACCCCAAGAGTCGTTTTGTATTTTATTAAAGATGGTTTCATAATACTTTGTTTACTGCCGTTCAGTATGTGGATTCGGGAATGGGCGAGTTTTAGGTGCGGATAGTTTTATGGACCATCGTCCCTTCCCTCGTACCTCACCTCTTTCACCGTCGTTGTTAAATTGCTTCGAGACTCGAAACTTGACTGGAAATTGTTGCAAAATCTTTCGTTCGGACACAAGTTCCACGATTTCAAATGGATGTCAAAATTAAATGGAATCTTTTTAATTGGACTCGTATTTTTTTAGAGGAGTTTAATACACATTTGGGAGAACTATTCTGGTCTACCGTAGTCGTCAGATCACTGTGTTTACGTATAGATGAATAAACAGAAAGCATTACCTTCGTACGATGGGACTTTGATAGAAAAATGGAAAATGTATCAGGTTGTTCGGAAAGTGATTTCGTTTTCCAAAATGGAGAATATATAATTTAATAAAATGTTTATATACTGTAAAAAAATCGTATTTCATTTTCACCGAAAAAAATGAAATGACTTTTCGATAGTTTATATATACAACCCGATAGTTTATATATAGAATGGACGTTTCATTTGGAAGGAAATGTGATTTTGTATATGTATTTCTTACGAACATTTTTCCTATTTTTTAAATTTTACATCGAAAAATTCTTTGTCGTTGCAACGTCTCAATGTCTGATCGTTTCGACAGAACGTTCTTCTTTCCTGTTGAGATCGTCGAAGGTGATCAGTATAATCATCGTTGATACTCCGTTCGAGAATATTGACCGTTCTTGCCAATACGGGGCTGACGTTATCGATAAATCGTATTTCGTTCTCCCGTTGTTGTAACTTTTTAATAAAACATTTCCGAAACTACGGTTACGTATTGTTGCATTTTATCTGCAATTTAAATTCGTACGGTACGTCGCCACAATCTGATCGTACAATTTGAAAACGTCGTGTACTCTTGACACGTGCTTTATTACATTTCCACGTTATTCGGGCAGTAGAAAATTTAGCTTCCACGGTTCCCGATCAGCACCGCCCGCATTCGAAGATCCGTACGTACGATTTATACTTTCTTCCGAATACATTATGAACATTTCATGTGCAGAGTTCCCAACAAGTCGAAGCTTTTCGTGGAACCGTCTTAGGAGTGTGTGACCCACCGTGCTTTCGAGTTATCTCTCGAGTATCTGCTGCATAAATCAGGACCCGAGGATTACGAAGCTAAGACTACGGAAGTAACGGGATTAATGTGCATCGTCGGGCGGGGCGGCAGAATCGTGAG